>NC_043709.1:54843349-54989896 GCF_006229205.1 Suricata suricatta
GCTTCCTCTTCACCATCTCAGTTTCTTTGAGGCTACATTGGGCCCATCCAGATAATCCAGGATGATCTCCTTGTCTCCAGATTATCTCACTGGCAAGATTAATTCTATTTACAACATAATTCCCCTATACATATTCACAGGTTCCAGGAATTAGGATATAGACATCTTTGGGGGCCATTATCCTACCTACCACACTTATACTACTTCATTTTATCTTCATAACAATCCTATGAGATGACTGATTTTATTACCTGCATATTGCTGATAAGAAAAAGGCTCAGAGAGATTGAGTACACATCCAAAGCTAGTAAGTGTGGAGTCTCTGACACAACTATAGTTCTATGGTTATGTGCGTGTACTAATTCCTCTCTTAGATAAAACTAAGGCCTCTCTCAGGCATTAGGTTTCCAACTTTTCCAACATGCTTTTAAATATTTATGTCAGCATGGATATTAGCAATGTTTCTGTTGGTGTTTGGGTTTATAAGTAGATCTAAGAATTTACATAGTTCCTACAATATTCCAAGTTATTGGTTTTCATAGGAACAGGTGGTGCATTGAGTAGATGAGATGGCTCTCAGCTGCTAGAAGATTCTATCATCAGTGGAAGACAAAATAAATGGACAACTGGAATGCTTATATGGAAGAAGATATAAACAGAATTGTCAAAAACAAATTGGCCAAAGCAACTGTTTGGTTAAAAGTGAATCCTCTGAAAGTGTCTGGGGGGGAGGGGTCAGTTGGTTAAGCATATGACTTTTGATTTGGGCTCAGGTCATGATCTCATGGTTCATGAGATTGAGCCCTGCATTGGGCTCAGCACTGACAGGGCAGAAACCGCATGGGATTCTATCTTTCCTTCTCTCTGTCCCTCTCCTACCAATACTCTCTCTCTCTCTCTCTCTCTCTCTCAAAATGAACCAAAAAAAGTGAATCTTCTGAGTCACTGTTTTTCTGGTACTTCTGGTACATTGTGGGAGAAGTTCTGGCAGGCAACTTTTTATGTGCTACTTATGCAATTTCCCAGTTTCCCTCTTCTTTTAAAAAAAAAAATTTCTCACTTATTTCGTGTTTCTTCTAAACCATTTGTAATTAAAAAAAAAGTAATAAATGTTGGAAACAAACTCAATACTTATCACCAATAAAATCATAGTGTCCCAGTTAATATCATTTGCTCAGGGCAAAGAAATTATAAAATATAATCTGATTATGGAAAAGTATTTTTCAATCAATTTTCACATTTTGTAAACACCGGTAATGAATCAAGACAGGTAAAACGGCTTGAAAACATTTCCTAACCATTTAAAGGAAAATTCAAACTGAAAACATTACTTGCTATCCTTTTAAGGTTTTAAACAATTTTTTCTTCCTTTTTGTTATTATAATGCATTGTTCCTCATAGAAAAGTCAGATATACAGAAAAGCATAAAAACATAAACATCAATAATTCTACTCTCAGAAATGGTATTTTATTAACTTCTTATTAAATCTACTAGAGATAAGAGATGCTTTACTAAATTATATGTTATGTGTTATATTTATTATACTTGTATTATAAGCTATTATCAATAGAATCATACTCTAAAAAATATTTATAAACTGATTTTTAATCCTAACAACAGGTGATGAAATTTCACCTAAGGTATATATTTTGGAAATATTCTTTTTAATGGTCACACATCATATAGAGTTGCCATTATTTTGTTTAATCAATTTCCTACTGAAGATTTAGGCTGTCTCCACCTTTTAGAAAATAATGAAAAATAGGAATAATTGCTGGGAAATGAATTAGCAACAAAACCTGAAAATTTAAAAACCTAAAAATGTAAGAAATAGCTTTAAAAAGCACAAAGTGTTTCATATGAAGATGCAACATTCACAAAAGCCAACCATAATAAATCAATGATGTCAATAGGTAAGAGGAAAATCAATATACAAGTTCCAGTATTTATTCTTTGACTTTTTCTTTTTACCAAGTGCTATCTGGATCATTTTCCCCAAATTAAATTGCTTTAACTAAATAATTTAAACTGAGCCTGGTTCGATGAGGAGGCTATTTGGATATTCATTCCATCACGTGGTTTTTCATCAAAGTTAAAATTACTACTGAGAAATGTGCCTTTGATGAGAAGGAAAAAAACTTTCGGCTAACTCAAGACAGAAAATGAAAGAGCAGAGTGTGAGGTCACTGGGAGGAGTAAAAAGAAAGTAAAGGATTCATTAACTAAAAGAAATAAATATTGTTATTGTTTGGAACATGCCAAGATCATATTAATCTGAAATAGGAAAATAGCACTGGCAGTCATAGCTTGGGTTTCCTTCGCGTCTTCAGCTGAGATGTCTCCACACCAAAGTCATCCATGTTGGCCCCAAATGCTGCCAGAAGTAATATCACCCTAATCCAAATAACAAATTGATCTCCCTACATCATTTGTCCTGAAATTTTAAGCAGATGCTCTACCTTTCTCTGTTAAAATTCTCTGTACTGTGGAGTTAGAGGATAAATGCAGTAAGCGTTGACTGTGATTGTGAATTAAAACTATTTCTAAATTACTCCCTGGCTGCCTTTCTTGTTGCAACTAGTTTAATTAAAATGTGTCCAACAAGCCAATGGGCCCTTGGAACCCTATCACAAACCTTGATACTTTATGAAGATGTGACACTACATCTTCAAAACCTTTTTGAACAATACATTATTTCCTCTAACTGTCAATGATCAAGTTCTTTCAAAATGATAAATTCAGTGTTTCTGCATTTTTCTAAATGCAGATTACCTACAGCAATTTCATTTCATTCAGTTTATTGTCCAATAGAATTGAATTTGGCCCAGCCAAAAATTCATTGCTTAGAAAAGAAATAATTGACTTTTTCATTCTTATTTATAAGCCTTGTTTTTCTTTCAGCGTTTATGGGTAGTTACCACATACCGGGCACTAGGGAAATGAAAAAGAAGAGAGAAAACAAGAAAGAAATTTTGCATCAAGCATAATGCCTCCAGGACTTAAAACAATGCCTTAGAACAGTAGGTTCCAGTTAAACACTGGATTAATAGAAGATAAGAGAAAAGGTAGAGGGAAGGGAAGAGAGAAGGCAGGAAGGAAGAGGTTTCTCCCCCTTAACGACTTTCAGATCTCTGTGCGGAGTTATTAAAAAAAAAACAAAACAAAAAAAACACAAAACCCTGGGCTGGGAGACAGGCATCTGGGTCCCCGGACTATGCTCCTAACCACCCAGAATCTGGAAAAGTTATTTCTCTTCTTTGGGCCTTAATTTCCTGAAATGCAGGATTTGTGCTCCATTTCAGCTTCAAGTTCTAGCATGCTATAAATAACACTTCATCCACAAAAGTGGCCGTTCGTTTTTCCTAATTGCCTTTTGTGCACACAGTCACCCTATGCCAGACTTTCAGCTCAGCTTGCTCTTCTCCATGGTCTTCCCTAAGAAGCGTCTGACCTAAAGATAATCATCTTCTTCTTCCAGTCCTAATCCTGTTTCCAAGGATAAACGCTCTTTTCTCCTTTTGGCCGCCTCCTGGCTTTTCTCTTTTCTCTTTAATGAAAGGAAAAGGAGCCAGCTCGGCGCTGCCCAGGAAAATAACCCAGTGCGTGCAAGGCTCGGAGGCAGAAGGACCAGCCAGAAATGCAGCTCTTTTTGTAAAGGCGAGTGTGCTGAAGAAGCTTGGTTGGGTTGGAGCCGCAATAATATCTTTCAGGGGGCCACCCATCAATCTGAACCGAGTCCTGGGAAATGAGCTTGGATCCTAGGACACAGAAGGAAATAAAAGCTCCTGGTCTATCCCGCTGGGGTAACAAGCACTGAGATTGCTAAGGCTGCCTTCCCGGCTCTGCTTGCCTGCTTTCTTCTGGGCTCCCATTAAACACCTCTCCTATGGTAATTACTACTTTCTGTTTCTTCAAAATGTCACAAAGCCTATTTAACCAATAGATCACCTCATGCAAGGCAACAACTTCTCTTTTAAATATTGCATTAATCGTTTAAGTGTCGCATGATGTGAATTATTACCTTGGCAAGAAAATGGTTTTTCCTCTTGGCTCTTTTTATGCCTTCTCTTATTATTACAGAAAAGCCAAACCAATACTTCACAATGGACACTTAATGTCATGACTTCAGGGTCTAACTAATATTCCTTTGTTTCCACCTGTCATTCAATATGCGTGCCGTGCTGGAGGCACTGTAGAGGCGCGCCTCCCTGGTCATGGCCAACGTGGATTGGCTCCCCCCGCTGTGCACATCAGCCAAGGAGAGGGAGCGAAAGGAGTCCCGGATGAGGTGCCTAAGCCCTAAATCTGGTCTAGTCCTGTCATAGACCAGCTGAGCAACCTGGGGAAAGTCAGTTAACTCCTCTGAATTCTTCTCTAACATGAAGGAGTTATAAAGATCATCTCTAAGCTCTGAAACTCTGTGGTCAACAGACTCTTTACTGTCCAAAGTATTTTAGAGAGAGTATAAAGTGGCCGTGGCAAGGAGCTTTCATTTTAAACTCAGGCCAACAAACGGCATAAGCACTCTTAAGACATGACAGCAGTGCTTGGTACTGCGAGATACGGATTTCCTTTTCTGATATTAGGCTGGGTGGGGGGCAGTAAATACCTAGTTCTGTGGAACAAATGTCCCAATCTCAAATCCCATATCTGTCATTTATGATCTCCTTAGTTCAGTTGTTTAAATGAGCTAACATCAGTTCCTTCCCTTGTAAGCCAAGCACGAATGTGTATATTGTCTGTGACACTATGAAGGGGCACAGTGTCAGTTTTGAGAAATATTCACCATGTTACATTGTCTGACCGGCTGTGTCATGGTACCAGCGTAGGAGTCTGGGTCTGGGTCACCATGACTGAGAGGTCCTATGTCATGGAAATGTCCGTGGCATTCTTCACGTCCTTGTTTCCTTGGGTAGGTGAACGGGTTTATACAGCTATGTGGTTGAAGGCTGGTAAGTCTGGATGTGATTTCCACTCTGCCTTACAGAGCTGCTGGGAGGATGAAATAAAATGATGAGCATGAACAATTGGCCAGATTTATATGGCATTTTATAACTCATAAAAGGCTTGCCAACATGACAGCTGTTTTTGGCATCCTAACAGCTGCATGAGGTGTTTTATTACTTTTATTGTTATTATTGTATAGATAAGGGGGTTTAGGACTTAACTGATAAAGTAACTCAGTGAATCAAGAGAGAGCTGTCCCAAACCTAGATCTTTATCATGGCCAATATTTCATTAATGTTTGTTTTCCCATTATATACCCACCTTCTTGTGAAAAAGTCATAAGATCTATTGGAAAGCACGTTACTAATGTAAGGCATTGTGTTGATATCAAGGAAAACTCTGGAAGGAAGGCTAGGGAACCTAATTTCCTAGGTTATTTCTTGGCTAGGTTCTCCTAAGCAATCGCATTATTGTTTACTTCTTTACCACAGTCAAAGTTGATGGCAAAGTCAGGGAGGAGTCACAGTTTTGTTTCATTTTGTTGTTTAAGCTTATTTATTTCATTTGAGAGAAACAGAGACAATGCAAGTGGGGGGACAGAAAGAGACAGAGACAACGCAGAGAGAGGGAGGACTCTGCACAGTCAGTGTGAAGCCAATTGCAGGCCAAACCCACGAAACCGTGGGATCGTGATCTGAGCCAAAACCAAGAGGCAGATGCTTAACTGGCTGAGCCACACCCAGGCGCCCGGAGGAGTCACAGTAGTTAACGTCCACTGGTAAAAGAATTTGTCTGAAAGACCCGCACTTTATGTTCAGTGGTTGAAATTGTTCTAATGTCTGCCTAATGCTTTCAGTGTAGGGAACTGGCACCTGATCTATTTTCCTGCCGACTTTCTCCAGCACATACTGAGAAAGCCTCATCTTTCCTGGACTGAGTCATCAGCGGAATGGAGCGTGGGCCATGAACTGCTTCTACAGGATCAAGGGTGAATGTCCACTGAGCCTGTCCCTCATTCTTTTCACCCTGGTGGTCACTTGCTCAGGGAGGGGCTGTTACCATTGTCATGTGCTCTAAGTTATCTTCTCTGTCACAAAGAGCATAGCAGCTGCCTTGGCGGGAGTAGCGGGAATATTTATAAAATAGCTTGTGCAAAGGGCTTTACACAGTAGAGGATAGGTATTTTAATACAGACATTACTACAAGGAAATCATATCGGAGATTTCTGGCACAGAAATCCCATCAACTGGCCAAGCAGCCAACCAAAGTGACTTCTATTTTATATTCTGACAGTCATTTCTTAAACACTTATCAAGAAGAGTTAATTAATTAAACAATTTTCATTAATAAATATTCTTAAATCAAGGGGACCTATCTTTGAAATTCATCTAAACTTTGTGTATTTGTTTACTGCTGTCTTTGGAATATTGAATAAATTCATTTCTGTTATTACTTGGCAAAGGATGCCTTTGTAGGTGCTGTTTCTGCATGAGAAGCTAGCTTTAGGTCTTTAGCTTTAGTCAGAATTCGATAGGTCCATGTGGCCACTATTATTATTAAATTCCATTATTCAACACATAGTATGTGGCAGGTCTAAATTAAATGTTTTATGTACATCATTAATCCATTTATTTATTGAGCACCTACCATGTGCCAGTGGCCATAGTAAAAAAAAAAAAAAAAAATTGAGAAGCCCGTGTTCTGATCGCTGCATAATAACATGCCAGAATTCTTCTTCTGAATCATGAATTATGATTATTCCAGGCCTTATACTCCTCATCTGTATGCTGAGAATAAGAAAAAATATTTTTCTTCCCAGGACTGCGATGAAGATCAAAAGGCATAATAGAATGAAATCCTGTGACTAATTAAAAAGGTTTCAAAAATATAAATGCTGAGAAGACCACAAAAATGTTTGGTTAACAAATGTTTTTGCTTTGTCCATTTGTTTGTTTTACTACATTCCGAAATACCTTTTATATTAGCTAAGATTTAAGTGCACTGACTTCCAGAGAAAAGCCAAACTAAAGTGGGTTATCTGGAAAGCACTAATTTTTGCCAGATAAAAACTATGAGGCAGGCGGTCTGAAGCTCAACCAGGCTGTTAAGGACCCCGGTCAATTCTGTCTTCCTGACACCTCAAACCTAGAGTTTGGTTTTCTTCTTTCTGCTCCTACAACGGCTGCTTCACCTCCATGACAGCATCTACATTCCAGACAGACCTCCTCATGAAGTTAGTTTTATCGGATCATTCAGGAAAAGTTCTTTCTAGCTGTATTTGGAATTCCAGATACAAATATATATCTTCTCCCACAGAAAAAAATGATCAATTTATTAATATGCAAATAAAAAGGAATGAGATATTTTATAAAGAGAATAGGACACCCTTGGGTGTTGTTATAAGAAAGAAACAACTCCGTACAATTATTGCAGATTCAGTTTGAAAGGAGAATTAGATGGGCAAATGCATGGAAACTGTAGAAGTAAAATTTTCTCAGAGAAACAAAGGGGAGCTGGATGGTCAGAAAAAATACGCATCACTCATACTATCAGAACAGAGGCAGAGGAAGAACAAAAACAAAAAAAAGGACAAATAGATTGAACTGGAATAAGAGCCATTTTTCTAAGGAATAGGTTAATTAAGTTTCCCCAGAGAAGTAGAACTGCAAAGAACTCAAGGAAGAGTTTATGTGGTAGATTGAGTCTAAAAACAATTAGCTGGCAGAATTTTCTCTTATTCCAGGGATGTCATGTATTGTGTTTTTTTCTTAGGTCCTTCAACTGATTGGATGAGGCCCACCACAACATGAAAGATAATCTGCTTTACTCAAGTGTACTGATATCATCTAAAAAAAAAAAAAAAAAACCTGCTCAGCAACATCCAGATATATTTAACCAAATATCTGGGTACCAGGGGCTAACCAAGTTGACACATAAGATTAACTGTCACAAGGACTAGTGAGATCTTAGAAAACAGGCCAAGCAGTTATGAACTACAGGTTATAAATTTATTAGAGTGTCAGCATTTGAGAAATTATCAGGAGGCATCCTTCAAAAAGTCAGAGACTCCATATTAAAAAGTAAACAATCTCTTAAATTTTGGGCTAGCTGTATCTACTGGTTACAGGTAATTCGGACAGAGTTGAAAGGATAAAAACCGCATGATCATAAAATACTCAAAAATTATTATAGATAAAATAATGCCCCCCTACGAATCATGACTTTTTTTGTTCATTTTCACTTGCTACGTCACTTTGCTGTGCCTCCCATCCAGGGAGAGAACCCATTTCCCCATTCGTTAAGTCTGGGATTGTCTAGTGACTCTTCTGGCCAATAGAACACAGCAGAACTGATGTCGTGCAACTTTCAGGGCTTACACCCTTTCACCCTTTTAACGCTGCCCTGAGAAACCGTGCTGGAAGGCTCTCGGACATGTGGAAAGAAAGGTCCATCTGTCCCAACTACAGCCACTTAGTTCAGTCTCCACAGTCTCCCACCAGCTACACAGTCTCATGAGTGAGCCCAGACAAAATTAGCTCATGAACGGTCTTGCCAACCCAAAGAATGATTTTAAAAAAACAGGCCATTTTTTCTTTAACCCATTGAGTTTGGAAGTGGTTTATTGTACAGCGATGGACAGAGGCCTGATTGATCAGGCATAAAATTATGGGCAGGGACAATAGGAAATGAAGAATAGAGCTGTTGGTTACAGGGACATGAGCCAAAAAGATAGATTAAGGATTGCCATGATGTATATACAGGGACAGAGAAAGCCGGCATAGAACAGAGATAGGAATTATCAGAGCACAGAGAAACATGTTCATTACAAAAGAGAGAGAGAATGAAATAGATGAACAGAGAGAAGCAGCCTTTCTAGAGCTGCCTTAGACTGCGCTGCACCTCTAGGTGCTTCCAGCCCACATATATGTCATTACAATCACACACCTTCTCGTTGAGGAGCCTCAAGCAAGACTGTTTCTTAAAATCACAAAGATTCTCACTAAAATGAAATAGTGGGTAAGCACACAAAAGTGATGTCGAGGCATAATCAAACTGCGATTCATGATGATTGAGTTCTTTGTCTCCTCTCTGCGATAGGCGGTCTGCACCCCTGGGGCAATTTCATTCTGGACAAGAAAATGAGCAGGATGCTTATCTGACTACAGGGTCGAGCTGTGTTTTCCCATCTAATCCCATCAGCAATATACAGCATTTTGAGTCCCCCCAATATAAGTTAACAAAATTAAAAGAAGCCTATTACAGAACAGTATATCTAAATATGTGCATTCTTTCCTTGATATTTACATCTACAGTAAATGACCAAAACAGAGATAGATCAGAAAGAATGTACACCATGGGGCGCCTGGGTGGCTTAGTCAGTTAAGTGTCCCACTTCAACTCAGGTCATGATCTCGCCATTCCCAACCTCGAGCCCCGCATCAGGCTCTGTGCTGGCAGCTCAGAATCTGGAGTCTGTTTCAGATTCTGTGTTTCCCTCTCACTCTGCCCCTCCTCTGTCTCTCTTCTCAATAAATAAACATTTAAAAAAAGGAAATGATGTACACCAAAATGTTGATGACGGCCATCTTATTGATTTCTTTTTCTTTTCTCTCTCTCTCTCTCTTTCTCTCTCTCTCTCTCTCTCTCTCTCTCTCTCTCTCTCTCTGCCCTTTTGCCTCTCTGGGATTTCTGAGTTCTTAATCTTTCTACAGCAAAATAGATAATTTTAGAAACAAATATACTTTAATGTGAGGTCATTATTGGTGTCAATTGACATTATCATCTCCATATGTTTCTTCCATGGGAAGGGCCAGTTCCACAGGAATAGTTTGAAGATGCTGATTCACGGTTAACTATTTTGCACTTATCCTCATAAATGAGTGCCACTAGTCAGAAACACAAGGTAAGGGTCAGTCCTGAAGTTGAACACTGGAAAGACTTTGATAGTTTTAACTGAGAGGCTAAGCCATTTCAGGACCACAATGGTTGGATCTCCTGACTGTTCCATTCACATATACCCTGCTTTGCTCATGAGATTTAGCAAGAAATGCCATTGACTATTCGGGCAAAGTGTTATTTGATGTATTATTCAACATCAAAAATTGTTTTAATGAGAAAAACACTGATGACTGAGTTTGTTTATTTCTGTGATAATGTTTGGAATTAAAATTCTCTAATAAACTTAGGTTTTCTAAGATGATTGCTCCATGTAACTTTATTATTGCAGACTATTTATTTAGTAATGGCTTCAGAATATTTGTAATCTGTAGCAAATAGGATTTTAATAATCAAGAAATTGTTACTTTTATGCCATGTTAATCATTAAATTGAGCCAGGAAATAACACAGTTGAATCAGAGGAAAATATTAAATCTTTATCAAGACGCTGGATAAAACCATTTGATCATTTGAGGTTTACCTATGAGTTAACTCATTGTGAAAAGATAATAAATGATTTAATTATGCTCCGTTAGAAATTCAATTAAGTCCTCTTTAGTTTCCATAACCACAAACCTCCTGCCATCCCTTTACTCGCAGTATTATCTCTATCACACATTGATGCTACCGGAGGGTAAACTACGCCTATCCAAGAAGGGACATAGTGTGAATCCTACCATAGATTCATGACATATTTGCACTGTAAGTTTCATCCCTGTATTTCATTTACTCAGCACTTGTTCAATGACATAAAACAATGAATCCTCTTAATCCCCAGGCACAAGTATTCCTCCACCCTCGGCACCCCTTCGACACTTGGGAGCTCTCTCTGCACCTACCTTGCAGTGCTATAATGACACAAGTACATGGCTACTTCTTCACAAAGCAATGGATTCCTTATTGTCCAGGACAATGTCTAATTGATTATGAAGGGATGAGCCAAAAGACTTAAAGACAAAGCTGACCGTACCAACCTCTATCCATTAAGAAAAATGCCATTAGTTCTATTAGACAAAAAAAAACTTTTGATTCTTTTAGGATAGAGAAAAGACAAGACTGGAATTGCGAGACCTCTTCCAGTCTCTTCTGTGCTGTTACACAGTAGGAACTCAGGTACACATCTCATTGCTTCGCAGAATGCCTTAAATGCATCTCCACGTGCTCAAAGCAGAGAAATGGGAAGTAAGTTGTTCAACATAATGCAGTGAGGAGAATTAACTTTGGGGGGAAAGGAGATCTAGAATGGGGGCAGTTCCTACAATACTGAAAATCTGAGCGTCTAGAGAATGACCCTCAAAAGATCTGTGATGAAGGAGGAGTTTTCTATTGTGTGTTTGTTGTTTCAAGGGGGTGGTTTAATGTTCAATCATCGCTGATCAATTGTTTATAAATGATCACCCTTGATTTGTGTACTTACCCCATGATAGATTGATAACAGACCACACTTGGAGTAGCACTTGTCTAGAGGGTGAAGAGCAAGAATGTCTAATATTCAATTTTAAGTTGTTGTCACTATGAAATATGCTCCCTTTACGTCACCAACTTTTTAAATTGCAGCCAACATGTAAACACTTTATAAGAATAGATTTTCTTTTGGTTGTAGTGGGTTGGGGGATTTTGAAAAACAAAGAAGGGATATGGTTTTATGTCTTGGTCATCACAGAGCAGAGACAAAGAAAAGAAATAGATGGTGATACGAGTTCAATGAGACCAAGAAATTGAAGCGAGAGTGACCTTGAGAAAGTAAGCTCCGTAGATTGCTGAGTCCCCAAAAAGACCACCAAAAAATTTATAGATTAAGGAAAGCCACGTTTATTGCTTATTGTAATAAAGAAGATCATTATCTTGACAGAGTGTTATCAGCATCTTGAAAGAGAGAGTATGAAGAAAAGATATTTATAGGGGTCGGGTTTAAGGTGGGTCCTTCAATATGAGCACAGAATTGGATAGACTTCGTGATATAATACTTCAAGATTGGCAAACACAGTGAAGACAAGGTCTTAAAGGGAGTCGTAAAGAGTGAGCAGCCCTTTGATAAACCCAGGTGAATAATCTGTTGTTCTCAGGAGAACAATAGATTTTTTTTTTAATCCTGATGAAGGCTACTTTGGTAGTCTACTATTAAAATAAAAAGGTTTTGGAAAGTTCATGAAACAGACATCCTACCCAGCAAGAATTTCCTTGAAAAATTAAGTCAGGTTAATGCAGAGAGTTGAATAATAAGACCATGCTGATGTAGACATTAAACTACAAGTTTCAGTTATGAGTTACCAGCAAATGCAAACCCTTCAGACAACATTAGATTTTTCAGAGGATTTAGAATGGTAGGGACTCTACAAATACTTATTTAAAAGGAGTGAATAAGTAAATAAATTAGTACACTGTTCTTAATTTTTTAATTCAAAGCCTGAAGGCTCTAGTTTTTTCACTATCATAATAACTTATTTCAGCATAATCTTACGCTAAGCTTCAAACATGAGCATACAAGCTTGTCAGACAAGTGACCTTGGCCCACTTGGATCTCACACAACTCCTCCTGAACTCGTGGGACGTATCATCTCCCAGCAGCCATGTGAAACCTGAAAGTGACCGCTTATAAGAAAGTAGTATCTCTCCGTTGGAGGCAATCAGAGCTCTGAATCAGAATCTTGCCCAATGTATCTGGTGTGATTCCCCCTTTTGTGCCCTTTTAATTTCTGCTTGAAGACACTCATTGACCTTGTCTAATGGAACTTTGCTTCAAACCTCAATTTGGTGGCCATTTATTTTTTAAAATTTTTTAATGTTTTATTTATTTTTAAGAGAGAGAGAGAGAGACTGTGAACAGAGGGAGGGTCACAGAGAGAGAGGGAGACACAGAATCAGAAGTCAGGCTCCAGGCTCTGAGCTAGCTGTCAGCACAGAGCCTGATGTGGGGCTCAAACCCACGAACCATGAGATCATGACCTGAGCCGAAGTCGGATGCTCAACTGAATGAGCCACCCAGGCGCCCAGGTGGTCATTTATTTCTTTGTGCTTAACTATTTTAACAGAATCAGAATCCAGAGATATAAAGTAGACTACTAATAAAATCTAAACCCATTGTCAATGAAATTCCAAAATTATGCATTTTCTCCAAAACTGCAGTCTCAAACTACATACAATTAAAACTTTTAATGTATAATTTTAAAATTCAGTCTTTAAAGACTATAGTGTACATATATATATATATATATATATTACAAATAAATGGTCATGCCTATATTTCAAACAAATTAAAATATTCTATGAACAATGTTATGCCTTATTTAAAACTAGAACTACTGCTCCCCACACACCAAAAATCTAGAACACTTGGTCATGAATGCAAAAGTCTCTACCCACCTTGTTTCAAGTGTGTACTTACTCTCTAATTCTGTTTCAAATTCCATTAGACATGTATTTGAAACCAGCAGCATTTTTTAATGTAAACTTCTCTGGGAGGTATAGGGCATTACTCATTTATATATATATTCATTTATATACTATGAGTTTGGTCAAATAAGGGCTTATGATTGTGGCACTTGCTAGATATCAGGTGAAGGTGCATATCTGAATCAGCTACCTCAAAGGGTTGGGTAGGACAGAAAGAAAGTGCCGCAAACCAATAAGACCCCAGGGAGTTGGAGCCAAGACTGATGAGAGTGTCCTTACCTGTACATTAGGGTAACAGTCCCTTAAACAGAAATAGAGGGACCCCTGGGTGGCTCAGTTGGTTAAGCATCCAACTCTTAATTTCAACTTGATTCTCCATCTCAGTGAGATTGATCCTGGTGTTGGGCTCTATGTTCTAGGCATGAAGAGTGCTTGGGATTCTTTCTCTCCTTCTCTCTCTGCCCCTCTCTCCTCTCTTCCTCTCAAAATAAATAAATATATATATTTGTTATAAAACAACAAATTACAGAGGTAGGTCTGGCTGTCACACTTTGTGGGTTGAATTTTTTGGAGGTCTTGATCACTGAAATGCTATGATCTCTGAGCATAAGGGGACAGATAACTCAGCCCTATATTTTTAGAATATTTTAGTTTTGTTTGTCTCTCCAGCTGAGCTTGGGCTTCCAGCCTGAGAGTCTGCATTTAAAATGTTCTGTTGGAGTATTCAGTTCATTTATTTTTAATTAAAATGTTATGAAGATTATAAAACTGTATAAAGATTAAAAGCAGACAGTAGAAATCATATATATGATGTGATGACATTAACTATTCACCCACCCAGCTAATCTGCGTAACTTCAGAGTGAACAGCAAAAAATGACTACGACTCCTAATTTTGCTCTTTCCAGTTTCTCACCGATTGTCCGTGAACACCCCTCTCCCTCTGTTGTTGTTCAGAACTAAAGGTTTCTTCCTGGCCTGAGACACTGCTTCTAATTGAGTCTTGCAAATGAGTAAGATGTCATCAGTCTATCAGTGTGGAAACTGGGGGGGGAAAGGAGTGGAGAGTCAGTTATCTGTTATAATCCCAGACAAGAAAAACCAGTTTCATGATACACAGAGCCCATGGAACAAATGTATCAAGGGCACCTTGAAATGATGAACGAGCTCAGTCTACATTAAGAAGTCTCCAACAATAGGGGCATCTGGCTGGGCTCACTCGGGTGTGTGTGTGTGTGTGTGTGTGTGTGTGTGTGTGTGTGTGACAGAGAAAGAGAAACTGGTCAGGACACTGCTGTATAGGATATACAAATAAATGCTTTATCTTCTTACCTTTGTTTCCTGTTGCATGTATGGCTGTATTAGTATCTCAGTTAAACATTTTATAAATAGCACTTTATCCACCTTGAAATGCTGGATTGGTAATCTGACCATTAACAGATTATGTCAGATTACTTTAGAGTTTTCTTAAAGTCAAAGTTAATGTTTTGTATAAATATTTCTATTAAAGAGAATAAAATATATCCTACCCCTCTCCCCCCCACCAATATCATTCAGGTAAAAAGCAGGCAGTCTGAAAAATAACAGACATTTCAAAAATAAAGTTGATTATAAGTGCAGACATCTACAATGGTTTAGGAAAACAATGGAAGCAATCAAAAAGAACTCACCAGGCAATCCTTTTCAAAGAAAAAAAATTAACAGTAAACGTACTCTAGGTTTCTTAGCTAGCAGAAGAAATCTTAAACCATACTAATGGTTTGTCTTAGATCTGAATCTGCACTTATATTAATTTTAAAGCATAAAGATATGTTTTCATAGGTTCTGGGTCCAGTACCCAAGTACAGACTTCGGAACCTGAGCTCCAGGAGGGTCCCTACTGGGGTGGCTGTCAATGTCAATGTCACTGGAGAATGGTCTGGCTGTGCAGCCTCCAAGTCTAATTCTCTGGCCCTCCCACAGCATCTGTGAGCATCCTTGGGGCTCTTTAGTACATTCTTTTTCTGTGTAAACTGTCTAGGCTTCCCTTTATTTTTGAACACCCTGACTCAGAGACATACACAAAATGCATGCTCCACACAATGGCCAGAGGGAGACTTCCATGTAGATAACCATACCAACCTCTTGGAAAAAACCCTCTAATGGACTTCCCAGTGCTGCTTGACCACAGCCCAGACTCCTCATCAGGACTGTGGGGTCAGGCCTTGACTACAGAGACCTCTCCCATAGCTTCCATCCCCCTGCCATCTGCCTACCTCGTCTCCTCCCCCTCGTCCTGTAATCACTCCACTCCAGCTATACCAGCCTTTCTGTCCCTCAAACATCCCAGCTCCTGCCCATCTCAAAGTGTTTGCACTTGCTGTTCCTCCCGCTTCCAACACTCCTTTTCAGAATTTCACATGGCTGAAAGTTACCTTACCTTTTTTTCAGCCAGTTCTGCAGAAAGAGAAAAGCCAATCTCCAAATTCATATAGAATTGCACTGACATCTCAATAAAATACTCCCTGTCTCACAGAGGGCTTCCTTGACCACCCCAGGCCCACTCTAATACATTCTTCCATTTTATTTTCTACTTCCTACACGCCCAGAAATTATTTTATTGATTCATTCCTTAACTGCTTTTGTCCATTTCCTCATATCTGAATGTAAACAAGCCAAGGGTAGGAACTCTGTCTTATCCCCAGCTTTAGAACTGTACCAGGAACATAATAGATATTTAATAATTATTCACTAAAGGATAGACTTACAAAATACCTTTGAATATTTTTATGAGGTTTTAATTTTAAAACAGATATTACCATGTTTGTTCCAAAAGAAAGCAACAAATTCTTATTTAAGGTAATTTGGAAGATACAAATATTAAGAAGGAGTAAACAGAAATCACCTGTATTTCCACACTCAGGGATGAGTACAATTTGATCCATTTTCTTTATGAATTTTTTTCTACAGAACAGAAAGTGAGCCATTTTTCATAATTATATCCCATCCTGATTAGTTTCCTCAGGCTGCTATTAGAAATTACCACAAACTGCAGGGCTTAAAATAACAAAGATAAGCAACTTGCAAAATGGGAGAAAATATCTGCAAACCATATGTCTGATAAGGGATTAATATGCAAAATATAGAAGGAATTCCCACAACTCAATAGCAAAAGTAACGGTCCAATTTAAAAATGGATAAAAAACTGGAATACACATTTCTTCAAAAAAGACATACAATTGACCAATGAAAAAATGTTCAACATTACTAATCTTTTTCTTTTAATTTTTTAATATTTATTTATTTTTGACAGACAGAGTGTGAGCAGGGGAGGGGCAGAGAGAGAAGGAGACACAGAATCTGATTCAGACTCCAGGCTCCAAGCTGTCAGCACAGAGCCCAACGCGGGGCTCAAACTCATTAACTGTGAGATCATAACCTGAGCCTAAATCAGCTGCTTAACCAACCAGGTGCCCCAACATCATTAATCTTTAGGGAAATGCAAGTCAAAATCACAATGAGATACCTTGGACACTGTTGGTGGGAATGTAAAATGGTACAGTCATTATGGAAAACAGTTCCTCAAAAAACTTAAAAGTAGACTTAACATATGATCTAGCAATCCCACTTATGGGGATATATCCAAAAGAATTGAAATCTGGATCTTATAGAGATATATGCATTTCTGTGTTCATTGCATCATTATTCACAATAGGGAAGAGATGGAAATAACCTAAGTGCCTATTGATGAATGAATGGATAAAGAAAATTTGGTATATAAATACCATGAACTATTATTTAGCTGTTTAAAAAAAGGAAATCCTGTCCTATGCTACAACATAGATGAAACTTGAATATGTTAGGTAAAATAAGCCAGTCACAGAAAGGCAAATACTACATGATTCCACCAATATGAGATTTCTAAGGCATTAAAACTCATAGAAACAGAAGGTAGAAAGGTAATTGTCAGGATCTGGAAGGAGGGGAAAATAAGATTTGCTGTTTAATGAGTACAGCATTTCAGTCGTGTAAGATGAAGAAGTTCTAGAAATTTGCTGTACAACGTTGTGATTATAGTTAACAATATTGTACTTACACTTAAAAATGTGTAAGAGAGTATATCTAATGTTATGTGTGATTTGTTTACCACAATTTTAAAAAAACAAAACAGAGATTTATTTTTTTTCACAGGTCAAGAGGCCACAACTCCAAAACTCAAGATGTCAGCAAGGCCGTATTCTCTTGAAAGCTCTAGGGAAAAGTCCTTTCTTGTCTCCTCCTAGCCTCTGGTGATTTCTGGTGATTGTTAGCATTGTTTGGCTTGTTGACCCATCACTCCAACATCTGCCTCTGTTGTTGCATGACCTTCCTTCCTGTATATCTAGGGCTCTGTGTGTTCACATGGCCTTCTATAAGGACACCAGTCATCGGCTTTGTGGCTTACTCTGATGTAGCATGATCTTATTTTAATTAATTATGTCTACAAAAACCCTACTTCCAAATATGGTCACATTTCTTTCTTTACTGGGATTCACCTCAACTTCCTTCAGACTTTAAGACCCTCTATCAAGCCATACTTCAGCTCTGAAATGATCTTGGCCACTCTGTCCTTCTATCCCTGATCCTCTGGATAAAGCACTTCCTTCTAACTCAAAGGACAGGCAGCTTCTTTTCATCAGATTACCCTACACTGAATTTGCAAATTCCTCCTTCATCACCACTAGAGATTTCTTTGATCTTAGCTAAGGAAGTTGAACTTTGGCCCTTAAATCATTTCTATTTATTAGCTTTATTTACTTACTTGAAGCATATTCACCACACAGATTCTAAAACTGCTTCCATCCTTCATAAAAGTTCAACTTTTTCATACGTTGGTCTGCTCTAGGATGACACATGGAGCTGATTTCTCATGAGCTCTCCTTTTGAGGGTCTTCCCTATCTGTCTCATCAAAGATTGGCATAAATTCTCTTTGGAAAGCTTATGAACTATGGGACATGCCCTTGAATTTCTAAAATTCCACCTCATTAGAAGAACAGAAAAAACTAGAATATGCAGAGCTAAGGAATGCTCAGGAAACACCCTCTGCTTATTTCTGGTTTTCCAATTAATTAGTCTTGTCCCAGGAAAAGTCATGCTAACAATATCAAAGTACATTTAAAAATACAACAGTGTTAAAATATTCTTCATCATTAAAGATTTCTGCTTAGAACTGTGCCAAGGAAAGCTAGTTCTTATAAAAGCTAGTATAAAAACTCAAGGATGGGAGAGAAGACTGGTCAGTAGGTCATCGTGAGATTTGAAGAAATTTTGTGAACTTGGAGAGGAATGGAGGGGGACAGTCATGAGACTTCATTCAGTTTAACTGATGGGCTGTTACGACTTTCCCAAATTTCCCACATGTTGAGGAAATGTGTCATTGAGCTGATTTAGAAATGTATAGACTGTTCAAAGAACATCTTTCTGAAAGAAAGTGCCAATGAGGGGGGAGCAGATGACAACAGAGTTTCGATAGCGATGCTTAAGTAACATGCAAATGTGAAATCTCTAGGTGTCTTGTGACAATAGAATTCCATTACATCCAACAAGCTTTTAAAATCCTCCATGAAATTAAATCCTCCTATAAAATGAAGACAGACTGAAGAAGACAGGTTATTTTGCTTGACAAATATCACATATTTGAGAAAATAGAAAACTATACATATTCTAAATACAACTCTTAGCAAGATACCAGGTGCTTGTTATAAAAATACTAAAATAATCTTCAAGCCATAAAAGTGGTCAAGTATTAATTTAATGACTAGAGTGTTAAAAAAGAGTTGCATTTAGAACTTGCCATTTCCAGTATTGAAAATTGCACATTTAAATGCAGTTTTTTAAACATATATATCTTTGGCCATTTCACTTTAAAATTTTAAAGAGAAGGAGGTGTGGACCAAATATCTTGTACTTCCTCAGGCACAACAAATATGACATGATCCCTTTTATCATTCTTATATGCCTGTGGAAAAATTCAAAACCAGAAATATGATTCAATTTAAGAACCTTTAACCTTATTTCATGTGATGCTGTGCTGCTTGTCATTAGGACAGTTCTGATTAAAGGTTTATTGACTCAATAGATACACTACATTATATATTACTGTTTTAAAAGAGCAAAACCAACTCATTAGTTAGAAACCAGCAAAGCATGCAAGTGCTTTGTTCGGCTGACAATAAGCAAGAGAACCAGTGGAAATGTACTGCTGGAAAGCATTATCACCAAAAGATATTCACTGAGCTGACAATTTTTGACATTTCCCATGTTCCTTCTGAAAATATTTGTGTTAGAATCAGACCTTTCAACATCACTAAATACCATCTGATTGATTTCTGTGAGATTTTTTTCAAACTCTGGAAACTGAAGTACAAGTAAAATGGGCAAAGTCTCTTTGAATCCACACCCCAGGTCCAAAACCACACCAAGGATCCTGCATTCCCATGACCCTTGTCACCACCAGCAGTACCATCAAGGCTGTACTTGAACTAGAACATGACCTTGTATAACCTGTGTTTCTGAAGCCATAGAAAAAAAGAAAGAAGGAACAGAAGAGAACAATCAACTGATGTGACTAATAAAAGCAGTAACAACACTAACAAAAACAGCCTTGTTTTTGACTGGAGAGGAATGACAAGGTCCCCTCTTTCTCTGACAAGGAAACTCACATTCCTCCCCCAAACCCCATGTTCTCCATGGAGCCCTTTATCTTCACATGCTGCAGTGGTCTTGCTGTCTACCATTTAATGGGCCAAGTGAGTCTGCTTCAGCTACATCTACCCCAGATTCCTCCTCAGAACCCACCGCTGCTGCCGGGACTCAGCCTTGCTATCACCCCTTCCCTTTCCTCTTATCATGACTTCTACTGCCCTCAGTGAGAGGGTAAAATCCCCTTCTATGCTCCCAGGCAGGGTGCCCTGTTTCAGAGTCTGCCCACAGGACTTTGCAGAGCACCTTTATAGAGGGCTTATGCAATATTTATTCTGCTGACATAGGATGCTGTATAACATCACTTCAGAACAGAAGACTCACTGTACAGCAGCTGCAGGCCTGATATAGCAATGGAAACATCTTTGGAAGATTTTGCTGAGACATCACCTTGGATACTCTGTGAGGATGGTGAGCATCCGCCAAGATGCCATATATAGTCTAAAACGTAGGTCCAAGAAACCGGAGGTGGGAGTGTAGAGGTACCTCTTGTCATCATTCCCAGTAACCTAACCAAGACATGTGTGCTTCTGTATACAGAAAACAGAATACCTCTACACAGAAGACGTGGTTAGAGTCCCATTTAACTTTAAGCTATGGTTGCCCCCCAGTTTGAGTCCTTTGTGCCAGAAGACCAACTGGCAAGGAAAAGTGCCATTAAATTGCCAAGATTCATAACCCTGATCATAAAGGGGAGGCAGGACTGCTTTTCTACAATGGGGTGGGGAGAATATGAGTGGCACCCAGGTAACGCACTGGGCATCTCTTGGTCCTTCTCTACCTGATTTTGATGGGAAATGGAGAAATAAAGCAGCTATAACCCGAGAAAGGTATGGTGACCAGGAACTCAGAACTCTCAGGGATGATAGTCTGGGTCACTCTGCCAGGTAAGCCACATAAATAGGGGACATGTAAACCAAGGATAAGGGGAAACTAAAATTAGGGGGTGGTAGAGGAAGGAGAAGATGAGTTTTGGTAGTGACTTTCAGATAACTACAGTGACAAAGAGCTGAGCTAGATCCCCTAACCTTTTCCTTTTAAGTTTCACAAGGAAACAAGACCAATCAGAATTTTAGAGTTGCTCCCCAAGGAGAGGATCTTACTATATGAAACAACTGGATCCTAGGGATGGATTATGGAAAGTGGAGGGATGTGCCTACTAGATCTCCCCTCCAACACTGAGGCATTCATTTCCTTACCTTCTGAGCATGTGTGCTGACGACAGTACCAGGAATTGCTGTCAGCAAAAGGGACAGTTGCTATCCAGGAACTGGGCTATGGGGGATTTCAAAGGACCAGCTCCTCACCTTGAAATGACACAGCTCTTGAAGGCTGTTCCAGTGCCAGAGCTTTCTGGAGGGTTTGCTGAGGCTTTAGTCACATGATGCCAATTCAACGTTTTCTTCTTCCCGTCTCTGCTCCCCTCACTCTTTTACAGGTGCGTTCAACATTTCCCTATACATCTTCTGTATACAGACCAAAGAATCTCTTTCTAGGGGTACCTAACATAAAACAATCCCATGAGCCTTGCTTTCTGTATTTGGAAAGCTCATAGCAACACCTACCTTACAAGGTCGCTATGAGGATTAAATGAAAAAGCTACCTGCAAAACATTTACTATAATGCCTAGTTCATGCAAGATTCAATAAGTGTTCATTCTTGCAGGGTCCTATTACAGATTAACTTTGAGTTTCCATATCATTAGGGACATCACTACCACTAGACTCTAGAAAGTCTGTCCTTTGACATTTCCTAAAACTGTTGATCTAAGAGGGCCTTTTTATTTGCCCTGCCCTTTCTCCAACTGTAGTTTATCTGCAGTCCTGAGTTGCCTGGTTTCAACTGAAAGATTTTGTGCTATCTGTGGTCCTTCTTTTTGAGGATACAAGGAAAAAAACATTTAAGTCCAAAAAGAAATGAGAGATTACAAGACCCAGATCTGAAAGAGAAGGGATTGTCAAATTATTTCTAACTTGATTGTAGAGCACGTTTGAAGACTGAAAATGAGATTTGGGGGATCCGTTATTGACCTCAAGAAAATAATGTCCAGTTCTGGGTACTCGGTTCCTATCCTGGAAGCTATGAAGTTATCTTTGGAAGTATAAAAGGTAGGAAGCTGCTTTATTTTCTTTTTAGTGTACCTCAGAGTTCTAGATAAACAATGTATTCTGCTGAAAATGGATGGGCAGCCAACCACTCTTCTCTCTCTGGTCAGCCTCCTATCTGGGTCAGGGGCAGGCTGATAGGATAGGGTGAGCTGGCTGTCTAAGAGGACATTCTTACATCTTGCTGCTAAAATGAAATTGTTTCATCACTCTGTCCAACCTTCTGCATCAATCATCCATCAGTTAATTTCTCCTCACTTTCTCCATAGGGCACCTCGTTTCCTTCAGCTTGGGATCACACCATGCCCTTCATTCTTGAAGGTGTCATTACTTGACCACTGCAAACCCCGCAATGCAGAATCCCAAATAGACTCTGTACATGGAGCATGCAAATATATTTCTTTGATAGTTCTCTCTTGTTCAGATATGTCTGTTTTGTCCCTCTAGTGAAACTAAGCTTCTTCAAGAGAAAGAGTCATACTCTGAGTGAACTTGAAGAGGATACTGTGGGAGAATAATGAACATCTTCCAGAGAGTATCCTTCAATGTATACTGACATCCGGTCCCTCTTATCATGAAATCAAATATGGGCAAAGTAAAGGCCTAGCTCTATATCATTCTCCCTAAAAGGAACGAAAGACTCTTGGAGAAATAGCTGATTCTAGAGCATATAGAAGGACAGGACAAAAATAAGTCTGGAACATCTTTCTGTCTTCAAATATAAAGATGTGATCAAAGAATAATGGGGAAATATAAAAATAGATATAGGATCCAGTTCAAGGAGTTTTCTTCAGCCAAATCAAATAATTGAGCATCAAACTGAATATTGGTTTAATAAATTATAAATCAATGAGAAAATAAATATCAGTCTATACTGATAAATAATCTATTTTTACCTATTCCTAGGTCACAAAGATAATCTTACATGTTTTCTTCTAGAAGTTTTATAGTTTTAAAATTTATGCTTAGATCTGCAAGTCATCTTGAATTTGCTTTTATGTATAATATTATATAAAGATCAAGGGTCATTTTCTTCTATATGTTTATCCAGTTCTTCTAGCAATATTTTTACTGGAAAAAATATTTTCTTATTAAATTAATTTGCTCCTTGGTTAAAAAAAAAAAGAAAACCAATTGTGTGGGTCTATTTCTGGACTCTCTTCAGTTTCTTTCTTGTTTTCTCCTTATGCTGATTCTACCCTGTCTTAAATGTTGTGGATTTATAGAATGTTCTGAAATCTAATAGGGTTAGTTTTCAAGATTGCTTGGCTCCTTCTTTTCAGGAATATTTTGTCTCTGTTTCCAGTCACTTCAGCATCCCAAGCTTTGCCTTCTAACTGCTTAGGTCAAGAAGACTATGACTTTCCTATAAGCCTCAGAAGGACAGAAAGAAGCACCTTCAAGAAAAGAGCCCATGTATATGGATTTCACCCAGTGTTAGTTTTGTTTGTTCAAGGGTTGAACCCCTCCAGTTCTTGCTAGCATTTGGAGATTCCTACCTACCTATCTATATATCTATTAAGAAAAAAATTATAAATTTATACTTTATATATAATATAAATATATATAACATATATATATATAATCTCTGGAGAGAGAGACAGAGAGAGAGAGAGAGAGAGAGTCTCTAACAGTTGTCAGCAAGATAATTAGTTTAATACAAGCTATTTGGCCATTACTGAGAGACCCAACCTTTCCACTGGTTTTCAACACTGAATTTCAAGTCTGTGCTGATAGCCCCCATAAGGCATACCAGGGAATTCCTACCACATTGGTGATCTAGGAACCACCCTCTTGTTCTGACAGATTTTCGTTTTCACCCTGCCTCTGACCAGGTCTCCCCAGCTGCATCCCTAAAGCGCCCAACTGCATGGTAGGATTTTTGTGCACCTTGCTGGCCATCTAGTTCCTATCTGTGAAGCCTCATGCAGGACAAAAGCAAAATCAGGTAAGCATCCATAAACACCCTGAGGAAAGACGGAAAGAAGGGCAGGCAACTTAGTCATATCTGAGGCTGAATGGGTGGGTGGAGAGAGGAGGAAATTGGGCCAGAGATACTTGGATTTAGAACAAAGTCTTGTCTTTTCAGGGAGCCATTTATCAATGTCTGTTGGTACTGAAGAAGGAGTTTTATTACCCTATTGACAGTATCTCTTTGTCCTCCCTGGGACCGCTAATCCCTTAATTATTCCCAGAGGAACCAAAACTATAATTACTCTTCTAACTACCCATGACTCCCTGGGCAGCCTGGACATCACAGTCATGTCAAACCTCCCTTTCCTACCATGAATTCTTTTGTCTTTTTCCCCTTTAAAGGCAATTGTTCTTATTTCTGAATCACCTCTATTATTAATCCTTCTCAATTTCTGTAAAAATTAAAACTACTTATTTTCTAATGAAAATGAAACTCATCCTCCTTTGGAAATTTTGCTTGTCTTTGAAAACTATGTAGCCATATCAGTGGGAAGGGTATGAGGAAAAAAAATCATAATCATCTTCAACTCTATGACTGCAGTGTATAAGACGTGAAGAGCCTCAGGTTGTGTGACTTAAGGCAACAGTTTCACCTATCAAGAAAAAAAGATGAAGTAAGCCCTAAACAAATCCAGCTTCGTGCTTGTTTTCTGACCTTTCATTGAACAGTTATCAGTTGTCACTTTGGCTTGCAGACTGACATTAAAAAGGATAAAAATTTTGCTTTCTTAGTGCAGATTCCTGTTGACACAGCTTTTGTTCAGGCTCTGATGCTCTGACAAATTAGACCAAGAAAATGGGGCAGAAAAAAATAAGTCTTCTGCTTGTTACCATTTTTAATATTAGCAGAACAGTTATTGATGCCCATGCTCCCATCTCTTCGCTTCTTACTAAGGAATGGGATCTGTACGGGTTATAACTAGATTGTAAAGTCTGTGGGGAACTTGTTTTAAACCCCAATAGCACTCAGCATACTCCTAGGCACAAAGTAAGTACTACGTAATGTTTTTCTCTTTAATTGAAGTGTGATTAATATACAGTACTATATTGGCTTCAGGTATACAATATGTAACGATTCAAAAATCCTATATATTACTCAACGTTCATCATGATAAATGAGCTCTTAATCCCCATTCTCTATTTCACCCATTTTCCCACCTACCTCCCCTCTGGTAACCATCAGTTTCTTCTCTATAGTTAAGAGTCTGGTTTTTCTGTTTGCTTGTTTGTCTCTTTTTGCTTTATTTGTTAGTTTTAAAAAAGAATGAGATCTTGCCATTTGCAACAGCATGGATGGACCTAGATGGTATAATGCTAAGTGAAATAAGTCAGCCAGAGAAAGAAAAATACCTCATGATTTCACTGATACGTGAAACTTCAGAACAATATTCAGTAATTCTTGTTTGATGGTAAGGCACAAATATTCAATATTAATAATCTATATTCAACCTCTGTTTCCCTGAGGGTCAATAATTCACACTAATTTTGCATGATTTTATGTCAATAGCAATGTCTTTTTTCCATGGATTTTGTAAATACAGTGGGAAAATCTTTACTAGTTCCAGTTAATGGGTCTTATCTTAAACTTCTATGTCGTAATCAAATTAGAGGAGATAAGATCCTTTAGCACACTCAAATCTATGTAATAATACTTCACATTATAATGGTAAGGTTCTATTTCAGCACATTTCATACTAAGAAACTGTTCATAAATATGATGTCACTTGTCATGGTAATTAATACCTAAAATCTGTTTGACCAGCCAGAATCCACTAAATAATTTTAAACTCTTCTTTGCTTTCTATACTCTACAGACCAAAATAGGGCAAATGACTTGGGGTAGTAGGGCATGGAATCTCTTTTAGTCTTAGTCCCTCTGGGAATAATAATGCCTGTCTGGCCTGCATCTCAGATTTGTGGTGCAGGTCAAATGGGCTAGTGCATGAGAAAATGATTTGTAAACTGCAAAGCGTTGCACAAATGCAAGTTGTTATTATAATTTGCATTTTACACAGGTCAAAGCCTTACTGGGCAAAGATCCATCCTAAACTTCGAGAATAATTTCAAACCATTTCTAAATCTGCAGCGTGTAATGGGAACTATTTCATTCTGTGCCACAGATCAATGATGATATTGCTTAGTCACTTATTTCATCTGACCAGCCCCTAAATAAAAAATAATTAAAAGCTGATCTGCATACCACATATTCTTCATCACCATATAGAACCTTACAAGCTAGTAGCAGATCAATTAATCAATGTTTTCCTCAATTATGGTCTGTCAGCAGATAAACCTACTGAACCAATCAAGAGTATTACAGGCCTACAGTCACAAAGGAAAGAACTTTGCAGCTTCTGAGTCATTTTTCTCTTGAAAAGAAAGAGTGAGAAGTGAATGTTTTATCTCTTCTTCTCTACAAGCATTGGAAGTTTCCAACCAATAAAAGGGTTATGTTGACAAAGTCACACTAAAACACTTGTAATGATGTGTAAACTCTGACAGACATGAGTCTGGCTCAGAGGACCAGAAACATTCTGAGGAGGCCTCACATTTTTCTTTTCCTAGCATATCAGGGATATGAGCCTCACCAGTGTTCTCCTCTGTGGGTAAGAAGAGCACAAGGTCCTATTTCTGAACCTACATAAAAGAGTTGATCATATTGTCACCACTTTTGGGGAAGGCATGGTGTTTCAAGGTGAATATCTTTGTGTGCTTGTGTATATATTATTTTGATGTGTAGGACAATAAGACAGTTTTCATTAAGCATGGAAACCATTGTAACTTTAAATGCAAACTTTTAGGTTAGGAAGAATTTTAACATCTTGTTCCCTTAACAAAGTGCCTCTCATTAACATATGTCATTTATTACTGAATCCGACCTCATTTAGCTTTACTTTTCATTTTCTCCTTTTCTGAAAGAGAATATGGTAAGGGACCAAACACAGGGATCTGACTGCGTAGATAGACTTGGCCTCACTGTACTCAACACCCTAAGCACATGGGGCTCTTGAAGGTTTATTAACCTACTAGTCAAGTAAGGGAGGCTGGGCTGTTTGACTAGTTATATTATAAAGGGGACATTTTGTCCCAGGGTAATTTAATCAAAATAATAGCTTGAGACCTTTTGGAGATCTCTGGAGAAAATAAACAAAAGATATTTATGACGTTCTTTGAGAATATGACCTGCTAGTTTCCTTCACCTAAATGAATATACAGAAATAATGATGGGTTGGAGCAGTAGTTTCCAAAAGTATGTGTAAAACATCTTGGACTGTGATTGCCATCTCCTTTAAGGGAGACTTCTCAGGAAGAGTTAGATTAAATCATTGGATTGAGTAATTTCTTTTAAGAGCTCAAGACAGATATGATACAAAAAGAGCCAGTTATCTTGTGTAAGTCAAGAACATTAGTTGGGTTATGGTGTTAAATTCTAGTGGCGTTTTCAGTGAAATGAGCAAGGATCTCTACCTTTTTTTTGAGATCTCTCTCTTTCTCTTTCTCTCTCTCTCTCTCTCTCTCTCTCTCTGGATCTACCTTACTCTAGCTTACATTCTTACTCTTTCCTTTTGGTTTGCTTTATCTTGCTTTTCTCTACTTTGTCTCTTCCCTTAATCCTGGTGGGACAAGAGCTTATACAGATTCTCCAAAAGGAAAAGCATCCTTTCTTTCAATTCCTACAAGTTTCAGAGCTCCAGGGAGAATGAAGGAAAAGAATGAGTGATTTAAAGCTTCTCTGCTATAGGCTAAAATGAGAGCTTTCTTCCTCTTGGATTCATCTTTCAGGGTGGAGATAATAAAACTCCAGTCAAAAGGAAGGTGTGACTCTGGGGAAGGGAGTCAAAGACTCCTTTGGCCTGCTTCTAGTCAAAGCTCTTGGGGTAGATGCACAAATGGAATCACTAAGATTCCCATTTCATCTATTCCAGTTCACTGCATTTACAAACAAGGTCTTCATGATAGGAAACTAGAGAAGTGGTGGAGCCAAATCTCCAGCTAAACTAAATGTAGAGCTTCTTCTGAAAACGACAATATCAGCAGTAATGGTTGAAAAGTGCAGAGATTGGGATCTTGACTATTTCAAACTCTATCAAAGATACATGTAGCAATTAGCAATCAATGTGGGTGCCCTCCATTTTCACAAAGGTTCTTTATCCCTGCTCCTTGCTCATCTGGAGTTGTTGGGTTTATTAAAACTCATGTTTTATATTCCTTTCGATTGCTATATCAAATAAATGTTCCAACTGGTCTTTTATGCCTGTCCTAGTTAGTCTACTATTTCTAAACACTGATTTGAATCACAGTTTTTACCTTAAAAAAAGCTAGAGACTGTAATTTTTTGTTAAAATGCAAAGTTTTGTATGTCTTTCCCTCTATTTTATCTGCAGAGATCTGAAACTCTACACATCCTTGGATGTTGGCTAAAAATATAATAATAAAAGGACCAATATTCTTTGTAGGTTGTAAATGAAGAACCAAATCTCCAAGGTCACTAAGCACTGATTTCTAGAATCTGATATCAAGGGTGCCTGGGTGGCTCAGTCGGTTAAGCATCTGACTTCGGCTCAGGTCATAATCTAGTTTGAGCCCCGAGTCAGGCTCTGTGCTGACAGCTCAGACCCTGGAGCCTGCTTCAGATTCTGTGTCTCCCTCTCTCTCTCTGCCCCTCCCCTGTTCACGCTCTGTCTGTGTCTCTCTCTCAAAAATAAACATAAAAGAAAGAAAGAAAAGAAGAATAGAATCTGATACCAGATTCTTGCTTTTTTAAAAAAATTTAACTTACTAGAGTGCTGGTTTAATATAAAAGGATGTAACTCAGGAACAGCTAGATGGAAGAGACACAAGGGCCACGTATGTGGGAGGGGCTTGGAGCTTCCACGTCCTCTGTGCCACTTCCATGTGTTCACCAACCCAGAAGCTCCACTCTTGCCTTTAAAAAGTCAATTTTAGAGGCGCCTAAATGGCTTAGTCGGTGAAATATCCAACTTCGGCTCAGGTCATGATCTCACAGTTTGGTGGGTTCAAGCCCCACGTCGGGCTCTGTGCTGACAGCTAGCTCAGAGCCTGGAGCCTGCTTTGGATTCTGTGTCTCCCTCTGTCTCTGACCCTCCCCTGCTCATGCTGCCTTGCTCTATCTCTCAAAACTAAATAAAAACCATTTTAAAAATTTAAGTTTTTAAATAAAAAATAAAAAGTCAACCTTATTTTCTTGAATTATGCAGTAATAAAAAAGTGAAAGCAGCACTTCATTGTTTTGTTTGCTTGTTTGTTTTAACAAGCTTCCATTTTATTTAATTTGTCATTATCCACCTCAGAGTTGAATAAAGGCAGTTATTTTTCATGGTACTGTAGACTAAATTACAAATGAATGGGAACATTAGCAAATGGGAACATTGCAGTTATTTCATTATAATGTGATTCAATTTCCCTCTCCAAATGTTTGTTTTACACCCCAGCTCTCCAGGAAAAGGGCACAGAGGCCATTTGAATAAATTCAGTAGCCCAAACTTCCACTTCATATTAAAAACGTGAAAACACATCCTCAAGACCAAAATTGAAGGATACAGGCCCCTGGGTGGCTTTGTCGGTTGAGTATCTGACTTTGGCTCTGGTCATGATCTCGTTATTGCATGAATTCGAGCCCTGCACCAGGCTTACTGTCCTCAACATGGAACAGCTCTTCTGCTCCCCCTCTATCTCCCCTCCCCTCACCGGTGCTTGCCTTCTCTCTCAAAAATAAAGAAGCATTAAAAAAAATGAAGTCTAAGTGAAAAATTGGAAGATATAGTTCTTAGCAGCTTCTCTTTTGAAAATTTACAATATTCTAATGCCTTCCAAATTCAAGGGTCAAAGGTCAGATTCAAGGGTGAAAGGTCAGATTTTTTTCCCCCTATTTGCAAGGTAACAACCTACCCAGGCACAGTTTTCATAGATGCTGGCAGATGCTATGAGATGCCTAGGTCAGAGACAACGGACTTCATAACTCACAGCACTTGGTGTCAGCGCCCCTCTTCCTCCCACCCCCACACGGCACGAAGGGAAGGCAGAACAGTTGAGGTGGGTGCTGGGCATGCAGTGGGTCTGCAGCACAGCTGAGGAATTCCAAATATCTTATTATTATTCTAGCAAGTAAACAAATCTTTTCTTTTTCTCCAAGGAGAAATACTATTCCTATCTTCTAAGGCTATTCTCCATACAAACATCCTTGGAAAGATAATCCCACACAAAAGGCTGCCAGTACCCCCTCTGACAAGACATACAGAGAGGTCCATGGAGGGTGGTCCCCCAACATGAAGGTTATTACAAAACACCCCATCCAAGTCTGTTCTAGTTCACATATTAATGCATGAGAGCACATATTTGTTTATTCCCTAGTAATCCATCACTTTTTAATTAGACTATGAAAGTCCTACAAGAAAGAGATGGTCTGGTTTGTCTTCCTATCTCCATGGCATAGCCCAGAACCCTGCACCTCCTAAGTGCCTAATAAATGTGCAATAAATGAGAAAATGATTGGGATCACACAGCAAAATTTACTTTATGATATGCCTAAAGGTGTAAAGTATGTCACGTTAGGGAGAAATTTATTTTAATACTCATTCTTTATTATATTCAGGAATAAACTTATCCTTAATAGATATGGGTACCCATGTGTACCAAAGCCTCTAGACAAAAGTTTTCATTAAATTTTTCTTAAAAGCTATTTTATGAGTATGTCTTAGAATAGGGAGCTTTTCCCAGGCAAAATGGTTCATTAGTGTGCTGCGAACGAAGCTAAAATAGTTCCTTGGCCTAGGTCTCATCTCAGTATTTATGGAATCCCCTTAATGGCAGGCAGTTAAATTGAGTAAGTCTTATATGGTTTTGTGTAGCCACTGAAGGTGATTCCTGAGAGATACTGAATTAACCACTAGAAAGAAGTCGGAACATTTAACATCTAGTCCTCAAATTTTGCCCCTTGCCTCCCAAAACTGCGCTATTCTGTTAGGTTTACATAGTTTCCATTCTTGTGGGTCATCTTAAGGACACATAGGAGTTGAGCATCATATACATAAAAATAGTAACATGACAGGACTTAAAATAGTCTCCAAGGTTTAGAGCATCTAGTGAAGTGACACCAGAACTTAGACACAGGAACTCAGCATCACTGCCAGGGCGAGGCCCAGAGAGCAGGTGGGATGGGCACAGACATATGACAGGAGGAAAGAGGACATCCACACGAACCCACAGCTGTGTCTGCAATGCGTTTAATGCACTGATAATACACAGCAGCATCCATCCTAGAGCTGGCAAGGAGCAGGAATTCCATCAGAACTGCCGCCATGGGGGGCTCAGTCAGTTAAGTGTCCAATTCTTGATTTCAGTTCAGGTCATGATCTGATGTATGAGTTCAGACCCCATGTCAGGCTCTGTGCTTGCCGTGCGCAGCCTGTTTGGTGTTCTCTCTCTCTCTCTCTCTCTCTCTCTCTCTCCCCCTCTCTTTCTGCCCTTCCTGTACTCTCAATCTTGTTCAAAATAAATAAATAAATGTAAAAATAATACCACTCTGTGTTAGTGTACATCCGTGGTCAGAGTCCGGCACCTCTGTTTTCTTATGTGAGTTAAATAATCTGTAAAAATGTCTGCAATAATATCCATCCTACTGGGTGTGCTTCAGGCATTAAGATAATTAGTAGATGTAAAAGTGCTTCACATGCCATGAATGGTGGTTGTTATCATTGCTGGGAAGACACGTCTAAAGGTGATTTGGTTGAATCAGGAGCATGACACAGTGTATCCCACTCCAGGCCTTCAATGAAACACAAAGCAGACTACAGGTTCTGGTAAAAATGATAAAAGGGCTACCAAATAAAAAAGTGAGAACCAATTACATATCCCTCTACAAACATTGTACTAGCCACAAAATATCTGAGGATTAACTGTGATGTGTGAGCCATGTGATTTTCAGGCTACAGAACAGATAGGCTCCTAGAACTGAAGTTGGATTGACTTTTTTTTAATTAACTTTTGAGCAAGTCTGTACTCCTAAAAGCCTGTCATCTTACATTAAGACCCCAGGTTAAACACAAGGCTCCTCAAAGATGACTTACCTCTTGTGACTCTTACTATTTTACCCTTTCTCACCTCCACTGAAACCGGGAACACACAAATGAGATGATATAAGAAAATAAGTTAAGTCTCTGGATGTAATTATAACTCTAAATACAAGTTGCAGCTTTTCCCATTACTACAAGTGGAAAGACTTTGTGGAGATACTAAATGATTATCGCCTTTAAAATAATGGTTCTTAATGTGTGAAATAAACAGGGAGTCATGGGTTGAAAAATAATTCTTTGGCTCATTTATGAAATTTCTATACTTTCTGGTATTTCTCCAAGGATGTAAGTTATTCTTGGATGCTTTGCAAAGGGCCTAACACATAGTATATGATTTATAATTGCTGAATGGAAAGAATAAAGAAAGAAAGAAACAAGGGGGAGAGAATAAGGAAGAAGGAAGGAAAAATAAGAAAGGAAAATAAAAGAAAGCATGAAAGAGGGAAAGAATGAGAAGAGAAGGGAGAATGGAAGAAATAAGGAAAAGAAGGAGGAAGGAAGGAAGGAAGGAAGGAAGGGAGGGAGAAAGGGAAAAAAGAGAGGGAGGATGAAGGAAGAAAGAAGAAAGGAAAGAAGCAAGGAAGGAAGAAGAGGAGGAAGTCGAAAATCTCATATCACATAGAATGTTAAAGAAATGCAAACTTTAGTTAAGAGGGGCGACCAGGTGGCTCAGTCAGTTAAGCGTCCGACTTTAGCTCAGGTCATGATCTCATGGTTCGTGGGTTTGAGCCCCACATCAGGCTCTATGCTGACAGCTAGCTCAGAGCCTGGAGCCTGCTTTGGATTCTGTGTCTCCCTCTCTCTCTGTCCCTCACCTGTTCATTCTCTGTCTCTCTCTGCCTCTCAAAAATAAATAAAACATTTTTTAAAAAGTTATTGATCAAGAAAATTAGTTTGAACTCAGGCATAAAATGACCTGGTACAACATAACTTCTCTCATTGAGGTCAACATCCAACATCTGCCAGAATCAAAGCAGGGCATTAACCATGGTCTCTTTGAGTTAGCCATTTTGATATCCCTGGGTGTGTGGATGCAACTAATATTTCTTACACTTATCCTGCTCCTGAGCCCCAAACCATTCCTTTCTCTCACTTTACCCTTCCCTTCCTCCTTGCCTTACCTCTCACTCCACAGTGGGTCTCACCCAATGCCTGAGCCTTACTCCATTTGATGCCACACCTTTTCTCTGAGCTTGAGGGAAATGTTCAGTTAGACAATCAGTTGAGGTGTGAATGTCATTTGATCCCATTGCTTAGTAATTTAGAAATCTAAAAGTTAAACAACATCTAAAAAAACAAAAACAACAACTATATTAAACTGTCCTGGCATCAAAATGCTCCCCTTTCAAAATGGCAGTATTAAATTAGCTACATTCAGTCATCTTGTGCTACTGTTAAGGGGCTCTCACTTTCTGCTGGGGTCATGTTTTCACCACACTGTCCAACACAGACAGCAAATTCAATCTGGCATCATCATTTGGGAGAGCCCTTGAAAACTTCTAATTAGCTTCCTGTCAATCCATAATTCTAGACTGGTGCCAATGTCATCAGGCCTTCGGCTCACAGAAGGTATCATTTACTTTTGTTGACTAAAATAATTGAGGATTGTTTCTTCTTTTCTTTTTTCTTTATTGTGGAGTAAAGAGTGCACTATTCCTCTTCTAGGCTCTTATACTACACAAATATGCCTTCAGCTGAAGTCTCGGAAAGAAAGCATTGGCTTTACCATCGGACCTGCTAAGGTACCTAATTGAGGAGCTACAGACTACTCCCCATGCTTACATCCCTCAACCGTCTTTCCTCTAGATCTCATTTGTCAGCTCTTCGATTCCGTCCTTTGATGGTCTTCCATTATCTCCAGATTCCGTCATCTTTCTTTTGCCACTCAGTGTGGCACCATCAGCACCTTTTTAATCTCCTCTAGTGAATATTGACATGCCCTTCGTCCTCCTTCCAGATTCTTTAATCGCTTCACCCTACTCCTGTAGCCAGGAGAACAAGCATAGCACTACTGGTTACCTCCTTTGTACCTACTCTGGCCTCCTGATCTGTGAATTCCCATTTTTCTTAAATCTTTCTGATGGTTTCTTGGGCTTTTCAATAGCTACTCAATGTCTCTTCTTCCTCCAGTCTATTCATCATTTTTATTTTATTTTCACTTCTGTTAAAGCTTTCATTTACTCAACAAAATGTATTGGTGGCTGATTACATACAGAATCCTACCTATAAAACCTTTATACCAAAGCATCATTCATAAATAAACTTGCCATTTCTTTTTTTCTGTTTGTTTGCTTTTATGTTTTTCCAGAATAAACTCAGTCCACTACACAAGTGAAATTCTAACAAGTCAGTCTTCTCCAACAGCAAAAACAAAAACAAAAACAAAAAATAAACAAAACTGTATAGTTACTCAAAGCTAATTCTGCCGGTGCAGCCAGGGAGAGAAGGGAGGGTAAAACCACGATGGAGAGGCTGGGGGCTGGGAAGGGGTTGGACAAAAGAGGGTTAGGGTCCTGCCCATCAGACTGGGGTCCTTACGTCCTGCACAGTCTGCTGTCAGGTGACGAGGGGAGGGGGTAGGGGGGGCGGGATGGAGGCAGCTCCCATTGTGCGTGTAGGGGGGTGGGGGTTACTCCTTACGCCCGAGGGCCTGGCAGAGCCAGCTCACCTTAATGGATAATGAAGAAGGCTGGGCTGGCTGGGAGGAGGTAAAGACCCTCCCGATCTCAAATGAGGTGACTCTTGTCCCTCCCACTTCCTGGGAAAGTAGGATGGGGACTGGAGAAGGCCTGGAAGCTTGAGGGGAATGAACAAAGCCACAGAACTATGGAGGGCTGGGGTAGGGGACTGGCATAGGCTGATCAGTGTTGAACTTGGCATTTCTTGATAAACACACATTTTGTGGCTATATGGCCACGTACCCTGCTCACAGTTACCACAGATATTCCAATTCACTGGAATAGTTAGTGTAGGGACTATATCGTGAATATGTGAAACTACCACTGCAAAGAATGAAGAAAGACCGGGGCGGTGAGCACGGAGAATCCAGCCTGAAATGGCTAGCACAACTCTACGCGTTCTTTCAGAACTGCCTTTGCTCCATAGCAGAACATAACCCTGATCCAGCTTTAAAGGTCACAACAATTAAGAAAGTAATTGACGAAAAAGAAAAAAGAAAAGAAGAAATTAATTGACATCATGCCTTCATTTCACTATAAATTTCCTAAATCTGTGACTGCCAGATAGCTTTTCAAATCCTACTTATAGAGGACCGTAGTGGAGGACAGTTTTTAATAAAAGGATTAAGAATAAAGGAAGGAAGGAAAACAATCAGAACATGAGAAAAAGAATTATGGAATTCTGGCCATAAGACTTATGCAGAAAGACCTTTATTTTGAATTGTGCTGTGTTGACTTGTATGAGGAATTGTTTATGAGCATCTCACTTAGGAGATTTTCATTCTCTCTTAAAGAGTACTCCGCAGCCAAACTAATTGCCTTTACAGTTCAAGAAGGGAAGTGTTGAAGACAGATCTCCCCCTCGAAATACTTCCAAAATTCAAAAAAAAAAAAAAATGGAAGGCATAAAAAATAAAAACCCACTTCACCAAAAGGACGATTTGGGATGTATAAAGGAACAGTTTGTACTTTTGCTGAGTTCAGAAAAGATTCATTTAGAGGGCGACTACGAAATCGAGTAGCGAACCAGCAACTTAGTTAAATTGCTGGTTGGAGGGCAGGCCCGCTCTCCCCGCAGCCTTTATCCTTCGCATCCCTCATCCGCAGCCCCGTGGCAGCCAGCCGGGCGCGTGTGGCGGCGCGACACTGCCATCTACAGGACCCGCCTCGCCCCTGCGCGACGCCCTGGGACCGGCCCCACCACCCGCCCGCGTCTCGCCTCGGCGTGCTCTTTACTAGCAGACATAGTTAATTTTTCATTAAGAGCAATCACTCTAACTGTGAAAAGCCCAGGTTGTTTAATTAACATCAGCAATAAACGGACTAAATAACCTTAAGGTGTACATGTTCGTGTAGGGAAGGCTCTTTTAAAATGGACAAGAGTTCCTTTCGAAGAAGAAATCAGGAATGTATTTACTGTATTGTTCTTGACCCTCAAAGTACATTCATGCAAGCAGCACGTCCTTAGCCAGGAGCAGAGCATTTTCCTTGACCTCGGCTCCTCAACTGTTCCTCAAATTAAGAGTTCGTTTTCTTCCAAAAATATAGAGAATTGTGTGCATATAGGATTGATTCCTTGGGGGGGCGGGGGGGGGGGGAGAAGCGCACTAGTATATTTGGCATTTGAAATATGGTTAGGGGTTTCTACCTTTATAGCACAGCTTAACCCAAGGTGATTTACTTAGTGCTAAAACCTAAATGAGGGTTTGGGGTCTATTCAGCAGGTAATGACTCATGTAGAGCAATACCAAATTATTCTAGAACTAGAACTGAGCCTCCTATGAGGGTATTTCTGGTACTTATTCTTATTGTTATTTCCTTAGACAGAGCCGAATAAACTTTTCATATGTGGCGTAAAATGACCAATATACACAGAAAAGGCTCTGTATCAGAGGAAACAAAAGCTCCCAGACGATGTCAGCTGGCATTGTCCCTTCTCTGATAGTAAGTCTGCATGCATGGTTTGAGAAATCAGACAGCGGCATACTAACACATTCCAGATCCTCTCCTTCTCCACGCAAATGCTCCAAAGACAATGGTTTTAAAAACATTTCAGAGGCATGCTTACAAGGATGCAGAGGGCACGGAACACGTGAGATTTATTTCCCTGCTTCCTGGTTGATCAACTGCAGTAGCAACACTGACTTATTGAAAATGATATGAAAATCAGAAGGATAATTAGAGCTCATTTCCACTTGAAGCAACAGCCTGAAATTTTCATTGAATTTACACAAATTAGAGAAAAATTAAACTTGGCATTATCTCATCCTCAAATCTCTTGCTCATACCATAAAGGTTGGTCTTAGCCGGGCGGGGGTGGGGAAGTAGAGCAAAGGCACATGCCATCTAAGTTTATTGCTGCTGCTTCCTACCATCATTTTTCTTCATCTCCTTCATCCTTCTTATTTTTTTAATTTACTTTATCTTGCTCTATTGTTTGCATCTTTGAAAGGAACTCTAAATCCTTTTTGGGATAAAGTGAGAGTAAAAATAAATAGGTACATAAATTTTGCTACTGCAGTTTATGACCATCTCTTCACTTTTCGCTCTTAATCTGTCTGGAATCCTCTAAGTCTGTCCAAACGGACAAAACCACGCACACTGTGAATTTTTTCCCAAAACTGACCCCATGTGGTCCAGTGTGTGACTTCCCTTGCCCAAGTGAAAGGCCATGTGGATAGCCAGCTTGCTGTGGCCCCTGAGCAAGAAGGTTTAGCAGGACCTTGGAACCTGAGTCTCTCTTCATCTGTGTATTACTTTCCTGGGGCTGCCAAAATAAATTGCCACAAATTGAGTGCCTTAAAACAATAGGAATGTATTCGCTCACAGTTCTGGAGGCCAGTAGTCTGAAATCAAGGTGTCTTCAGGGCCATGCTTTCTCTGAAGGCTCTAGCTTCTGATGTTGCCAGCATCTTTGGCATTCTTTGGCTTCAAGACGCATCCTCCAACCTCTGCCTCTGTCTTCACATGGTGCTCTCCTCTCAGTGTCCAAGGACCCGTCTTCTTAGGATACCAATCATTGGATTAAAGCCCACCCTAATTCAGTATGACCTCATGCAAACTTGATTATATCTGCGAAGACCTATTTCCAAATAAAGTATCATTCTCAGATACCAGGTGGGTTTGAGTGTGGAGGAAGGAGGTGGGGAGGACACTCCTTGACCCTGTACAGTATGTATAACTTGAATAATGGTACCTTCTCAAGAGAGCTGTTGTGACAAGGACACGGGACTCTGAGGCACAACTGAGCCTAAGTTTAAGGGCAGCTTTCATTAAAATCCAGTCTGCTTTGGCACCCGACTGCTATTTTGAGTTTAGTTTCCCTTTTATCCCCACCTCCTTCTCATTCTTGTCCTTTTGCTTCTAGAGACTGTAAGTAGGGCACTGGTTTTTCCCTCCTCCTTCAATAATCCAGAGAAACTAGAGAAAGCTTAAAGAAGAGAGGGCAAAGCGAAATGAAAAGACAGATTCAATTCAGAGCAACACTGAGTAATTATTCAACTCCAGCAGACTCAAAGCAGAACCTCCATGGAGAGAGAGAGAAATTAGAGATTATTCAGTCCATTTGGTGTTCTTGCTAACCTAACAGCCTTTCTCTCCATCATGCATGTTCCAGAGAAGTTTAATATGGGATGAATTCTGGATGCTCATTTAAAGAGTATGAACTCCAGGCTCATCAGGGTTCAACAAAAATTCTACATTTAAAATATTTTAACGTGTGTCATTCCTCCATTAGGTGTATACAGGCTTTACCTGGCCGAAGTAAATGCCCTCTGCATTCAAAAACCAGCAGAGCCTTCCATTCTTGCCCCTGGAAGCCATTCCTGACATTCCTGAGACTGACCATGTTGACGGCAACACAGGGATGTATGCACTGATTCATGTTACCAGTGTGTCCATAAGGTGCATGGGGCATTCAGGGGACCTTTGTCAACAAGGTCTCCTCCCACCACATGCTTGTTTTGTGAGTCAAGAGGACACACATGGCAGGCAAAACTGGAACATTCTTCTTTTAGGAGGGAAATTTGGAAACAAAACTTGATGTTTCCCATCTGTGTGGTATTGGAAGAGTCACGTAGCTAATACAACCTCTTGTAATTTAAGCCAGAGCCAGAAAGCAACACAACAATATGGGAACTTATCATTAGAAGTGGTAAGATTAGAGTTACTGTAAGAGGAAGAAGTCATTTTCAAATGAGAGACAACTATATTGTCTCTAACAGAAGCTAATGCTCACATCAGGGAGGAGCACCACCTTGCAAAACAAAACAAAACAAAACAAAGCGAAACAAAGCAAAACAAAAGCAAATCATCCTCTTGGCTCTGGCTGATGAGAAGACCAGGATGGAATTGGAATGCCTCACCCTGCAGCTGAGGACACTTCAGCCTCAGGTCTTCAAAAGCACTGAGAGGTGCTGAGGCACCTAACCTAGGTGGTTAGGCAAAGCCAGGTTGCAATCAGGAAGCATTTCCATGTAAGCATTTCTGGAAAATCGCCTAAAAAGGTCTAAACAAATACTGAGTCTCCACAGCTTCAATAATTGGTTGTGAATTCTTTTCTTGTTCAATCATTTGCCTACTTTTTTATTCATAATTTTGTCTTCATCTTCTAATAATAAGTGCCTAAAAATTGGGTTAGCTGAGGCAAACAGCCATGGCTGGAGGGTGCAGGAGGGAAATAGCTTTTCTCTTATTGTCAGGCGCACCAGAGACCATGTGAAAAGATAACTAAGTGTTTAGAGGCAGTGGTTGAGAAGAGTGGGCATTCACCTGCACACTCCTCTTTCAAATGGCCTTAGGTCTTCTCCTTTGATAGACCAAGCGTAAAGTAAAACTGTGCTTTTCATACTCTTTGCTGCTTTAACTGATCCTTCATTAAAAAAATAATTAAAATTTTTTTCACTTGTGAATTTCCACCACAGGACTTGTGGATGAAGCAGGAGATCCTCAGCGAGGGATGGTAACCACTCCTAAACTGGTGTAAGGGGCTTCAGTGACCTTGGAGTTGGAAAGACATATCCTGGTGAATTCTTAAACTAATTTCCCATTGGTTTTGGCATTGATGAGAGCCTTCCTTTGCCCTGTGGCCAAGAAAACCCTAAAGCAAGAGAAACATTAAGAATTGACTCAGTTGGTTAAGCGCCAACTTCAGCTCAGGTCATGATCTCATGTTGTGTGAGTTCGAGCCCTGTGTCAAACTGTGTGCTGACAGCTCAGAGCTTGGATCTTGCTTCAGATAATGTGTCTCCCTCTCTCTCTCTGTCCCTTCCCCACTCACGAGCACTCTCTCTCAAAAATAAATAACATTTAAAAAATAAATAAAGACAAAAAAACTTTATAAAAAAATAATAATGAATTCCCAGCATGCCTGGGTAGCTCAGTAAGTTGAGCATCTGACTCTTGATTTCAGCTCAAGTCATGATCCCAGGGTCATGGGATTGAGCCCTGAGACAGGTTCCATGCTGAGCCTGCTTTAGATTCTCTCTCTCTCTCTTCCTCTGCCCCTCTCCCTTGTTCCTGCACACACTCTCTCTCTAAAATAAAAAAAAGAATGAATTCCCTATTCCTCATCCTCCCAAATATAGTGACAATAAACTCCTTCTGAGATTCAAAAAAGGGGCTGCGCCGCAACTACCCTGTACATATATATGATTGAAGTACATGCTCTGATATTTAGACGAAGGAAAATAAAATGATATAAAACATCTGAATTTAAATTATAACCCAGGTGGTGATGATGATGAGATCCCAAGAGAAAGGAATGTATGGGCTTTGCTTTAAAGCATGACTATAATCATTGTGACTTCTTATTGTAAAAATACATAAATTTCTTCCAACAATGGGAGTTATAAGTACATAGGCCAGCTCTTCTAGGAGTATAGTACTGCCTAAAAGCAGGGACACTGAATAATACGTTGGGACCCCAAATATTTTCATGAAAAAAAATATCTGACACTGTTTAAAGGCTTCAGATCCTCCAGGGGGAGGAAGTTGTGTAATGGTGCTCAAGACACAGTATGAAAAATGAGAAGGAGACCAGAGACATCTCCAAAGAACCAGAATGATGGATTGGATTGTCAAATCAATTGGAAAATTCCTTATATTATTTAGGACAATGGCCTTTGTTTATTCATTTTTCTATCTCCTATTAAATTTATTACAATGATCTATGCATAGAAGAACTTTAGTAGATATTTATTGAGTTAATAAATAAATTATAACAGGTTACACTTTCCTGTACAATACTAGGTACCAATGAATTAGATCAAAGCTTCTTAAAATCATCTAGAAAGCTTTTTAAAAATATATAATGGCCCCCATCCCAAGTCAATTAAGTCTAGACTCTCTGAGGTTGGGATCCAGATATACATATCTCTCAAAAAGTTCTTCAGGTAATGCTGGTATACAGAGAACAGCGAAATCTACTAAATGGAGTGATCTCCCAAGATCTCTTCCAAGATTCTGTGGTTTCTGAAACATTATTAGACTCTTTGACTGATATGTTCATACCAAGCATTTAAAACTCTTTTATCTATAGCCAGGACCAGCTACATGATTCGAAAGGTTCAATGCAAATGAAACTAAAGCTTCAAACCAAGTGTAGGGTTCCTTATAAGGACAAGAAGACCTTGTGTGACTGCACTGGTCACACACCCATAAAGCTGGCCCTACCTATAGCACCTAGCCCAGCCCTAGGAAATAGCAACCTCATAATTTTTATTTACATCACTACTACAACTCTTTGTTCTCGTACTGTCAGAGAGGTGATGTGACTCTCATTACAGTCTTTCCTGCTTCAGGAAATTTTAAGAGATATAAATGATATTAACATTACATCCAAAGAAGGAATTCCCTTCAAGTTGTGTCTAGTGTAGTAGAAATGAGACAAATCATATAGTGACCTAGAAAAAGTGACTAACCTTCTCACCACCTCATTTTCCTCATCTGTATGTGAGGACTGATGCCCACTGCATCCTGTTGCTATGAGGATTCACTGAAATGTGTAATACAGAGGCGTTATTCTCCAACGGTCCACCATGGATGCTCTGAACCAATTTTAGGGCCATATTCAACACTTACTGGTTTCCAAAAAGCATAGACAAAACCACAGCTAATAAATAAATAAATGTATATTTTAAAGATTATGTAGGAACATGGAGAAAGAAATATTTTGTACTGGACATCGACCACATAAATGTCATCAAATTCCCCATTAAGCATCTTTGTTTTTCTCTAAAAGTTTATTTCCCCTGGTAACTAGCTACCTCACCTCACATTTTTTCTTCCCTTTAAAAATTGCCCTAAAAATTTCCCCCTGCTTCCCCTTTATCTTGAAATATTGAGCTCTCTCCTCAATGTACAAATGGAACTCAAAGAGAAAGAAAAAAGAAAGCTTGTGAAGCAGCTGAACTGTGACCATCTACTGCCCCTCCAGCATGGGGGCCTCTCAATACCACTCCCACGCAAAGATTTCTCAAAAGCTCCCCTTCCCCCAAAAGATGGTGTGGGGTTGGAAGAGTCTGCTGCCAAGAAAACAGAGTCTCCTCTATATAATTCCATAGTTAAAGTGACTAGATGACAGTAAATGTTAATCCGCTCTCCTCAGTACTCCTGCCTCCTCAGTATTCCTACCTAAACACTTCCAGCCATGAAAAGGGCTCATTCCCTCCATTCATTAGAATAATAACAGAATAAGTCCATTCTATTTTTATTTTTTTACTTTTTGTTTGTTTGTTTGTTTGCTTATTTGCTTGTTTCTTGAGAGAGAGAGAGAGAGAGAGAGAGAGAGAGACAGCAAGCAAGGGAGAAGGTGGGAGAAAGGGAGACAGAAAATCCAAAGCAGGCTCCATGCTGTCAGTGCAAAGCCTGTCTCGAGGCTCAAACTCATGAACCATGACATCATGACCTGAGCCCAAGTCCCAAGCTTAGCCAACTGAGCCACCAAGGTGCCCCCCCGTTCTGTTTTTCAACAGCTCTACGTATTGAGAAATTCTTCCTTATGTTGACCCCAAACCAGCTTCCCTGTAACTTTTATCTGAAGTGTGTTGCTCCCCATGGGACAAATTAGAGCAAGCTTTGTTCTCTTCTAGGATTAGAGCTTCTCCCTCCACAGGTTTCTCTCCATTCACGTATTGCTTTTCTTGCAACCAACTTCCCAAATTCTGGACTTATGGGCTGCCTTCAACAGAACAACTCCAACTTTTTTCTTCTAAAAATGTGTTAGTCCAAACTAAATACAATCTCTAAATGTGTCCTGTGATCATTTCTTTCTTTCATCTGGGCACACTCCAATTAATTATTTAATCAAAGCATCTCTCAATTTCCTCAGCTCCTTGGACAGCCCTTTCAGGAGACTTTCTGGACTAGTACAGGGGTACAAGAAGGGCACTGATGCCAAGCCTTGTGCTTTAGTCACTAACTGCGCTGAAGTAGGCCACTAAAATTTCAGCAATCAAAGATAGATTGGCTGTGACTCAGAGCAAAGGCATCAAGTAGCATTAATTGAAGTAGCAAAGACTCCAAGTGACAGACTCCTTACTCTAAAAGCTGTAGATGAACCCAGAAAATGAACATCACACTCAATAATAGCTTGCCTGCTCCTGTCCAACCAAGTGAACACCTGCTATCTCTCGGGCGTTGTGCTGACATGGTCTCATTCTCGAGCAGCTTAGAATGTAATCACGGAAAACAAGTAACTAAACAAGTAAGTAGGCGGTCACAAATTGGGATGAAGGATAGGAAGAAAAACAATAGAGTGTAGTAAGAAGCAAGATAAAAGGAAGGACCTCCATTAAGTATGGATGATGAGAAAAAGTGTCTCGGAAAAGATGACATTTAAGTTTTGATACCTGGTAGGACTGAAAAAAACTAACCCAGGCAAAGAACAGGTAGGGACAGGTTATGGCAGCAAAGGGCAGAGTGGGTTACAAATTCTAGAGTAGTCAAAGAGGTTGAAAGGATGCCAGTGTGCTTCCAGCTTAGTGGAGGAGAAGGAGAGGGGCAGAAGAAGGGACGAGAATGGAAAGCTGGGTAGAACCCCACTCACACAAACCCTTTATAGTCACAGTAAGGAGGCTGGCTGATGCAGAATCAGTGCTATGAAAAGGGTTTGATGAGCTTTAAGCAGAAGAGTAGTATAATCTGATTCAGGTTTTAAAAAGATAACCATAGCTTCTTTGTAAAGGAAAAAATGGAAGAAAGCAAGATAGGAAATGTGGGATTAGTTTGAAAGCCGTTGAAGTTGAGGAGACACTGTTGGCAGCTTGAATCTCATTGTTAACAAAGAAGAGAGAAAAGATCTGCAATTATGAGAAAAAAAAAACATTCAGAGTCTCAACTGACCTTTAACTCGTTTGATTCTGGTATTCATAGATATACCTAGGAGTTCTTAAAATGTGGTCCCCAGATAAGAAGCATTACCATCAGAGGCACAGATCTCAGGCTCCATGCCAGACCTACTGAATCAGAAATTGGAGGTGGGGCCAACAATCTAGATCTGACAAGCCTTCCAGGTCGTTCTGATAAATGCTCAAGTTTGAGAGCCGCCCACTGACCTAGAGGAATTCATTAACTTGGGACTTTCTGAATACAACAAAATGTGATAGAGAATTACTAAGCCAATATTATGAACTTAAAATATATTTTCCATGCTATTAGTAAACCTAGTGTGACAGGCTGTGAATATTATTGTAGTGTTCTGAAATAAAATTCTAGCTCCTACATACTGGAAACTTGCTTGAAAACTTGGCTACTAAGATGAAAAGAACCCTCTTCTGGTCCTACTGGGATATTTTTTTAATCCTTATATTACCCCAATTACCCTGATACTCTTGTGTTTTCCATGACACTTTGCATTAGGATGGTTGCATCCTTATATCTAGTCTTCAGTCTTTAATGTTTTTATGAATTTGGTCCAAGATTTCATTTATATTTGGACTCCATGGAGATTCCTCCTTCCAATATGTTCTGGGAAATGTCAGTTGCCTGCTTAGTTAATCAGGGAGATAAGATTTTTTTGTTTGCTTTGGTGCTCTCTCTCATTCTAGGAAAAAAAGAGAAATTTGATTTATTCCATCGGGCAGAAGTCACACCCGACCTGGGTGTAAATTAAAAATGGTGTCCTCAGTGTGCAGCACCATGGCACTTGCTTTGGCGTACCGTTAACCATCCTGTTGGAGGCACTGGTTTAAGGATGCCACTGTTTTACTATACTCCTAACACTGTTGGGCAGGCTAGTTTTAGTGATTAGCATAGATTACTAATAATTACATATTTATAACATTACCCAAAGACTGGTAATTTGAGTTCCAAGTTTGGGCTTGACAAAGGAGAAGACATTGCAATGGATCCTGGACGCAAGGAGTTAAGGCAAAATAATGGAGCTTCTGGAATATGGAGACCAAATGCATGCATTTCCTAGTAAGTATCTCAGGTCTACAACAGTGTCTCGCCAATTAGCAGATCTTAAAAATTAATTTTTTATTCAGCCTTGAAAAGTTATGGAATTCCAATACGTGCTACAACATGGATGAACCCTGAAGACATTATGCTAAATGGATGCATATTGTATGATCCCACTTACATAAGATACCTAAAGCAGACATTCACAGAGGCATATTATATAATACAGCTTCCCAGGATCTAGGGGGACTAGGAAGAGGAGTAAATGGGGAGTTAGTGTTAATGAGTACCAAGTTTCCATTTTCAGATGGAATTGCAGGGGCCAAGGGTAGGCCTCACCAAGATGGGCCTCTTTGGCATGATGATTATTTTGAGTTAAAAGCAATCAAAACCCAGCAGACTCAGGAAAAGCTCTTTACTTCTTTCTCGACTGCCTAAAAGAGTTTAGATAGAAAACATTGCTCAGGAAGAAAGTTATCATCATAGATAACTATGTTATGCTATGAACTAAGTATAGTAGACAGGGAGGAACCTACCAAAGCTTATTTGATCAAAGTCCTCTATGCCCATCGTTTTTGAGTAACCCAGCAGACATTTGTGTACATACCATTTGCTGTGTTTCATCTTTCTCAGAATTGCATTCCTTACCTTTGAAGTCCCAGATTCCTATCCTCTTCTCCTTGGTTCAGGATGTCAAATATACCTCATCTTCCCTGTGTTTGGCATTTCATCTCTGTGTAGATTCCCTGTATATATGAAATTAAAATTTATTTTGTCCTATTAATCTATCCCATGCCAATCTGATTCTTAGTCCTGCAGAAGGACCTTCAAGGACAGAGAAAATTCCTCCTCCCCAACAGGAAGATGAAAATATTCTGGAGTTGGATAGTGGTGATGTTTATAAATGTTGTAAATATGCTTGAACCTGCTGAAATGTACACTTAAAATGGCTAACATGGTTAAGTTTTATGTTACATATGTTTTACCACAATAAAAAATTTTAAGAGTTCAAAGGAAGCATTGAGTAAATACTTGTTTACTGGTATCTCCACAGGGCTATAATAAAGATGAAATAACATGACATATAAAATGACTGGAAATACTCATGATCATTATAATTATTGCACATTCTGAAATCATTATGTTTACCCCCTGCATCATCAGAAGACCTCAGAGTTGAAACTCAAGATGCCTGTATTTAGAAAGCAGGGTTTATTAACAATATGATTATGCAAATATTACCACAAGCACTACTCATTAGTCCTTGGAACTCCTAGACCACATGCCTCATCCTTGGTCTATTAAGTACATTGGTTGTTAGTGACTCAATGACTATATTACACAAATCTACTTCACATGTTCATCTTAATCCTCCAAGGAAATAAAAATTTTATTGTGGGATTCTTCCTTTATTTTTTTACACCAAACCTAAGACATCAATAAAATTTAAAAGCTAAGCATTTTCTAATTTTGGTTTATGCATTTCTGTAAACTGAAAAAACCCAGCAGAGAAGGATTTTTATACATAATAAAAACCCTGCATAGTTTTCCCAGAAGGGGGTTTCATACCATAAGATCCTCACTGTTCTAGAAAGTAAATGCAATTCCTGATCTGTAACTGCTAGCACACCTACCTGTCCCTTCTTTCCTAATGAGATGAAATTATAAAGGAGAAAGCAAATTGCAAATATTCTCCCCTTAGCTGATTTATGCTTCTACAATGTGTGTCAAATCCTTTCTGAATTCTTTTTGCTGCATATATGGGAAGACATTTAGAAAAAGGTTTTGGAGTGCTTCTAATCTTCTAAATCAACAATAAAGAAAAAATAAACCAAAGGTCAAGGTTTTGATACACTGCTTCTAAAATACATCCCACACTGAGTAAAATGCCATGAAATCATCTGTCAGAACTGACTTTCTTCTAGAGACTACATTCCAAGAGCGTGAAGAGAGCTGGAGTGGCTATTGATGGTTTTCTTAGATTCCAATGCACCTTAATCATATTCACAAGACTGTACTTTCTCATCACTGCAGGAGCTGACAGAATTTTGTGACAATTCTAGGAAATGCTTTCAGATGGCCCCTTCTATGAATTATGAATGTTTCACAAAGCTCTGTGGTAAGTAGAATAGTCTTGTTCTCCACAAATGCAGGGGCTGATTAAGAGGTGGCCTTTCTTTGTTTCCTTGCCTTGAAATTTAACATTCTTTACAAAGAGTTGGAGAAAATAAATTCCAATAAATTGAACGGGCACTATTGGTTGTAAACAATTACTTAAATCATAACAAGTTGTATTTCTTTTATTTCTTAGGGAAGATTGCACAGATTTCAAAATTCCCTTCTCCAATCTTTTTGTGACCGTGAAGAGGTTAGTAAGTGAGTCCTTATTACAATGGATTCTCATTATTCCTTGTAGTTATGTTCTATAAATTTGCCCTAAACATCTATCAATGAACACTGACCCATTGCTTGTAGGTGAAATACAGGGTTAGGTTCCTGAAGATTTGCTCACATTTTCATCAACTGAGCAATATGTTACCATGTTTTATGTGTGTATCTGTTTAAAGATACTTTAGTATATATCACTGATTCATTATCATCAGACTCACAGCCAACATCACTATAACTTATGCCCGAATGAGGCTTATCCAAAACATATTTTCTCTGTTGAGACACATCACAGCCTTGTTGCACTTAGGAACAATTAGCCAGCACTTCAGCACTATGATCAGGGACAGTTTTAAACTTTGTAATTACCAACAAATTAAAAAATGCAAAAAAATAAAATAGTGCACCAAACAAAGCTCAAAAAGGACAGTCATTGGCAATGTGAAAATTGAAACAAGAAGGCGGATGGGGTACCTTGCTTGATATCACCTGGGAATGTATACATCAAGCAACTCAAATTCTCCTCTGCTCTGAGCATGTGTATGAATGACCACAAAAGCACCACAGAGTATTGATTTCGGAGTTACAAATAAACTTCAGCAAGGTGAATTCACAAATATTAAACCCACAAACAATAAAGATTAACTATCTAAGTATTCATCTGAGACATCTCTTAGCTTGGAGACAATTTTTCATTTCAAAACAGTGGTCAGCGCTTAGGACACAGTGAGAGGAGCCCAGCTAGTTGTGAGATTTATGACAACGGTTGTGTATCCGTTCTATTTCCCGAGTCTCTAGACAGTCTTGTACTAAAAGTTATCTTACTCGTCCTTTGTTCTGTGGGTTTTCCGTGAATGAATTTGGTGTGATGGGAAGATTGGAAACGATCTAACCTGATAGGGATGATCAGAACCTAACCAAACTGCCTGATATTCATAGTGGAGGCAGCTTCCGGTTGAAAGTTGGGGCCGTGTCCCAAGACAGGCTGACACAGAATCTCAGTGGCGTAGGGTCCAAGGAGTCCCTAAGATAACCACCCACCGGGTCAAATTAAAAGACTAAGAAGAACATAAAAAATGAGAGAATGAGGCAAGAGTTAAGAGGATTTACAGCAGGAAGGTAAGACTTCAAGGACCTTACAGTTTTAGTGTCAGCACTGAGACCACAGAGAATGCTGGATTTCCCATCCTCTGAGCTCTTTAGTGTGTGAGTCTCAGACGAGAGGAAGTTATTTAGAAAGAATCATGCAAAACCAGAGACAAGTATCATCGAATAAGTGTATGTATCGATCATGCTTAATGAAATAACTTTAGGAGATACATTCCATACCTTGGAAGATAACAGTTAACCATGGACAATGATAAAATTCATATAGCTAGAATTAACATCTCAAAAGTCATGTGTCCAGGCCTTAGCTTCTCAACCACTCTGAGCAGAGACATGCCCATCTTATTCCCAAATATTATGAAAAGTGGGAACATTTAATTATTCATTAGTAGCTCATTTCTGTGGTTTTATCACAATGTCCCCATCCCATATATTTGCTTTCACTAATGATTGAATGCTGCTTTTAATGACATGCAGACGGCTTGCCAATAAAACAAAAACAAAAACAAAAAAAACCCCAGAAACTATTCAACTCCTACCAAGTCAGTTGAGAAAAGCCAAGAAAGAAATTTTCTATCAAAGGAGCACTTTCTCCACCAGAAATAGGGCTGCAAGATTCTTTTTCTCAACAAGACAGCACAGCCTGGGGGCACAGTCTGTCCCTTGCTATTTTTCTAACGTGTTCTATAGCTGCCATCTCCAAGACAGTTTTATTGTGTGATAATTGTGTGTTCATGTGTTTGGTCTCCCGCTAGGTCCCAGCCTTCCTGAGTGGAGGGATTGGGTCCTGTTCATCTCCACCACAGTGCTTCACAGTAAGTGGTCAATAAATGTTGTATGAAGGAATGAGTTGAATTGTATACCAGGTCTGTGTTTCTCTACATGTATTATCACCTCCATTTTCACTTGATTTAAATTACAAAGAAATGAGGATTGGCTGCAAACCCAATGATTTCTAAGGACTCATCCTGTTCTAAAGTTCTTGGCACATCCTGTGAGCATCAAAGTCTGTCTGTACCCTGATCAAGGGTTCTTCAGTGAACTTGTTTTCTAGGCCAGATGCACACCAAGCACCAGTGTGAATATTGGAGATTTACTCCCTAGTTCTACTTTGGCAATCTGTCCTAGCCCATGGGAAGCTTCTTCCTTTGACAGGATGATGTCTTCAATATTATCCCACTGCCCAAAGAAACTCCAATATAGGAAGCAAAGGCCTATGCCCTGCCCCAAATCCCACTCTATGATTCTACTATGATACCTCACGGTGGCTACTGATCTTTCTGCCTCCTTTTCCCTAGAGGTAATTTTATAACACTTCCAATGTCCTAAGGGCAACCCAGTGCCAAACAAGCATTCACACTTGCATTATCTGAAATATGAAAAAGTACTTGATTTGGAGTCTGAAGACCAGGATTCAAAGCCAAGTTTTATCTCTTGGGACAAGTCATTGGTTAAGCTTTGAGTTTCAGTTTCCTCATCTGTAAAGTGGAAACAATAACTATATTATTATGAGGTACAAATAAATAATGAAATATAAACAGATTAGATGAACTAAAAAGTTATGCACTTGTAAATTAGTTTTGTTAACTTCGCTTTGGTTACACAGGACTTCTGTCTGTTCCATAAATGCATCAGGCTCATTTCTGCCCCAAGCCTTTTGCACTTACTGTTCCTTCTACTTAGAATGCTATTCCTGGTTAATTCCTACTTCAGTCATGTCTCTACTCAAATGTCATCTCCTCAGAGATAACATCTTTGACCAATCTCACTAAAAATGCACCTTCTGTTTACTTTATCATTTTAACCTGTTTTATTTTTTTCTTGATAGCACTTATTGACTATATTATGCTTGTTTGTCTGTTGTTCCTCTCTTAGTAGAACACAAGTTCTTTGAGGGCCAGAACTTTGTCATCTGTGTGTTCCTAAAAGCTATTAATGATCCATGCATAGTAGGTGCTCAATAAATATTTGTGGAATGGTTGAATAATGTGCAAATAGGAGTGAATCAATTAAAAAAACTCACAATGAGATGCAATTAAAGCCAGAGAAGTAATGAAGATGAACAACAAAGTATTTGGTCTGAAATAAACCTTAAAGCAGAATTTTATTCTATGAATTTTTCCATAGTATAAATTGTCAACATCTCAAATTTATACATATATATAAATATAAATATATATGTATATATACAGAGAGAGAGAGAGACAAAGAACCCACTTTTATCACATTTGTATACTCTCTCTCCCTTTGCCAAGCTGAGTACCTAGTGAAACTAGATAAAATGTTAGTTTATTTGTTTACAAAGACATCACTTCAATGCAAAATCCCTGACAACTTACTAGGGTATTGATCTAGTACTAATTCAGAGAAAAGATAATGGCCCCTAGACAAATTACAGACATTGTTTATGTTACAATTATATTTCTTGGTGGGGTCTTGCCTAAATAAAACCAATGCCTGTAAAACTCTGTTAAAAATCACAGCCTGAGGTAGAGAGGAGTGCTCAAGAATAAAAATTTATGGAAAAATATCTGTCTCTTAATGGATTTCCTCTATTTCTTTCCCTCTTCTTGCTGCCACAACTCTGCAAGCTCAATAAAGATGGTGATAAATTAGGGGAGGAGAGATGGCTGGTGGGATGACTTGAGGAGGAGAAAAAAAAGAGCAGGCTATAAGGAGATGGGATCCACGTGAGAGCAGATTATTATGGCAGGAAATCTATGAGCCAGGAAGATCTTACTGAATGTGTACCTTGTCAATGACCTACTGTAATGAAAGCCAATTACACAAAATCACCTACAAGAACCTTGTAAACTGTAGGAAAAAATCATGGCACAATTATTTTAGCATGTGTATACAAATTCCTTATTAAGTATTTTAATTAATGCATTGTGCTTATATATAGTAAATATTAACTGGCAGGCATGCTCTACCAAATCATAGAGGTTTTATTTTAATTTATACCAAGAAATTTGTATTAATTCTTTGAAAGAATGTCTAGGACTATTGTTCAGTTACTCACATTTGTCAATATTTAGGCAGCCAAATGTATCAATTTATTTCAACATTATGTAATAAGACTTACTACATTTTGAAAAGTTGGTGCAAGGGATTCAACATACATAACTTGTTTTTCTTGTCCTAAAAGTACTTGCACTGGTGGGAAAAGAAAACAGGTAAATGACTAGGTTTAACAAATAATTGTATGCACTGTCATCAGACTTGCATTCTACAGATACATTTGTGTTTTATAGCTATGTGCGAAAAAGAACTGGGGGTGGGGGTTAAAATGGATACTCAGAGACAATTTCACAAAAGAGATACCATGTGTGCCTTGGAAGGCATTCACCAGAAGGGTAAGAAAGGAAAGGACTTTTCAGGGGGAGGAGAACCAGAAGCAGAGGTAGGAGTTGAATTAAGAAGACTAGATAAGATCTCTTTCAGGTGAGTGGGCAGAGTGAGAAAAAAAGAAAAGAAAAGAAAAGATTGGGTTTCAGAACTCCAAGAAACACCAACATCCAAGGCTTGGACTGAGTAGGAGGAACTTTGGCAAATGGTTACTCCAAATTTTACACCCTCTCTTGCCATTAGGTTGGCTCCTGTGATTGGCTAGTGGAATATGGGAAGAAGCGGTGTGTGCGAATCTAAGTCTAATGCATGAAATCACCTTGCTTCATCTTATTTCCGTGTCTCTCCACTGGATACCAATTCCCAAGGCTACATGAGCTCTACTGAAGATAGCAGAACCTCCGTCAACTTAAGTCCCCAAATGGCTCTTTGAAACAGAAGCCCTCATCCCCCAATCCAATCTCCACTACCACCACCTCCATTGGACATGATTAAAAAATAAACTTACTATGTTAAGCTGCTGCTATTTATTATAAGACTTAGCCTCGCATAATGAATTCAGAACATTCTATTTCAAGTTGCAATGTAATACTAATAATCAGGGATTTGTGCAACCATTTGAAGGTACCAGGGTGAAAGGAAAACTACAACTGCCTTCAGGACATTTGGATGGATGGGAATCCTAGGGAAGCTCCTGCTGATAATCAGCCCTGCCTGCAGCACCAAGGCAGGCACTTTGCAGACACTCTCCTGAAGCTGTTGTAAGTCTCATGACAGCTGCCTTCCCACATGTCTGCAGCTGCCACCAGAGAAAAATGGCCTTTTCTTTTTTCTGTCTCCCAAATCTTGTGCAGTGCTTCTTTTTGGCAGAAGCGAGCCCAGAACCCTGTTGGAAGAAGGATTCTGAACAATTTCATTTAGCTGCTTTTCCTCTGAGATGCAGAAGAGTTTGGAAGAGAACCAGGATGATACTGAGTTGATAACAATCAGTTACAAGAAGTAGGGAAGGAAGGAAAGAAGAGAGGAAGAAAAAGAAAGGAAAGAAAGCGATCCTTCCATGGAAAGTAAAAGTAAATTTAAGAAGGAATAGCATCAATGTTGCAGAGATATCACTTAAGAAAGGTACTTAAAATAGGCCTTTGCAGTTACCAAAATGGTCACAAGTGACCAGCAGGAAAAGATCTCAAGAGCATAGAAGAGTAGGTGCCTAACACAGTTGAGAAAAGGACTCTTGGATTAAAAATATGGAAGGAAAGACTAAGTTCTAGAAAGGATGCCAACTTATGTAACTAATAAAATACAGGATTGCATCAAAAACAAGGAAGACAACAGGGGAGTTGAGAAAGGGAACTAAGCTGTATGACTGAAGAAAGCTGGGAAATAGCTTAAATCCTGATTTTGAAATCCAACAGAGATTTCAAAATGCATAAGGGATATATACAGAGGGGTGTGAGGGAGAGCATAGATCATCAGGGCTGAAGAGGACTTTGGGGAGTAACTTCCCCAAACTTTTCACTCTAGAAGTGAAAGAACAGAGCTCCATATCAGCCCAGTGAATTGCCAGGTTTGCACAATAGAGAATAAAACACAGAAACTAGAACCCAGATGGAGTCAGGGGTTGCAGTGAAACCAGACAGAAAGGACACAGCTCTGCACAACCACCAACCCTTCTCTCCCCAACCAAGCCTAAGATGGAGATAAAATTCCCTATGGCTAAAATTAATGGCAATAAGAAGGTAGAGACTTGTGCTCCTCTATGTCAGGGTGCAGGGGGGGGCCTGGGTGCCACAGTAGGTTGAGCATCTGACTATTGATTTCAGCTCAGGTCATGAACCCAGGGTCATGATATCGAGCCTTGCATCAGGCTATGTGCTAAGTGTGGAGCCTGCCTAAAAGTCTCTCAATCTCTCTCTCTGTCTCTCTCTCTCTCTCTCAAATAATACATACATACATACATACATACATAAAATAAAACTCAGTATTACTCTCAAGACATAGCTTGTCACTACACTCTCACCAGAACAGCTGAAGTTAAAAACTCTGACGATACCAAGTGTTTCCAAAGATATGAAATCAGTGGAACTCCTACAAGTCCACTATTAGGTATATGCCCAGAGAAATGTGTGCCTGTCCACTAAAAGACATGAACAAGAATGTCTATAATAACTCATAATAGGACAAATCTGGAAACGGTGTAGATGTTCATCAACAGTTGAATGAACAAATAAAGTGACATGGTCAGGTAATGGAATCCTATAAAACAATGAAAATAAAGAACTATGGCTATTCACATCAACATAGTTGAATCTCAAAAACATTACAGTGAACAAAAAAAGCCAGAGCAAAAAAAAAAAAAAATAAAACCCTCATGCTTTATAATTCTATTAATATGGAGTTTAAGAACAGAAAACCCTAATCATGGTGAAAAAAGTCAGAAAGTGATGGCTATTTTATGATTTTATATGGCCTACTTGAATACAGATTACTGTGGGAATTCTCAGACTCTGTAGCCAACGAACTCAGTATTTATAATCTAAATGACTCACAGAATATGGACCATAAGTGGCAGTGACTGGACCCAATTCCAAGAGAAATTGGTTCCTAGGAAGCATTTTTTTCAGAAGGTCCTAGACAGCTGATGAATAGTGTTAGAAATAACCAACACTGAAGGCAGGGAGCTTCTCTTTAGTAGACTCTTGGCAGTTTCTTCATGGATGTATAAGAGATTAGGGAAGAGGTGGAGAGCTGTGCAAAAAGGATGATCTGTCTCTGAGGGCACATTTCTAAGGAAAAATCCCTGCAGTGAAGGAAAGAGAAAAAGAAAGAAAGAAAGAAAGGAAGGAAGAAAGGAAGGAAGAAAGAAAGGAAGAAAGAAAGAAAGAAAGAAAGAAAGAAAGAAAGAAAGAAAGAAAGAAAGAAAGAGAGGGAATGGAGAGAGAGGAAGGAAGGGAGGGAGGAAGGAAGGGAGAGAGTAAGAGAGAAAGAGAAGGAGAGAGAGTGGAAGGGCCGGCCACCATGCCTGGTGAGTGCCTTTGTTTCGGAAATCCCGTTCTCCCTCCCTGTTTCAAACCCATTACCACTTGCAAGCCATCACTTTATAGCTTCTTCTTCCTTTAAGATGATTTGAAGGATTCAAAAATCCTGGATACCTCTTGACTCTGCCCCTTGTTGATGGGATGTTTTGTCATTGTTTACATGGCCTTTCATATGTATACTTTATAAACAGCTGTGTCTTCTTACAGAAGATTCTTCTTCCACATTCCCTTACAAAATAGTTGTAGACAAAGTGCTCAACCAATGTTAGCTAGAAATGTGCCTAGCATGTAAAAGGCACTCAATAAAGATTTTCTGAATGAAAAATAAGCAAACATGAAAGAACAGCCCCTCACCAAATCTGGACTGGCGGTCAGTGTTGGGGGCTCGGCACTAAGAATAACAGAGCTTGATAGATACTCACATGAAGTATCAAGGAGATTCACATGGAGTGTCATGGAAATTCTAGTTGACCATCCTCACTTTTGCTGAGATAATAACTTTAGCTAAATCAAGAGTGTTAGTTTTTTATCTGCCTTTTAAAAAATGCATAAGCTTGCTTCAGACCTATTTTATCCTAGTCTACCCCCATCAGACTTACCTTTTCAGGTTTTGCGATACAAAAAGATCAGCAATGGCTTTGAAAATAAAAACTGCATGGCCGTTGTGAACTGCATGGCACACCAGACTGGAGTATCTCCCATGCAGATCTTCGACCACCGCCAATGGCATCAACCGCAATAGCATCACAACAGTCATACTGATCCGTAACATTTACTGAGTGCTTATACTATGTACCAACCCTAAGCCAAGTGCCTTGCACTTCATTTGCTACTCACAAAACTCTCTGTGAAATAAGTCACAGTACCTGTATCCAAATTCTGAGCTTCAGGTTGTTCATCTCCAAAGTCAACATGTTGAAGCAAAGAATACAACTTACAACTGATTTCCACATGGCATTTCGAAGCCGTTCTCTTCAGTACTATTTAATTGACCATTCAAGTTACCCACATCTTGTTGAATTTCATGGGAATAGCCTTGCATTTCCTCGAGTCTGCCCTTGTGGCGAACTGCATACACCATGACGTGGGGAAGCATGCCAATCAATTTCCAAAATTACTGTAGGGTTATGCAGGTTCACTGATGTTTTCATGAGGAGGCCAAGGAAGATGGTGATATTCCACAGCCTCCACAGTTCGCCATCTTTGTTACTCAAACCCCTTGGCCCATCCAGACATGCCTTCTTGCCTCTTACACCAAAGCAGCCCTGCCCCTGTTGTTGCTGCTGTTTTTCAAGCAAGTCCGGAAACATTAAACAAAACAGAAACTGAGAGTTGGTAAACATGATAACCACCCATTGACAATGACTCTCGGGCATGTTCATGGGGAGCACGGACTCATCCTACCAAAGGCCCACCAGCACAGTGAAGAGCAGGCACTAGGAGACCTCTGGTTAGTCCCCTGCACGTTCAGGCCTTAAATCCTTATCTTCTGATAAGCATTATTTCTACTATACCTCAGAATGTTCTCTATGAGCTCTTCCAGCTCTAAAACAATATGATTCTTTGAGATGGAGAAATAACCACACCACAACATTCCGAACAAGAAACAGCGTGTGTACTGTCCTTCGGGTTTTAAGAATTACCAAACTCAGCTTTCCCATCCCTGCTTTACAGGGCATGTGGAGTGAATTTAGTTACTGCATGGCGCAGACCTCATGCCAGCATGCTCATGGTTCAAAACTCTGGGATCACTTGCAGAGATTTACAGCCCTGTCTCCTAGGCGAAATCTGAGAAGAACAAAATAGAAGGAATTAGCATTCACCGAGTGTCTAGAACAAGCCAGGCACTCCGGTTGGCACTTCCATTATCCTCATAACAGCCTTTCAAAGCAGGCTTGTCCCCATTTTGTTTATGAGAACACCGAGACACCCAGAATCTAAACCACTAAAGTCCACACAGCATATAAGTGAGAAAGCTAGATTTTGAATTCAGTTATATTTGATACAAAGCCCACAGATCAGCCTCTCCACAGCACAATGCAGTATGGGAAAACCTGACAAACAAATATGCTCAATCTGTACCCCCATTCCCTCTCTGCTGGGGAGGGGAGAGCTCAGAGCAAGTCTGCTCCTGCCTGAGCACCAGGTGGTCACCATGATGAGGAAGGTCCACCCAGAATCAAATAACGTTGGCCTGAAACTCTTCCTGTGTAGCATTACTAAAGGAGGGACAGCTGACCTTCTGTCAGTCTTCTCTGAGAAGACTGGAAATTATTGTCACAGATTAGAGAGATGGTCATAGGCTAAACTAATAGATGGTCGTGGTAAAGGTAAACAAGGAGCCAAGGATCTTTGTTTCAAAAAAAGAGGATTTGTTTAAGAGGCTGAAATAGTGGGTCTCACTGATGGATGAGACATGGAGAATAGGACAGAGGTGTCAACTGACTTCTCTTTACTTCTTTTAGAAGTTCTTCTTTCTCTTCCTATCCCTTAAGTATATACATCTAGCCCAGAGACTGTCTCACATACACACTTCCTTCATTTAATAATTCACCCCTCCAATGACTTCAAGCATGAATCCTTGCCGTGATACCCCTACATTGATCTCTGTGCCCATTTTTTCTCCCAACCTTTCGCCCCATTACCAAGTGCAAGATGAATACCTCTTCATGGATATTCCACTGGCACCCTAAAGTCAATGAGTCCAAAACAAAAAATGGGTACTTCCTCACAGAGTAGACTGACTATAAATGAGGTTTACACTTCAGGCCAGACCTGGGAGAGGCCCCAAATCTGTACACATCATCCTATGTTTCTGGAAAACCACAGTTGGTTAAAAGGATTCTCTCTTTCTTTTTTTTTTTTAATGTTTATTTATTTTTGAGAGAGACAGAGTGCAAGCACGTGAGGGGCAGCGAGGGGGGACACAGGGAATCCGAAGCAGGCTCCAGGCTCTGAGCTGTCAGCACAGAGCCCAACGCAGACCTCAAACTCATGACCTGTCATCATGACCTGAACTGAAGCCAGATGCTTAAGTGACCAAACTACTCACGCACCCCAAAATTCTTCTCCCTTTCCAATATGAATTTAGGGCCATCACACTTTCTTTCATGTCAAGTGGTATTCAAATTGCCTGGGGAGTTTGGGGAATCTGGCTAAGGGAAAGATGCTACTTTGTTTGCTTGTTTGTTTGTTTGTTCATTTGTTTAATGAAATCCATTGATGTGGTTTGCAGTCACATCAGTATGGAATTAAGTTGTGGCTAATCATCTCAGAAATCCACCAGTTGTTGACTATATGGACTCACAGGGTGATACAAAGTCATTGGACCACAGGTCATACCACAATATGAATAAGTCCTTCCATAACTGCCCCCAGAAGTATGTGCATAGTGAAGAAAAACTAAGGTTTAAAATGAACAAAACCAAAAGCTAATCTGTGGAAAATTCTTCTAATCATGAAACAGGTAAAATTATAAGCAGAGTTTGGTTCTCACTGATGCCTAATCAAAATGGAAGCTCTCTTCTGTTAGGAAATATAATTTAGTGAATACAATTATAAATACATTATGTTTTCTTCTAATAAAATCTATTTATTTTAGAGAGGACAAAGACAGCATGATCAGGGGGAGGGACAGAGAGAGAGAGAGAGACAGAGAGAGAGAGAGAGAGAATCCCAAGCAGGGTCTGTGCTCAGTACACAGCCTGATTTGGGACTCTATCTCCCTACTGTGAGATGACCTGAGCCGCAATCAAGATTCAGATGCTTAACTGCCTGAGCCACCCAGCCACCTGGATCCACTGTTTTTCACTTTTCCCTTGGGCATTGAACAAAATTTCTTATAATTCCTATATTTGTAAAACATACTCTGGCTGTTTTACAGACAGTGAGACTGTCGATGATGTTGCATGCTTTATAAATCCCAATTAATTTAAATTAATTAAATTAAATATTAATTGAAAAATATTTTGATTAAACATATCAGAGCAAAGTTCAAATTACCTTTCTATCCTCTCTCTAAATGTATTACAAAACCATTGTCACAGATTCCCATAAACGGAGAATGCCCGAGACCGAGCATTTTTCTTATGACTATGTTTTCCTATGTTCAAATATTTTATAGACAATTCGGTAGGCTTAGTGACAAGTTTTCTCAGGGTCTAGATATTCCCTATCCATTTAATTCTCCTTCCTGCTTCTGCTAACTTTCACATGTCTGCCATTAATAATGTCCTACAAAAGTATTCAATGACTAGTTAATCTCAAGAGATAACTGGGGCAGAAATGTGGCTGGGTTGAATCATTATGCACTTCAGTGGGATATCAACTGATTTGTATCTTATTGCAGCAATTGCACTGATGGAGAAGTCCTGGAAGTGAGAAGGATGGGGGAAATCATAGTATGGATGGTGAGAATATTTTCTATTTCCTTGAGAGAGGATTCCAGTGCCTGAGAGCTCTCCAGTGCCTGAGAATTCAGAGCTGTTGAAACCGCAGGGTCTAACCAAAACTATTCTGGATGCTTTGGACTAAAGTGGGTGTGGTCTGTTGTTACTTAAAAGTCAAGACACTTCTGGGTGTCTGGGTGGCTCAGTTGGTTAAGCATGCCAACTCTTGATTTGGGCTCAGGTAATGATCTCACAGTTCATGGGTCCAAGTCCCACATCAGGCTCTGCACCACCAGTGCAGAGCCTGCTTGGAAATCTCTGTCTTTCTCTCTCTCTCTGCCCCTTCCCTGTTTGTGCTCTCCATCCCTCTCTCTTTCAAAATAAATAAATATGTTTTCACTCATATGTGGATCTTGAGAAACCTAACAGAAGACCATGGAGGGAGAGAAGGGGAAAAAATATTTACAAACAGAGAGGGAAGGAGGCAAACCACAAGAGACTCTTAAATGTGGAAAACAAACTGAGGATGGAGGAGGGGGGAGAAGTGAGGGGGAAATGGCCAATGGGCATTGAGGAGGGCACTTGTTGGGATGAGCACGTGGTGTTGTATGTAAGCCAATTTGACAATAACATATTAATAAATAAATAAGTAAACTTAAAAATAAAAGAAAATCAAAACACTTTGATCAACCTACTATGGTGTCCTATTGGCCAAATTTACATCCTTCTCCAACACATGTTTCTTCTATGTCCAACACTATCACCTTCAAGGTAAGCATTCCTCTGAAACTCATTTCTGGGGAACTTCTTTATCCCTTTGGAAAAAAAAAAAGGAATGATGGCATAAAATTTTCAAAAATGATCTTTAAAGTAATGAAAGATGTAGGTTTTCTTAAACTTGAATTGCATTTTTACCTGCGAGATTATTTCTTTTTATACTAATTCCTACTAGGTCATATTTTATGTGTTTTTAACTCATACTACCTACCGCCACTTCCTAAAAGATTTGAAAGCCATTAAAATGATTTTTCAAAAGGGCAGTTAGATATCCAAGTGAAAGGATTAGAAAACAATGTTGGTACTGACATGTTAATAGTGTAGACCCCATGACAGGTGGGCCCCAGTTGGTGTGATTCATGAGATACCCCTCTTCCAAGTTGTGATGGTAGTGGGTGAGGGATTTGCAAAATGACTTATCTGGGCACTGTTTTTCTAAAGCCTCAGAGAACACAGCTGTCCAGTTGATATATCACATCCTGACCCATCAAGATGGCACAAGACGTGGAAGGAAAAATCTCAGAAAACTGAATTGTAGCAACGCAAACCCTTCATTCACCATGTTCAACAGCTTTAAGTAAGGAGAGCAGCTAAATATCCATCTCTGTTTAACACATTTCTGGTTTAGATTCAATTTAGAATCGTGATATTCTTACTTAGAATTTCATATAGTCTAAGCTGTTTTCTTCTCACCTTGCCTCATAATGCAACTCAGCTGACCTTTGCTTCCTGAAGCAGATCAGAGATGAAGTTATTTCTTCCTGATTAACTTCAATGAAATGACATCTATTAGCTTTGCTACTCCGGCAACCCCCCTTTTCCGGGGGGTACAACATAGTTCTAGTGGGCAATTAATAATTTTCTTTTTCTGCATGTGTATGTGTATGTAATGCGACACACAGAGTTTGCATTCGGTTTCCAATCAGCAATGCACTGTTTCATCTCTTCTGCGATGCCTCCAAGGATTAGCTAAGGGGCCACAATGGCTAATAAAATTTTACACTAGTAAACTTGGCTTGAAGAGCTGCTGTAAAAACCCCACCAATTGTCAGAAGCATTCACTCATAAGAATGCACACTACTGAGCATATGTGGGACAGGATGCTTTGCTATGCCAAGAGTGAATTTTCATGCTGTTGAATTTATGCATTTCCCGCTGCTACTCAAAAGGCTTGTCTGAATGTTCGGGCAGGGGAGAGTGCTCTCTGTGGGAAAATATTCCTCTTCTGTTTGTCAAAAGGTCTGACCTGTACTCCAATCCCCATTCAGAGGTAATTTGCACACTCTGCTAGATAATCTTCCAAAAATCCACGAGGATAGAATACTGGCTTAATTTTTGCTTAAAAAGAAAAGGACTATCAAAAGAATATTAGGAAGGGAGAAATGGTCTTAAAATGGAAACCAAAACAGGCATTTGGGAAAGATAAATGCAACATCCCCTTCACCCTCAGGAAATGAAATTTTTCTGACAGGGTCGGAGACTCTGCTTGGCAAACCTTCTTAAATTAATTACCTTCTTGACATTTTAAAGGAAGGTTTCAGATTGTAAATTTAACCCAGACAAAGCATTCTTTTTAATCTTGTCAGTATGCAAACTACTTTGCACTGCAGTCTGTGAATTATTTATCAGAGAAACGACCCCAAAGGGCGAAAGGAAAAAGCAGGCATATTTGATCTGAGATTCCACAGCTAGATGTAGCTCTTTGCCTTAGATCTGTACCTGTTGCAACTACTTAACTTTTTTTGCTTTTGATTTTTTAACACCCTGAGCGTTCTTTGTCTCTGAGAGGAAGACATTCAGTGCCATTTTATAATGTGCTTATTAAGATGAGTAAAATATACGTCCAGGCAGGTTTTATGTGGCAGCCATAGTCAAGTTGGTGGGAGAATCACCAGGGCTTCTTTTCAATGTACTTTCTCGTTCTGTGCTAGACAGAGTCTTAGCCTACTCTCGTGCCCATGTGAAAAGGAGCCTGCAGGGAAGAATTGTCAAGGAAATTAACTCTTCCGGGTACCAATAAACTTGTATATGTAAGATTTCAACCAACATTAGCCGATTCATTTAGCACTTAACAAAAAAGTGAAATTTACAGTGCACAGAAGCTATAAAACAAAGTTGCAGCGTTAGACCTAGAATATATATGTATATATATGTATATGTATATGTGTGTATGTATATATATGTGTATATATATATACACATATATATACCACGAATTCTTTATCCATTCATCCAGCGATGGACAACATTTGGGCTCTTTCCATACTTTGGCTATTGTTGATACTGTTGCTATAAACATCAGGGTGCATGTGTCCCTTTGAAACAGCACACCTGTATCCCTTAGATGAATACCTAGCAGTACAATTGCTAGGTCATAGGGTAGTTCTATTTTTAATTTTTTTAGGAACCTCTATTTATCTTCCAAAGTGGCTGCGTCAGTTCGCATTCCCACCAGCAGTGTGAAAGAGACCCTCTTGCTCCACATCCTTGCCAATATCTGTTGTTGCCTGAGTTGTTAATGTTAGCCATTCTGATGGGTGTGAGGTGGTATCTCGGTGTGGTTTTGATTTGTGTTTCCCCGATGATGAGTGACTGAGCATTTTTTCATGTGTCTGTTAGCCATCTGGATGTCTTCTTTGGAGAAATGTCTGTTCATGTCTTTAGCCCATTTCTTCACTGGATTATTTGTGTTTTGGGTGTTGAGTTTGGTGAGTTCTTTATAGATTTTAGATACTAACATTTTATCTGACATGCCATTTACAAATATCTTCTCCCATTCTGTTGGTTGCCTTTAATTTTGCTAATTGTTTCCTTTGCTGTATAGAAACTTTTTATTTTGATGAGGTCCCAATAGTTCATTTTTGCTTTTGTTTCCCTTGCCTCCAGAGATATGTTGAGTAGAAAGTTGAAGAGGTTCATGACAAACCTCAACTTTGAAAAACATTCTCTATTGCTTCTGTCCTAGGATATGGGATATATGCGTGGGTCACAATGGCTCACCTGAGAAGTCTCCACATGCCCCACTACCTCTTCCCAGGAAATCCCTGGGCTGAGCTTCACAGAAAGGGAAGGGATGCAACCTTCTTGTTCCTTCTGACGCATGTGCTCATTTCACTTTGAATAGACATCCCCAACCCATCAAAAGACTGGGGTACCCTTGGCAATTGTCAATAAAAAAATCCCAGCATGCACAGCTATGTCTTCATGAAACACTCCTTTCAAATAAAAACGCATATATGTGATAACTAAAATAAAGCTAAAAAGAAGACATAATGTTTCATTTAGCCCCCAAGACTATGTGGGGCTGATTTATTCTCTTTAAAAATGTAAGTTTGGCGGCTTCTAAGTGGCTCAGTTGGTTGGGCATCTCACTTTGGCTCAGGTGATGATCTCATGGTTCGTGGGTTCAAGCCTGGCGTCAGGCTCTGTGCTGACAGCTTGGAGCCTGGAGCCTACTTCAGATTCTGTGTCTCCTTCTCTCTCTGCCCCTCCCTTGCTCATTCTCTGTTTCTCTCTCTCTCCCAAAAATAAATAAACATTAAAGATTTTTTTAAAGTTGGTTTGTTATCATAATAAGCTACCATTTATTGAATAATTATGATGCTCTTGCAACTCATGAGGAAGGTGTTCTTGTCCTCCCCACCCGCTTCCTTTTTTTTTTTTTTTTTTACAGCTAAGAAAACTGAGGCTTGAAGAGACACTGAGTCTCAAGCCAATGGTCCTGTAGTTTAGAAAACTGAGATTCAAAATCAGGTCTTCATGACTCCAAATTCCATGTGCTGTGCCTCTCTACAAACGTGATATGACCTTAATTCGATTTGGTTGCCTGTAATTCTTCTTTTCATGCACATTTAAATCCGGTGTTAGGTGTGATAAACCTAACATAGTTCACTGAATAAAGCGTTGTGCTTTATAAATTTTGCTCATGCTAAAGATGTTTCAAACTTGTATTTATTTCTTAACAATCTATCCTCTAAAGAAGCTGTTGTGTGCAGTTTAGATAAATCAAACAAATGAAAACCCACATGTAAATCTGAGTTTCAGCAAGTTTTCTAGAAGAATTACATAGGTACCTACCAAGGATGTAACATGCAGCCAGCAACAAGTAAATTGATGTTTGTTAGTCTGTGCTTTCTGAGATACATAGAGGATTTACCTACTTAGTAGGACTTATAAGAACAAATCCCTTGAGCATGAATTAGAGAGACTGGGCACTCTGAGGCTTATCCTTTCATAGAGCTGTCACACATACTAATTGAAGGACTGTGAATGTTTTGTTCACTTTTTCTGATAATTCCTCTTTTGTCCACCTCTTGAATAAGCACCGAATACCAAACACTAGATCCTCTACACCAAGGTCAGTTTTACCCAGTGAATCTGAACAGTGAGATCCAGACCCAGGGAGGATGTCCTTTTATAGTCATGGCACATCAGATATTCAGAACTGGAAGGAAACGTAGAGATCAGATGAAGGCCAAAGTTTTATTTACTAGGAGATAAAAAGACAGGTAGAAGGCCACCTACTTTGTCTGAGTTTGAGCAAGTACTAACCAGACCACACATGTCTTGAGACTCATCATGGCTTTAACTGAAAAGGAACTTCTTGCTTTCCTATCTATCATTACCTTTGTTATTCAGGATTCTTGAAAGCAACAAAACCAATGGAAAGAGAAAGATGAAGATAAAGAGAAAAAGAGAGAGAGGTAAAAAGATTTCTTACAAGGAATTAACTCTTGTGATTATGGAAACTGACAAGTCAAGATCTGCAAAGTGAGTCAGCAAGCCAGTGATGCAGAGAGCCACTGCTATCATTGGTTAACGGGCTTGAGACCCAGAAGCTCCATTGGTTCAGTTTAATTCTAAGGCAGGAAAAAATACCAGGGTGCCAGTTTGAGGGAAGTCAGACAGGAAGCTTTCTTACTCAGAAAAGTTAGTCTTTTCCTTCTACTTAGGTCTCCCACTGATTTGATGATGCCCACCCACATTGGAGACAGCAATCTGCCTTTCTCAGTCTCCCAATCCAAATTTTAATCTTGTTCAAAAACACCCTCACAATATCTGGGCGCCTTGTCAAATTGACACAAAAAATTAACTATCGTATCACCTAATCTGAGGAGTGTACTCTATTAATTCACATTTCTGTTAAGGACTAATTCTTGTATTTAACAGTTAAAAGAAAAACAATTCAGGTATTTATGAAATAATAAAATTATCAAAGCATATCAGAAGCAGCATGCTTTTGTTTACCTATTAAAAGGTTCTCAGTTTAGTGAAGAAAATCCTCAATGGCATTTATTTGTTCTTCCAATGTTTTGAACTCAATATTTAAATTATTTGTATTCTTTAAAATGCAAGAGCAAAACTCACAGATGTGACTAATACAATAAATCTTAAAGTTCAGTGTTTGATTTAGACACTTAAATCACTTAAGCCAACATTTGGTGAATTGTTAGGGTATTGCAACTTGTTTTCTAAAGGATGTGAGAAGCTGAGGAGAACCTTTCTTCAGTCACACAAACCTAATGATACATTATTTTATTTTCTTTCAATAATTTATTTTTTATTAAATTTAAGTTAGTTAACATACAATGTAATATTCGTTTCAAGAGTAGAACCCAGCAATTCATCACTTGCATGTAATACCCAGTGCTCATCCCAACAAGTGCCCTCTGTAGAGAGAGTGTGTGCACAGGGAGTGCAGTCACATGAGTGGGGTGGGGGAGGGGGCAGAGAGAGAATCCCAGGCAGGCTCCACACTGTCAGTGCAGAGCCAACATGTGGCTCCATCTCACAAACCCTGATCTTGACCTGAGCCAATATCAAGAGTCAGATGCTTAACGGACTCAGCCAGACAGTCACTCCTTTTTTTTTTTCCCACTCCCTAACTCCCTTTTTGGTATCCCATGAATATTTAATGCCGGTGGAAATAAAACAAGTTTGTGATTCATTTATTAAACACAATTATACAAAAAGATGTTAAAATCATGCGGGAGGTGGCTTTAAAATATACCCACAAACTCTCTGGTACTTCAGCTTCGGAAGGAAGAACTTTATTCTCCACCCCACTCCCCTTGCTTGTGGGCTACACCTAATTAGTCACTCACTTCTGACAAATATATGGCAGAATCGATGGTGTACAACTTCCGAGATTAGGTCAGGAAAGATAATGTAGCCTCTGCCTTCCTCTGTCTTGGATTGCTGTCTCTGGGAAAACACTATCCCAGGGTCATTGAAACAGCCTCTGTGAAAAGGCCCACACGGTGAGGAACTGCGGCCTCTGCCCCCAACATCCAGCAGTGAGCGGAGGCCTCTCATCAACAGACATATGAGAGTGCATCATGGCGGAGGTGGGTCCTCCAGGCCTGGCCAAGCCCCCAGATGACCGCAGCCCCTCCTGAGGTTTTCCCTGTAACAGGAAAGACCCTGAGTCAGAATCAATGAGCCAAGCTTCTCCCACACTTCTGACCCACAGACTCTGTGAGAAATTAAAATGTGTTGCTCTTAGCTGCTGAGTCTGGGGGTAATTTGTTATGTAACAATGGATAGTTCATCCATGTGAAGTCTAAGTTGCCATTATCATAAGACTTTCTGTCTGTAAATTATCATCCACTTATGTTATATTACAGTCATAATTTATAAATCATGTATTTTTGAGCCAAAATAGATTTATGTATCTATAGAAATAATATACTTTAATATTTGTAAAATATTATTTTTCCTATATGAATATCACCCTGAGCACAAGTGATAAAATTGTTTACAATGTTTTGGTGAAAAAAAACTGCTCCCCCATGATAGCAGAAGCTTGACAGATGCTTTGAAACCCATTTTAATCTTATTCCTTTTTTTTCAGTTGCAATGTACTAGTTTTATGGGAAAATATGAAGAGCGTTAGTACTTTCATTTTTTTATTTACAGAGTTCAAGCCTAAGTTAGAAGCACAATTAGTTCTTTTAAATAAACCCCCTACCATAAAAAATAATTAAACATCATCTCTACTCATTTCTCCAAGATTAAAAATCATTCTCCTTTTTATATCAACTCATTTTTAATTTTTTTTTACTGATCCGTTCACTCTACATTGATTCACTTAACTGATCTCTTATTCACTGTACAATTCTACATTTTATTTTCTTCCTAACTACTCTCTATCCTCCCCTCTTTCCTGCTATTTTTATTCTACTCCTCCCGCAGCACTAACCCCTCCCTTCTCCTTCAACTTTACTTATGAGGTAGCTCCTTAAAAAACAAAACATTGTTTTTATCAACTTCCAGTTGTTTTAACAGTATCACTCTTGATTCTCCAACAAGATTGCACATTCCTTCAATCGTTTCTTCTTCTCTTCCATGTTCGTGAAGCCTAGCCCGGTGCTTGGCACACAGAAAGCACTCAGTAAAATTATGTTGCATTGTATTTATGGTAAAACCAAGGTTTGTGAGCATAATTCGTTCCAGAAACACGCTTGTAAAAAGCACTTGTACATCAAAGTGAGTTTCAAGAAGCATTAAATCAGTTGTGATCATGCGACTTTCGGCATCACATACTACTCGTATTGCAAGACATTGCTTGTTTATCAAGTTAAAATTTATTAGAAATGTTTGCTCGTCTTGAGAAACTCTCACAGAACAAGTTACTCACAATCTACGATTTTACTGTATTTCCTTTTCTCGATGGTTCTTGCCTCCAAGGGATCTTATTCTCTGCTTTGGGGAAGAGGCTTATCTGGAATGAAGCAGAGCTACAAAGAAACATAGAAGTACAACAGACAAGTTGCAAGGGGTCATAGAAAAATGAACACTAGTAAGAAGAGACATGGCCATGCCTCTCTCATGCCTTCTAAATACATCCCTGAATACATGTCAGCTCCAGGGACACAAAATCATTGAGTCTTTTCTCTTTTTTATTTTTCCTTTGACTATGATATTGACAGAGTAGAAATATATTGGCAGTGTCACTGCCCTCTTTCAGTAAAGTTAGTGCTTGAGGTTTGCTCATACTGGGTTCATCATTGTCTCCTACTTGACTGTATATTTATGCATCTTTTAGAATCTCAATGTTCCCCAAATGCCCACTGCAATATATTTTTCCCTGCATTTTCTATCGTCTATAATAGAGTTGGCATATAGTGGTGGATGGCTTCATCTTCTATATATGTATTTGTTCATGGCACTTTCTAATATAGCATTCAGTATTTATTTTTCATCATTGACAGTTGACTGATCTGTTTCAAACATTTGAGAAAAAGAACAAGTGAGAGAAAAGTAGAGAAGAATTACTGATAACTCAGGTTCAGGAATATTAACAGCAATGATTTCTCCTGGAAAATACAAGAGTAAGAAAGATGGCAAAGATATACAGGGTGGGGTCAGGGGAGAGGCTGCATCTTTTACCCATTATAACTTTTAACTAATACGGAGGAGTCTTTGGGGGATAGTTTTTTTCAGATTTTCTTAGCCCTAAAACTATATAGACACATGATTACTGGGTTTGGTCTAATTATTTTCTCTAAATCTGTATTTTCTAGGTCATTTGTCTCTTCCAGAACTTGTTAGATAAATATCTTTCTTAAACTCTACACAAAATATTTATAAACTATTTCTACTTTATACTAACAGAAAGAAGGCCAGAGTGTAAAAATTGGTGTGGAGAACAAATAAATAAGCATTTTATTAAAATAGAATAGGTTTGCATGAATGACAGAAAATCATATGGCAGAAGGAGGATGGTGGGCTTATCATTTTACTTTAGAGATTTGTTCTGTATTTAAAGAAGTGCCATTTGTAGGAGAAGCAGCAAAGGGAAATCCAGCTGAAGAGAAGACATGGCACTGTGGAAGGACATAGCATTTTTAGAGAAAGGTAAGAACCTGGGTTGACCTAGAGTTTGGTGTACATGATGGGGAACAGGGGGTGAGGAGAACAATTCAGACAGGATATATTCAGACTAAATTATAAAAAAACTTTATGGTCATCCATTCTTTCAAAACTATGAGGGAGGAGTTACAACACACACTGCATCAGATGCATAAGACTGTTACATGTTCTGCCCTCAGGGAGCATATTCACGTGTGTCTTGAGGGAGTTTGAACTTGATCATCTATATGGATGGCTTGTTAGGCTTTACTGGATCATAACTTTATTGAGTTATAATTCGAGCAGGGGAGCTTCAGGTCTTCCAGGGTCTGGGAGACCAGTTTAGAGGGCTGTGGTGATGGTAACCAAGATAAAAATAATAATAATACATTGAAAGAGTTAATAAGGCAGTAAAGAAAGGTGGAGGGAAAGATAACATTTGGAGCACATTTTTAAGTAGAATTAACAGAATTAATCAGCCACATAGATGTGAGGTAAAGGGAGAAAAAATAAAGAAAACCCCTGAGGTTTCCAATGTGGAGGACAGAAAGAGTGGAAGGGAAAGGGATGGAGGAGGAGTGTGTTTGGTTTGGAAGAAAAGGAGCACACTTCCAAATCTATTAAATTGATAAGGGATCTGCAGAACTTCTTTAGATATTTAATTAAACTGCCCTAATCTTAAAAGCTATCTTTACCCCCACCTCATCTCCTTCACTCTTCTTGACCCAGAACTTTGGGAAGGTGGGGAATGTGGACAGAATCAGGACGTGATCAGAATGTGTGGGAGGGGACCAGATCTGGATATGTAAGCCTTGGTCCCAGAAACACCAAAACTGCCAGTTGGAGAGTGGAAACTTCAGTGATAATTGGGTATCTGATTTATATGATGTCAAACAGAAGATTGTTTGAACTATTTTGTTATTGGATTAGAATTTTTCAATAGGTTGAGCAAAATTATGGCTTTGCCATATGGTGTGCAAAAATCTTCACCCCTCATAACCTACAAATACCATGAAGCTACTTCTGGCATGGATTATAGACAGGGCCAGCCGAACTTGTAGGTGAGTTTATGCAGTTTGATCTCAAGTACACCAAGAAGGGAATTTACCCAAAACATATTTTCCAGAAGCTAAAATTTCATCCTAAGTGAATCCATGTATTTGGTCCAAACAGTATCACCCTACAAACGCCGTGCTGCTAATGCACACATATGGAGGACATGTGCATTCATACTTAGTATATTTTATTGCTACTCATTCCTGTCTGAAATAATCTTCCACATGTGATTTATCTTATTCTTCAAAGCCAGTTCAATTATCAATTCCTCTCCACATATTTTTTAATTTCCCCTATGTGCCTTCCCAACACACACACACACACACACACACACACACACACACATGCACACTTTCCCTGAGATAATATATTTTGCCCTTCCTATATTCCTATATTTCCTATATGTGCTTCTAGTATAGCAAATATCATACTACATTATCATCGTGAGTTTGGGGATCTTTCTTCTTCACTGTAGAATGAGGCCTTTTAAAGATGAGGACCATATTCTATGGTATACATTTTCGTATCCCAACATGTACCACAGTGGTTGCAAAGAGTAGATAAATGTATATTGTTGAATCCTAATCAGTGTAACATCCCTAAATGGGTGACCCCCAGAGACCAAGGTAATAACACAGGGATAGGAAACAGATTTCAACTTATCAACGTCAGTAAATTGCTCACTCTACCTGGAGCTTTGGTGAGGAAGGAGGCCATGATCCCATCAAACCTCAGTGGGAAAGAGTTCCATGATCAGGTAGAAACATCTGCCATGACATAAGAGACAACAATGACAGTACCATTATTTTCTATCCCTGAACTAGGTATAGTCTCAGTAAGGTAATCATTTACTTACTCAACAAATATTCATCATGCATCTGACACTGTTGCCGAGCACCAGGGAACAGAACATGCAGATAATGACCATACAGCTCTTACCCTCAGGAATCCCAGAGATCTGAAAAGAAAATGATGTGATGACACTTGTAATTTACTCAATTGCATTTTAGTAGTTGTATAATAATAATTTGCTAGATATGAAGTAAGGATGATTATAGTAAAAAAGGAAACAGAGAGTATATATGTTATCTGTTTCCTATATTGCCCAGGATGGAAAGTCTGTTGACCAGTGCTGAAGGAAATCCAGTCTCCAGGACAGATGATTCCATGATGGCATTATTGTTTAATGACACCACTTACTCATTCATTTGAAAGAATGTTCATCAAATGCCTACTATGTGTCAGTCCATGTGTTAGACACTGGACAGACTACGGCAAGTAAAACAACCTAAATAGAGTGCAAAAAATAAACTAATAATCACACAATAAGATGTGTAATTACAAATTATGATGATGAGACCATCCCTATCTCTTTCCTAAATTATTCCAAGCAGTCTTCTGGGTGTAATTTTGATCTGTAGGTTGACTCCTTTAATGAGGTAGATATACATTAACCATTTACATAAATATTCCATTCTGGTTTTTTCTATCATAGTAAAGGAGCTTACCAATTAGTCTCACACATTCCATGGTTATGTATCAGTCCTCCAGAGCCAAGCCACCTCTAGGGCAACGAATCAGTGCATTTTTGGACAGTAGACTTGTGGGTCTCATCTGATTTGTTTTGATCTCCAAAAGTCAGTGCTGCCCAGAGGTACATTGCTTCAATAGCCAATCTCCCCCTTGACATCTTTTAGATGTTGTGAAATCTACATTTCTAACAAACCTAACCTCTTACCAAGACATCACACACACACAAAATGTCCACCAAATTTTATTTGAAAAAATTAAATGCAATAGAAAATATCTCTGGAATAAGTATAGGTATAAACATATAGATATAATGATTAGATATATAGATATAGATGATATAGATTATATATCTATCTATCTGATGACTGAAGATGCCCATTAACTAAAAGTTCATTTATATCAGATAATATTCCTTTTACCATAAAACCCTCATGGTCTTAAAAGTTCATTGAAAAGTATATTCTAGGATCTAGAATTGTTCCATATTCCATTTTGCAGGGAATCATACTTCACAAAATTCTTCACTTCGTTTTTCACATAGTTTGGTTTTGGTTTTTTTGTTGTTTACCATTTTATACAAATGCATATTACCTATGCCTTCTGATCTTTTTACACACCACTGCTGCTGCCTGTATAGGATCACTTCTTCTGGAATCCCACTTATGTTCAACACTATTACACTGTAGCCTCCCACACTAAAATAACTCTTCCTTTATTCCCTTTTTTTATGATATGTGTTATAAAAGTTAAGTATAAGCAGTTGAGGATCACAGAAACTTGGGTTTGCCACAAAATCAAGCCTCCCTCTTGGTAAAGGAACAGCCTCTCCAACAATTCCGAAAAGTCCCTGCTGGGAAGTGCCCCGGAGGAGCTGGAGAATTCCTAAAAGCCAGAATCCCAGCTCAGATAATACTTGGCTGTGTGACTCTGAACTAGCCAGTCCTTATGGAAGGATTTAGCTCCTTTTTACACCTGTTTCAGAGACTTGTTGTAACACGTACCAACGTGTCTTGCAAGCTATTAGGTACTCCACCAGTGCAAGTTGGACTGAAAGCTCTATCTCTTTTTTTTTTAACTGTTTAAAGGTTTAATTGCCTTTTTAAAAATTGTATTTAAGTCCAAGTGAGTTAACATATAATGTAATAACAGCTTCAGGAGTATAATTTAGTGATTCATCACTTATATATAACACCCAATTGAGAGCTCCATTTCTCATGGGCAGATCCATCCGACCAATGGCCAGTGATGCCCAGACTAACATAGAGAACAGAACACAGGCTCTGCAACAACTAATTTGAATCCACATTCAGTTCCTGTGCGGCATTGGGCAAGCAATGCTCCCTCCAACTCTTAGTCTCTTTTGTGCAACCAGTGATAAGTGCCTGACTTGGGCAGGAGCTGATACAAGAAATATATCACTATACAGATAAGAGGCTGGTGTTCTATATGTTGTTTCTGTTTTGTTTTAAAGAAAGAGGACAAGTGAGCAGAAGAGGGGCAGAGGGAGAGAGAAACAGAGCCCCAAGCAGGCTCCACACCATGCATCGAGCACATGAGGGGCTCAATATCATAAACTGAGATCATGACCTTAGCTGAAATCAAGAGTCAGGCTCTCAACCAACTGAGCCAACCAAGAGCCCCTGGTTTTGGTTTTGTTTTCTACCTGAGGCGATGGTCTCTGCAATAAACCCCTTTCGTGTGGCAGACCTTCAAATACGGGCTGCAAGATTCTATGACCTTCCCATCACTTTTTCCACTTTTTCTTTCTTAAATTGTTCCCCCTCCCAGCCTCCCATCAAGATTCCTGGGTCCCTCTCTGCTTCACCCACTTCTGGGCTTTCTCTTGCCTACCTCCGTTCCCTACAAAGAGCCACCCAAAGCTGCCTTCCTGGGCCACAGCGGAAGTGTTTTTGCTTTCTGATGGTAATTACTTCAGTTGCATCTGTGTTTACTTTAGAACCTGTGGCTAAGGTAATTAGCTGGCAGCTGGCTAAGCCTTAGATAATAATGTGCCTGACATTTTAGGTATCTCTTTTCCAGAAATCATTTTTTTACTTTATTTCACTTACACAGTCAACAGACAGTAATGGCAAATTGTCCCTCTGTGGAATACAATTAGGATTCGTTTGCATCTGGGAGATCTGCTGTCTCAAATGTGGTCGAGTTCAAAATGACTGCTTCTACACTTACAGTGCTTTTTGATTGCAGTACTTTTTCATTTATTCACTAAACATTTATGGAGGGCTTGCTATATATAGGGCCCAGGGCTAGGTACTAGGGACACAAACACATATGTGACATCATCCCTATCCTCAAAGATTGTGAACTTTGGAGAGACAGAGGAGTGTCCATGCCAAGGGCTGTGGGATTGTAAATGGGGGAGTGGGCACTCAGGAGGAAACCCAAGAGAACAGCCTTTAACCTAAAATAGGTATGTTAATATTTGTGGGGGAATACTGGAGAATCCAGCAGAAACTTCCTCCTAGACCAAGGAGCATACAAAAATGTATTAAAGTTTCATATCCTTGACATGACATGATTAGCTGAACTCAAAAGACAAGACTAGGGTAAAGCAAGCCAGGCATCCGGGTACTGCATTTAAGGAGGCACCTCAAGGGCAGGGTTCACCAGCAGCCTTCAGCAATGATGCCCAGGGGCACCTGGGTGACTTAGGCTCAGCTCATGTTCTCACAGTTCGTGAGTTCAAGCCCTGCATCAGATTCACTGCACTGAGGCTGCTATCAGTGCAGAGCCCACTTCAGATCCTCTGTCCCTCTCTGCTCCTCCCCTGCTTGCACTCTCTCTCTCTCTCTCTCTCAAATATAAATAAATATTTTTTAAAAAAAAAAGAAATGACACCCCACTTGCACCAACCAGAAAGGAAGTGCCTCCTTAAATTTTGCACCCTAGGCACCTCCTTTACCTCACCCTAATCCCAGCCCTGATATATATAAGGATGTGTGTGTCAACAGAATCTATACATCAATAAAGCAATGCTACAGTATTCCACGTATTTACTGATTTATTTTAGCCCAGAGGTAATCAATTCTCCAAACAATTATTACATCTCCCCCAGCAATAAAGCTTGTGTCTGACCTCAGGTAACCCAATCAACGGAGCTCACATTAGGAAATGAGGCCAAAGAAAATTAAACGTTCAAACACCCAAGACCCCAGTCATTTGATATGTGATGTTTTATAATCATCCAATATTTTCTTTATACCAAAAAAGCTGTTTCTCTCTAGATGGCCTAAATTAAGTTGTCTGGGAGAGAGAGGGTGATTTGATACTGAGATATAAAACAAAACAATAGCTAATGCAGCTCTTTACTCTGGTGACCAAAAATCAAGATTTTAGGGAAGAGAGAAGAAAAGGACATATCTGAGAAGCAACTCCCCAAATGGGGGGTGGGGAGGGCAGTGTTGATGAGCCTGCTCTTCCACAAGTCTGCATAGTGAGACACGAGAATGATCTCAGTGGCTTAGGCAGGGTAAATGTGAACGATAAAATCTCTCGAGATGAGATGACTGAAAGAGTAGAAATCACACAATTAGGTAATTGCAGAGCAAACCTGAATGATGTTAATAGCAGGTGTGTAAGGCTATAGGAATGCCTCTGTGCCACCGATGATACATACCTCATTTCTATTCAGCAGCGCATCCGACGCCATAATTGCCTAACGCCAATCATGGGAGGTGTCCGTAAATTTTCCAGTTCCCTCCATTGAACGTCAGTGATTTGTTAAGTGTAGCAATTATTCAAATTTGACACTTTTCAAAACTTGTTGCTCAACACCTTCAGTGTTCATTAACATATTGATTGTACGTATGGGATGTTCTTTTACAGAAAATGTTAATAGCTTTAGGACTGGATTTTACTTACCACTGTCGCACCTTACTGGGGCAGTTTCCACCTTTCCCCCACAATCCCCCCACATCCTCAAAGCCTATCGTGGCTCCAAGTCTTCGGCTGCACCCTTAGGATCCTGCTTTCCTGTCGTAGGTTAAACCTCACTAGTGAAACTGGCATCAGTCTTGCTGACCATGGTGCTCCGGTCATGCACACAGTACTACGTCTGCACAACAGAGGCTGAAAACCGCTTAAAGTACCCGGGTGAAGCTGTGACATCCACTGCCATCCACAAGAAGTGGTTTCTCCTCCCTTCCACTCTCCCTCATCTGCCAGTTGATGGTTGTGAGATTTACAGAAATTTGTTTATCCTTTCTGAGCCTCAGCTCCCTCAGCAGTAAAACAAACAAAAGCACTTATATACACTCAATTCTGATTGAAACTACAAGTTACTCCCTTCTTACGGAAAGGGGGACGAAAAGGAACAACTACCCCCACCACTACTATCACCATCACCCAATTCTCTCATGCTGCTCAGACAGGCAAAGTATGTAGCTCTCCACGTTGTCACAGCTTTCTCTGCTCAGAACTTTGTGGAAAGAGGCCAAAACGACACAGTGCTGAGTGAGGAGCAATACGAGTAACACAGCCCTTGACATTCAAAATAGTATCTCCACCATCTTTGTTCTTGAACCAAGTTCTCAAACCTTCATCTTCCTTTCTTAAGAGGAAGAGAACCTTCCTAAATCTTCTTAGCCCCTCAGCTCAGACCCACACACGCCCACGAGTCATGGCCTAGTTCCCTATTCCTCTAGGTATGTCAGGCATTTCTGAAGTCCCAGAAGGCATACAGATGGGGTGTTAACTTTCTACTTGACACAGATGAACAAGCCATGGTCCTGCTCTCAGGAAGCCTACAACTTTATTATAAAAATGAGAAAAACAAATGTTAATTTTTTCAGTGACCATATAAAGGGATGGGATGCGATGTAAATAGCAACAGTGGGCATACAGGCACGTGGGCTCAGGGTTGAGAAGACTCCAGTTACATCCTTCCTTTGTACATTCCAACACAAGGACATAGGCAAGTAATGGGGGCCTGGCAAGTCTCCATCCCTGGCCTGAAAAGTCAGGTATCTTTAAGGACTAAATGAAACGACTGTGTAGAGTACTAGGCATGTGGTAAGAACTGAATAAACAGAAGCTGTTATTATTTTCACTTAAGTGAGTTCATGAAAACTTCCTGTGGAGAAAGGCAGACACTCGTGGTGCCTTGTAGGCTGAAGAATCTAAATTCAGTCACTGAAGAGAGACTAGACATCTTTTAGAACAAGCGTAATGGAAAAGTTCACCACTTTTAAATCTGTGGGTCAGAAAACTAGAAAATGTTTGTTGCTGTACAGGTGGTAAAGTCACATTTACAGACAAATTTCTCTTTCCATATTGGTATCATTCCCTCAAAAAGGCAGGGTATAGAGTAGAATGTATTTATTTAGTATCATATATCAAACTGTATTACACAGGGAACAACACAAAAATACTGACATGAGTTCATCATTGGTCAATATTTATGCCTCAAGTAAACAAACTTAGATATTGAATGTAACCTAAATGAACCACTCTTTATTACTCTTTCTCACGATAATACCATGTTCCTGATAAATACATTTCTTTTCAGTGTAATCAGCCCCATCTGCAATTACATTTTGATATGTTTGTTCTGGAATGTGAATTTTAATTAGCAACTCCAAAGTTAGTTACAATAATTAACCCACCAAAATTTTTAATTTTTATCAGTTTTTCCCCCTTTGCATAGACATGTGAGAAAGAAAGGCTATTAATGAGTTCTGCCTGTGAAGCTCAGAATTAAATACCATCAGAGTAGAGAAGATGACAGTTAAAAGGGTAATTGCCTTTTAACAGAGTCTTGCCCACCTGCTTTTGACTAAAAGGTTCCATTTTCCTGCTGTACATTACGGTGATCCAGCTCCTAACACTGAAATTCCAGGTCTGATACCAAGGCCCTGAAATAAAAATAAACAGCAAAGAAAATGCAGAGACTGGAGTTTGATAAATATCATTAGCTTTATGAGAATGAAGAAATATATGTTCCCAATAGAAAGCTTGCTTTCTGCCATGTCTTGGAAACTCTTTTACTTGCTTGATTTCTTATTACCCAGACTCAAGACTTTTTGTCAACAAGGAAGCTTTCCTTTCTCACTGCTTACTTTCAATTACTTGTTTCTTCCTTTACCAACTTCCTCTCTGCCTAATTATTTCTACAATTGTTATCTAAACTCAAATCCTTCGTACTTTAGGTCTGGATTATTGCAACAGCCCCCATCAGTTCCCCTACCTCTAATTTCTGCCCTAATTTGGGGGGGTATATCACCACCCAATTAACCTACATAAAATATCACTTTGAACACTTCACATCCTTGATCAAAAATAATCATTGATTCTTTAGAGTCTTCGTATGTAATCAATGCTCAATTTAGATTGAATATGTCAAATACATGAATAAATAAATATATACATACATATTCATAAGAAAGTTCTAGAAATATCTCCACTCATTTTTACCATAACTTTGAATACTGTTTTGTTTATAAATCCTCTGCTTTTTTATTTTTATTTTTTAACTTTTTTAATGTTTTATTTATTTTTGTGAGAGAGAGAGAGACAGCTTGAGCAGGGGAGGGTCAGAGAGAGGAGGAGACACTGAATCTGAAGACAGCCTCCAGGCTCTGAGCTAGCTGTTGGCACAGAGCCCAATGCAGAGTTCGAACCCACAAACCACGAGATCATGACCTGAGCTGAAGCTGGACTCTCAACTGACTGAGCCACCCAGGCACCCCCCTCTGCTTTTTTAAAATTGATAATAGATATATGTAAAAAATAAAAACAAATAAGAAAATACATCTTAAAAACAATATACTCACAAAGGAAGCCCCAGAACCAACAAATTTTCCCAAGCATTTAAAGAAAAATAACACCAATCTTTATTAATTTTTCTAGATCATAATAAAAGAAAATATTTTTCAACTCATACTTTGAATTTGGAAGTCTGTGACAACAAAACCTGACAAGGTGTTCAAGAAAGCAAGTTAGAGTCTGTTCTCTCCCATCCAAAAAAAAAAAAAAAAAGTAAAATCCGAAACAAAATGTTAGCAAAATGAATCTAGTAATAAACAGAAAATGATAATACAGCATGTTCAAGTTGGATTCCTTCCAAATATAAAAGGTTAGATTGTACATTAGGTAATCAATCAATATAATTCAACACCTTACAGACTATTAGAGAAAAATTGTATGATTGTCTTCACAGATGCAGAGAAAGCAGTTGACAAATTTAATATCTATTCATGATAAAAGCTCTTAGCAAATTAGGAATAGAAAAAAACATCCATAATTTAATAAAGAGTAGCTATAAAAGGCTCACAAGTAATATCATACTTAATGGTGACACATAGAAACTTTGTATAATGAGACAAGTCTGAGGCGCCTGAATGGCTCCATCAGTTAAGCCTCCGCTCTTAATTTTGGCTCAGATCATGATCTCATGGTTTGTGAGTTTGAACCCAATATTGGGCTCTGAGCTGATAGTACAGAACCTGCTTGAGATTCTCTCTCTCTCTCTCTCTCTCTCTCTCTCTCTCCCTCTGTCTCTGCTCCTCCTCCTCTCTCTCTCTTAAACAGTTTTTAAAAAGAATGAGAGAAAGTTGTCTGCTATCCCCATTTCTATTTAGCATTGAAAGGATGTCTTAGCAAGGCATTAAGACAGGGAAAATGGAGCGCCTGGGTGGCTCAGGCAGTTGAGCCTCTTACTTTGGCTCAGGTCATGATCTCACAGTTCGAGGGTTCAGGCTCCACGTCCGGCTCTGTGCTGACAGCTCAAAGCCTGGAGCCTGCTTCTAATTCTGTGTGTCCCTCTTTCTCTGCCCCTGCCCTGCTCATGACCTCTCTCTCTCTGTCTCTCAAAAATAAATAAAGGTCAAAAAATTTTTTTTAAAAGACAGGGAAAATGAAGGGCCAGGAGCTGAAAAGGAAGAGATATAACTGCTATCTTATTTACTGACGACATGATTGTATACATAGAAAAATTCAGGAGAATCTTCAGATAAATCATTAGATTTAGTGTTTTTAATTTTTTAATTAAAAAGATTTTTTTTTCAGAGAGGGAGAGAGCACAAGCAAGGGAGAGGGGCAGATGGAAAGAGAGAGAGAATCTTAAGCAGGCTCCACACTCAATATGGAGCCCCACACAAAGCTCAGACTCACGACCCTGGGATCATGTCCTGAGCCGAAATCAAGGGTCAGACACTCAATTGACTGAGCCATCCAGACTCCCCAAATGATTAGATTTAAAAAATTAATCTACCAAGGTCACTGGAAACTAAATTAATAAACAAAAATCAATTTTATTTCTGTATATAAGCCACTAAGAAACATATAGTACCATTTAAAAATATTGTTTAAAATAATATCAAATACTTATAAATATTAAATGTAACAGTACATGTAATATATGTGACCTTTATATAAATAACCATTAAACATTGTTAGGGAAACTATATAAGACTAAATAGAGGATATGTCATTCCACGCATTGCAATATTTAATACTGTCATAATGTCAATTCTCAAACTTATGTATAGATTCAATACTATTCAAATCAAAATTTCAGCAGATATTTTTGTGGAAATTGATTATAGAATTTCTTGGAAATGTCATAGACCAGAAGTATCCAAAACAATCTTCTTTCTTGAAGAAGAAAAACCAAGTTAGAAGCTTATATTCCCAGATATCAAGACTTACTATAAAACTATAGTAATAAAGGCAGTGTGAGACACTGTAGAAATATACATAGATATACAAAACAAAATAGAGACCCCAGAAACAAACCACAATATATAGGAACATTTATAAGAAATGTAGCAATGCATATCAGTGAGGAAAGAATAAACGTTTAAATAAACTGATACCAGGTCAGTTTTACATCCATGTAAGGAAACTTGAATCTTGACCCCTCACCTCATGCTGCGATGCCATCCCATATGAATTATAGATCTAAACACAAAAGGTAAAACAACCTGTGGGAAACAATAATATAGAAAAATAATATTTCCATGACCAATTCCTCAGAAAAACAAACACCATATAAGAAAAGATTGATAATGTAATCTTCATTAAAATTATGAACTCTTGTTAAATAAAAGATACTATTTCAAGAGACAAAGAAAACCACAATAATATGCCACTGTACATTAGCATGGCTAAAAATTTTTTTAATATTTTTTTTTTGTGAGAAACAGCACCAGCAAGCAGGGGAGGGGCAGAGAAAGAGGGAGACAGAGGATCTGAAACAGGCTCTGTGCTGACAACAGTGGGCCTGACGCAGGGCTCGAACTCAGGAACCACGAGATCATGACCTGAGCCAAAGTGGGAAACTCAACTGACAGAACCACCCAGGAACCCCTAGAGTGGCCAAAATTTTAAAGTCTTATAAAATTAAGTGTTAGCAAAGGTACAGTGCAACTGGAATTCTCACCCACTGATAGTAAGAATGTGAGATGGTACAAAGGCTTTGAAAATGTATGTGTAGTGCCTGGTAGAGGTAAACATACATAGGTACTCTGTGACCTGGAAATTTCATTCATTTACATATACTGCATAGAAACCGTCCCTGGTGTGCAGGAGATGATGTATAAAATAGTCATCACAGCATTGATGGTTAATTCTGACTTAGCTCCTGACAAGTGAGAACTTTAATTATAAGCACAGTATCCCAATTACAGTGGCCACAATACATACACATCATACCCCATACATGCTATTTAAGCAATAACCATAACATTTAAATGGCATGTAAAACTCATAATAGAAATCAACTATTATATCATTGAATAACATTGAGTTTCTATAGTAAACTAACATAATAATAGTTACCTCTTATTCAGTATATACAATATGCTAAATGTTATGCTCTATGTTTTATGTAGATTATCTTCTTTAAACTTAAAGAAGTTTAAAGCTACAGCTTCGGAATATAAGGATATTTATCTACATTTTATGGATAAGACAAGTGAAGTTAAGAACAAAGAAGTTTGCCCCAAATCAACACAGTTTTGAAGTTAACTCCAACATGTTAAATTGCCTCCGATTATTTGTACCATTAAACTCACTGAAACATATATCGAGAATGTACACAGAGGATGATTAAAATAAATCAGATATGTTTATTCCAAATTAAGCATCACACTGGAGTATATTGTGAGATACAATACCATAACAATTTTTAGTTATTATTTTAATTTAACAAATGATTAAGTAGGATACTAATTTTTGAAGTTTATTTCAGTTCTTATAAAATTGAAGATAAAATACTGTATTTACCAGTAGAATGCTGAAGATATTTTGATTGAAAAAGTGAGTACACATATTTGTCATTTCTAATTTACTAAATATAGTAAAATCTATATGTTAAAAGACCACTCTTTACATGGCACTGTCCCAGAAAACCAAATGGTGCTACAGAGGCTGTCTTCAGTTGGTTGATTTCCTGTACATATGGGCAAAACAGAATTACCATCCTTGACCCTTCCAGGACTTCCCATCCCCACCTAAACCTCTTGGTGGCTCCAGATTTTTCCAGAGAAAATCTGGTCCTTAAGTCACCTAGCAGGAATTTAGGTGATACACAATAAATTAATATGAGTAAATGAGTATTGATTCTACTAAGGGAAGGGACCTACTATATGAATGATGACTCATGTCTTGGATCTATATTTTACATAGACCCAAGCTACCTTGCTGAATGAAGCTACAAGGAAATGAATAGGTTAAAGAGTCTATGCAGTCGAAAATTTAAATATTCAGTAAAACAGAGTGGACACCACTAGTCTTTGGGAAAAAGGGAAGCAGAATCATTATCTTAATGCCCTGGAGCCCATAAGATGAAAGAAAAGCCAAAGCATCAACGATAATGACTTAGTTTCAATCGGAACATAGATGGTCTCTTGCTGACAGCTAATCGAAAAGGAGTGGCTTCAGACAAAATGTTGATGAATATCCTCTGTATATTTCACTAGGATGGTTAGAATCAACAGGTACGTTGTCATGTTGTTAAATAATACCTTTGGAGTAGAGCTAAACATTAAGAAGGAAATGCTTTAGTGAAAGTCATTGTAAATTTTTAATTAGGTCAGAAAAAACCCCGCGCTGGTGTCACTAAGAACTGTAACATGGCTTTTTCTGATGGCGAATGAAGTGTATTACAGTTAAGGGACCCTTACTGGGGCAGAGTTAATATTCAACTTGTGGATTTTGCACAGAGCACCAGCCTGCCTATCTCCCAAAAACGTAGTTAACAATACTAATTTCCTTTTCATGAATCTAAGCTTTAAAATTTATACTGCACACGAACAAATTAGTCCTCACATTACCTCTGAACATCAGGTCAAATTTCTAAAAAAAATTTTCAGAGCAGAAATCTCTATTTATTTATGAGACATTTACAAGGCCACAGAAATGACAGGTGATGGAACTTGAGATTAAAAATTTAAATTCCCAGTGCCTCATTTCATATCCACATGATTTCAAATTTCCGTGACTTAAATTCTATGTGTCAAGATCAAATGATCTTGTGCTATGTTTTCATAATTCCTTCTCTGTGTGTTTATACATACCTTTCCCTATTCTAGAAAGGATTTAAAATGACATGTTGAAATGCAGCAAAAAAAAAAATGTTAAAATCTGAAACAAGAAGCTGAAGATGAGAAAAGGAGGGTGGAAATAAGAAGAAAAAGTAAGATACAGTCAGAATTAAATTAGCTTTCACAATGTAGAAACCTTACATTTGTGAGCCTTGGGATGCAGATTTTGGAGTTTGCTTTCTTGAGGCCAATGCAAAAAGATAATCAGGGTCATTAAAATAAAAATAAACATGATGTTTATAAAAAGCACAATTATTACTCATTCTAATACCAGAAAGAAATTACTCACCTGCATCCACATGAAAAGGACCATCTGTGATTGAATGAACTTCCACCTCAATAATATCCTGCAGGTAAATACAGCACACTTCACAGGATAGATTCTTGAAAGTCCCTCAATCTAAATAAAGGAAATACATATCGGGATTTTAGGGAATGATAAATAGAAAATTTCTTCACTTCTTAAGAATATAAACTGCTGGTGTTGTCCTTTCTGCTTACTCAGAGAATATTACTTGTCAAAAAAGACCCTGAGACCAAAGTCAGTGCTTGGCTGACATTGTCAGCTGGGCTGGCCCCAAAGCAACCATCTCTTTTTATCAGTCATGTTTTTTCTTCCCTGAGGTTGTCAGAAACAAAGCAGGTCAATGAGGCTCACCTCTGCCAAAATTGTTTTCCTGCCCGTCAGAGATAGGGAAGTTTAAAACCATAAATGTGGACAGACGTTTTTTTTCCCAAATTCAAGTCTATTAAAGGAGAATAATATTGGGAAACTGTGTGAGCATGTTTCAGGACAATACTTAATTACTGAGAGGCCTAGATTAAAAGTACCATATCGCAAGCCTGAATGTTCTAATATTATTAGCAAATATCCACAAAAAAGAAGAAGCCACATGAGGATCAAAGTGTCAGCTTTAGTTGTGGGCTAGGTAAGTTTAATAGCCGTCAATATATAGGATTGTTGAGTAAATTATGCTGATAAAAAGGTCTTGAACCTGAAGACAAAGGTACAAAAGTGGGTTATCATAATCTCTCTCCACTTCATTGAGGATGTAGGGCCCAAGTTTTTGGTTGAAAATGTTAAGGCAATGAGTCAAAATCTGGTTCACTACATGAAAATAGGAAGTGAAAGATGACTTCCAAGAGCCTGAGCAGAACAATCCAAAAGGGCAATGAAGAGGCAAGAGTTGTTGCCTTCAGCACATTAACCCCACCCACTGATGAGTATGGTCCAGTGCATATGAACTCTTACCAACCAGCTGTCCTATTTGCCTTCCCAGAGAAAAGGAAGCTCAAATTGCAAAGGGAGAGACAAGAAGCATTTCCTCTAATACTCCTCACTCATAGAGAGATGTCACAAGCACCTTCATCCATAAAAATGAGAGGGAAGGTGAATAGCGGTTCCCAACCAAGCAAGGCCAACTTCATGGCTATGTGATCTGTGCTCTGAAGAATCTTGCACTTGGCTTAATGTTCTGCTTGTCACTGCCTTGAAATACTTAATAATCTGTGAACAAGGATTCAGATTTTCATTTTGTATTGAGCTCACAAATTATGTAACTGATACTGCAATAAAGAATTACGACAACAATTACATTAGAGAGAGTGACAGTGAGCCAAGGGCAAAAATTGTCTAGATATGCGGGAAACTGACTCCAGGGTCAGTAGACGACAGCAACAAAGGAATAGTGGTTAATATAATTTGATGCATGAGCATCAAAGTGGGGGTGAGAGTTAGGAAGGAGGAAGAGAAGAGCACTGGGAAATGCCTTCCTCACATCCATACCCAGTTTTTTAAGGGTTGTGGGAAAAAAAACAGCCAGCAGTTGAGACAGATGTAAGGGAAATGGTGTCTTCCAAGGACAGTAACTCTGATGTGTGCATGCACACATGCACACACATTCACATCCAGTGAGATGAAGCAAAAATGAGAAATCCAGAGAAATTTTAAACCAGCAAATGGTTATATAAAATGAGACTAGTGTAAAATGCTTATTATATGATCTGCACAAGAGTTATAACCCTGGAAAAGAGTAAGCTATGAGCCTCCCTGGCCATCTGGGATGAGCTTTTTGAACATCCTTTTTGAAAGGTCTGAGAGAACATTAAAAGGCTTGTGAAGGCTCAGCTGAGAAATAAAGGTCCGATCCTCCCAATGGATGGGGAGAGTTTACCCTCTGCTGTCTCTGCCAGCTATGCTTCTTGCTGGCAATTATAAAAGCAGATCAGAAATCAATAAAATATATGAAAGGCTGAAGAATGAAACAGAAAAGAATGAAACAAAAAATATTTTTCGACATAACAAAAATATTAGGAGCTTCATTACTGATAGATCTAAAGGAAGATAAAAGATAAAGAAAGGATTAAAAATAAAAACTAAAATTCAAAACATCAACAATTATGTTTTAAGGGGTGCGAGTGGCTCAGTTAGTTAAGCATCCAGCTTCAGCTCCAGTCATGATCTCACAGTCTGTAGGTTCAAGCCCCGCGTAGGGCTCTGTACTGACAGCTCAGAGCCTGGAGCCTGCTTCGGATTCTGTGTCTCCTTCTCTCTCTGCCCCTCCACCACTCATGTTCTGTCTCTCTCCGTCTCTCAAAAATAAATAAACGTTAAAAAATTTTAATTATAAGTTTTAAAATAATGTAAAAGAGATGATATTTAAAATAATATAAAAAAATAAAAGTAAAGATTAACTCCTCTGCAAATTATTTTACTTATTTGTTCATTGCTCAAAACTACCAAGTGGTTAACCTTATACTAAAGGTGTGTGCAGGTGACTTTCATTCTTCTTCCCACTGCAGGTAATAGGCAAAGTTTTGTCTTCAGGGCAACTTTGATGCCATATAAACAAAAGCAAGGAAACACATTTTAAAAATACAAAGAATAGAAATTAGACAATGAGACAACAGAGCCAAGTAGGATTTATTCCTGGAATGCATGGATGGTTCACCATATGAAAATAAATCAATGAAATATATCACATATTAACCACATGAAAGGGAAATAAATACATGATTGTCTCAATTGATGCAGAAAAAATATTTGGAAATACTCAACACCTTTTCATGATAAAAACACTTGACAAACTAGGAATAGAAGGAAACTACTTCAAAATAATAAAAGCCATACATTAAAAACCCACAGTGAACATCATACTCAACAATGAAAAATAGAAAACTTTTTCTCTAAGATCAGAAATAAAGCAAGGATGCTTGCTTTCACTGCTTATATTCAGCATAGTACTTGAATAGTTGTAGCCAAAGCAATTAGACAAGAAGAAGAAATAAAAGGCATCTAAATTGGAAGTAAAAAGTAAAATTATTTCTTTCCTTGGATGAGATTTTTTTTTATGTAGAAGACCCTAAATATTCCATATGAAAAGACCTGTTAGGACTAATAAAAAAATTCACTGAATCAGTAGGATGTAAAGTCATATACAAAAGCCAGCTACATTTCTATATACTAACAATGAACAATCCGAAAAGGAAATTATGAAAATAATTCCATTTATAATAGATCAGAAAGAATAAAATACTTAGGAATTAACTTAACCAACAAAGTGAGATAATTATATAATGAAAACTACAAAACATTGCTGAAAGAAATAAAGACATAAATAAGGACATAAAAATATTCAATGCTGATGGGTTGGAAGACTTAATTTTATTAAGATGCCAATAGTACGCAAAGAGAGATTTAATGCAATCCCTTCAAAATTTACATGATGTCTTATGCAAAAATAGAAAAATCTATTCCAAAAGTCATATGGAATCTCAAGGATCCTCAATTAACCAAAATAATCTTTTTAAAAGAACAAATTTGAAGGACTCACCCTTCCTGGTTCAAAATATAACTACAAAGTTACAGTAACCATTTCAGTGTGGAGCTGGCAAAAAAAAAAGACAATACCAATGGTATAGAACAAATATTTCAGAAATAAACTCTTGTATATATGGTCAAATGATTTTTGACAAGGTTGCCAAGACCATTCAGTGGACAAAAAGACCATCTTTTCAACAAATGGTGCAGTGAGAACTGAATATCTAAGTGCAAAAAAGTGAAATTCAATCTTTACCTAACACCATACAAAAATGAACTCAAAATGGATCAAATACCCAAACACAAGAGCTAAAACCACAAACTCTTACAAGAAAACATAGGGCGAGAGCTTTATGACATTGGATTTGACAGTGATTTCTTGGATTTTACATCATAGGCACAGACAACAAAAGAAAAGCCTGACAAATGCAACTTTATGAAAATTAAAAAAAATGTATCAGAAGACACTATCAACAATGTAAAAAGGAAACTCACTAAATGGGAGAAAATATTTACAATTGACTCTTAAACAACATGAGTTTGAACTGCCTGTTCCACTTACATGCATTTTTTTACAATAAATACAGCACAATACTATAAATGTACTTTCTCTTCTTTATGTTTTCTTAATAGCATTTTCTTTTCTCTAGCTTACTTTATTGTAAGAATATAGTATATACTACATAGTAACATAAAATATGTGTTAACCAATTATTTGTGTTATTAGTAAGACCTTTGGTTAATAGTAGGCTATTTTTTATAGTTTATTTATTTATTTTGAGAGACAGATATCATTAGTAGAGGAGAGGCAGAGAATGAGGGAAAGAGAGAACCCCAAGCAAGTTTCGTGCTGTCAGTGCAGAGCCCAACACAGGGTTTCATCTCACTAACCATGAAATCATCACCTAAACCAAAATCAAGAGTCAGACACTTAATCTACTGAGCCACTCAGGTGCCCCAACAGTAGGCTATTAGTAGTTAAGTTTTGGGGGAGTCAAAAGTTACACATAGATTTTCAACTGCACATGGGATCAGTGCCCCTAACTCCCTGTGTTGTTCAAAGGTCAAATATACAAATCACATATCTGATATGAGATTAATAACCAGAATATATATAGAATGTTTTAAAACATAACAACAAAAAGACAAACAACCAGATTTGAAATGGGGAAAGGACTTGAGTAGGCATTTCTCTAAAGAAGATATACTATACAAATGACCAAGAAACATGTGAAAAGATATTCAACATCACTAATTAGGAAAATGCAAATCAAAACCACAATGAGATACTGCATTACACCCATTGGGATGGCTACTATTAAAAAAAAGAAAGGAAAAAACAGAAAATAACAAGTGTTGATAAGGATGTAGCAAGAGTTTTGCACTGTTGCTGGGAATATAAAGTGTTACAACCAGTGGATAATAGTTTTTTAAGATGGTTCCTCAAACAATTAAAAAATTAAAAGTTAAAATCTGTTTTAAAATTAAGATTTAGGAAACATTTAATTAAAAAATATAATTCAGTATTTCCACTTCAGGATATATACCTAACACAATTAAAAACAGGGTCTTAACCTGTTTGTAGACCCATCTTCATAGGACCCTTATTCACAATAGCTAAAAATGGAAGTGTTCATCCACTGGGTTCTATCACATTAAATATAGCTGCACAACTCCTCATCCATTAGAACATTCATTACATATGACTCCATCCACAGAAGGCAAAATCACTGACTGTTTGGGTGATGTCTTTACCAAGATCCATCAAATGGATAAACATGAAGTATATGCACACAGTGGAATATTATTCAGCCTCAAAAAGAAAAGAAATTCTAACACATGCTACAATGTAGGTGAATCTTACGGACATTATGCTACATGAAATAATTCAGTCACAAAAACACAAATGCTGTATGATTCCAAGTATATAAGGTACTTACATTGGTCAAAATCAAAGGAACAAAAAGTTAGAATGGTTGCCAGGGTCAGGAAGGAAAGGGAGTAATTACGAAGAGTTCTTGTTTGTTGGGCACAGAATTTCAGTTTTCCATGATGAAAAGAGTTCTGGAGTTGGATGGTGATGGTTGCACAGCAATACAAATATTCTTAATACCCCTGAATTGTACACTTAAAAGTAATTAAGATAATAACGTTTATGTCATACATATTTTGTGACAATAAAAAATTTGAAAAAATGCAGTTGAACTTGAATTTCAGATGGACAGTGAGTAGTTTTGTAATTTAAGTATGTCCCAATATAGTTACATTCCAAAATTTTTTGTTATTTATTTGGAGTCAAGTTTAACTGGGTGTCCTGTATTTTTCTGACAGTCTTTTAAAAAAGGAAGGAAGGAGGGAGGGAGGGAGAGAGGAAGGAAGGAAGGGAGGAAGGAAGGAAGGAAGGAAGGAAGGAAGGAAGGAAGGAAGGAAGGAAGGAAGGAAGGAAGGAATGCAAGCAATCCAGGGGAGTTTCCTGAGGGCAAGTTTGCTATTGCTTCTGATGCCCCAGGTCAGCTCTACCTGACTCAGTAACGTGAACACTTACTGACCACCTAACCAAGGGGTAAGCTTTTACTTTTGTTTTAAAATGCTTTATCTTTGCCAATATAAATATAAATGAGTCCTGGATGGGTGATTTTGGATATTTGGCTATTTCAAAGAACAGGCAGAAGAAAAGAAGTGTATATATATATATATATATATATACATATATATATATATATATATATTTTTTTTTTTTTAATTCAGGATACTCTGAATGAAGAAAGCTTTTTTTATCTGAGAAATTTTGTCTTGAGAAGATGGGAAAATCTTGTGTCTAAGCTTTTCATTTCTCCTGTCCTTTTCTAGCCTCTGCAAATACTTGTGTGATTTTATTTAAATTAATGGACTTGGATGTGAAGGCTCTGAGCATCCTTTAATAATGTGGAAATAAACTATTACATTCCATACTGATACTACCTCCCAAATTTCTTCTCACCTTCAATGAAACTTTCAAGCCATTTCATATACTAATATTTGCAGATAACTGCTTTATATTTCAATGTACAGAGCCATTTTCTCATGCCTCTCATTCTATTACATTGATTTTAGTCTCAGCATTTTCTTTCTACAGAGATCCAGTTTATTGTTCACAATTTCTGCCAAGGTCATTTGCTCTTAAAAGTTCAAACAGGCCCTGCTCCTAGACTGAAGACTTTCATCTTGACTCCTGCACTAGTACACTAAATATTTTTTCCCATTACAGCTACACCATACACATGCTACCTTTTTAAAACATTTTTGTTTTGCTCTTTATCTTACTGCTGGGGAAATTCCCGCCTCTTTCCTAAGTCTTCTGATAAATTCCTCACGATCATTTCCTTGTCCTCGCCTCTCGACATGATGCATGCACTCGTCTCGACTTTCAGCCTTGGTGTTAACCGTATCCAGTCATTTCTTTTCATTTTACGACTAAATGTCCAGTCACGGCAGACAGATTTCATAAGAGCTTGTTTTTCAAATCTCACGTAAGCCCCTGACGATGCAAGTTTGTTTTTAATTCTTCAAAGCATGAGATTCCCCTGTTTATGTTGAGAGCTAACAGGTTTTGAACTGTGGCTTTTCAGATTTTGCCCACATCGAAAATAGTAGAAATGACTTTCAAAATGAAAACAAGGAGGTTCTCCATCGCCCTAACTCTTTGTGCTTTCGTCCTTAACAATATTTTAGGCCACAAATGGCATCAAACATGTCTTTGAACACTCCCATTCCAATCTCAAATCAACTATGTTTAGTATCACTTCATTAGATTTTACAGTCAATACCACCATTACAGACTTGATTAAATGAACTCCACTGGGTTCTATCACATTAATTATAGCTGCACAACTCCTACAGCTATCAGAGAACATTCATTATGTATGACTCCATCCACAGAAGGAGAAATCGCTGTTTGGGTGGTGTCTTTTTAGAGATCTGTAGATTCTGTTTGATCTCTACAAATATAAACTATTAGAGGAATACGTCTGATAATATGAAAATCTGAGGGATCATTTTAACCATCAAATACAACATCAGCAAAAGAAAATGTCTTCTGGTGCTGGCAAATCCAATTGAAATTTTGCATCCTCCTTCAACTGCGCCCAGTTCTACAATAAATACGGTTTCTCCAGAATTAACCATTATTCAACAAAGGTTTGTTAAGTAGCAGTTATGTTTCCTACTCTGCACTGGGACATGCAAAGAGGAATAGAATATGCAAAGCTAATGTGCCAATCTCAAAACTTTATATAGGCTGTAGTACCAGCCTTGTGAAAAAAGAAGAAACAGGAAGTTTACAATGTTTTTGATGAAACAAAAAAACGCAGATTCAGAACTAAAAGAGTTATTGAGCTCAAATGTTATCTTTCTCTTCTGTAATTTTTCTCATTGGAGGAACTCATGTTTACACCCCATCTGGGGTGGGTGGATTCATGAAACAAGTGGCCTGAATGTTTAAGACTACTTGGAATCCGTTATAGTGACCTCTGTATGATTCACTAATCCCTCCCAGCTTGGGATTTTTCTGCTTCTAGAAATGTTCTTGATGGAGAAAAGATTAGAAGCAAAAAAAATTAGTTGAGAAGAGCCAAATATCATGAATTTTAAAAATATGTAATCAGAAAACAGTTAATTTAAAAATGCAGTTGTATGTATACGTTATTTATACCTGAATTATTCAGGCATCATTTTTGATCGACTGTCTGAGGATAGTTAATAGATATGACAAAAGAGTTAACTGCTAATGATATTTCTCTTTTACTTTATCAATTATTCTTTTTCTTTAAATCTACTTTCTAAGTGCAATGTCAAAATTCTGACTTTAAGTAGGAATTATTTCATTTCTATGAGAAGAGAACAATAGATTTTTCTCTTCTTTCTCTAGGAGAAGAACTTATATCTGACTCATGAATCTGAAATTTTTATAGCTTCTAATCTTTTTAATGTTTATTTTTTGAAAGTGAGAAAGAGAGAGAGAACACGAGCAGGAGAAGGGCAGAGAGAGAAGGAGTCAGAGAATCGAAAGTAGGCTCCAGGCTCTGAGTCTTCCAACACAGGACTTGAACCCATTAACAGTGAGATCATAACCTGAACCAAAGTCAAATGCTCAACCAACTGAACCACCCAGGCACTCTAACAGTTTTGCAGTTTCTAGACCCCGGAAGACCTATCTCTTCGTTTTTCACAAATATCTTCTGACTCTGGGGCTGCAGGATTTGGCTTGAGGCCAGCAGAGAAAGACATTATCCTCTCCTGCTCATCATACATGGATCTCACTAACTTTTATGGTTTTGGCTTCCAGTGCCAGTAGCACCATGAGCCACAGCATTTAAAAACATTTTCTTTAATTTACTTATTTTGAGAGAGAGAGAGAGAGAGAGAGAGAGAGAGAGAGCGAGCGAGCGAGCTGGGTAGGGGCAGAGAAAGAGAGAGAGAGTGAGAGAGAGAGAATCCCAAGCAGGTTGCACACTGTCAGCTCAGAGCCCAGTGTGGGGCTCCAACTCATAAGCTACAAGGTCATGACCTGAACCAAAATCTAAAGTCACATGCTTAGCTGACTGAGCCACCCAGGTGCGCTGAGCCATAGCATTTAAGCAAGAACTCAAAGAATTCAAGAAAGAATTCATGGAGAAGATGAAAAGCCTTTCCACTCTTTTTTTTTTAAATGTATTTATTATTTATTCTGAGAAAGAGAGAGAATCCCAAGCAGGCTTGGCAAGCCCTACATGCGGCTGGATCCCACAAACTGTGAAATGATGACCTGAGCTGATATCAGGAGTTGGACATTTAACCAACTGAGCCACCCAGGTGCCCCTCTTTGCTCTTTTCAATAATGCTCGTGACAGAGTCTTTGCTTGACCAAACCTAGTCCGGCTGCTGACCCTTCTCCTAGGCCCACCTGTATACTTCTTTGTAGAATCTAGTTTTACCAAGAACATCGTTAAGTTAGTTTAAAGAACCAGCTTCCCTTTTACCCTCATACCGGATTAGGCTCCTTATCCTCTACCATTTTCCAGAGAATATCTGATCACCCTGGTCTGTCTTTAGCATAAATCCTGTTAGGTCAGTTTAGCCAGCATCTTCCTCTATCCCTGATGTGTCCTCTTAGTAATTTCTAACTCCCGACTCTCATTCTGTTCCTTGGTTTTAAGTTTCCACTTGCCCAGGCTGCACTGAAAGCCGAGCCCTATCTTTCTCCCCCACTGCAAAATTTCATCGTGGTGGTCCCTGTATCTATGTATTAACATAGTCTTGAATAAAGGCTGTCTTACTATCTTTAACAAGCGTCATGAAAGTTGTTTTCTAACACTGGCCAAAGGGCAAATGCAATTTCCTCTACTCATCCTGGGCTCTGCTGAACAAATCACAAAGACGAGTTTCACACACGTTCTGTTTCTGCTCCCTTATTTAAGCATGTGGCTCCCCCACCCAAAAGATTTCTTGCACATTAAACACAATGTTACTTTAAACAAATGTGTTAGGTCAGTGTCTTCAAAGAGAAATGTCTGCTTATTCTGCATTTTCCCAGCTACAGACAGAACTGTCTTTCTGCAGCCTCACTGTGAAGAGCTCTTTAGAAGTGCCCTTTTAAAAAATGAGCTTCTGATGTGTCATCATCAATACCTCATCTCATGTGTCAGACATCATCAAGTGCACTTGCCAGTGGAGACTTTTCCAAAGCTGGTACTTCAAAGAGAATGGGCAGCCATCCCTTGAGATTCATTGTGAGTTGCAGTGGCCACCGTTATCCCTCAAATCAAGTGGCCTAACATGTCTACAATACAGGCAGCCATGTCTGCTGCAGGTAACACAAGGATTCCAGAGCCCACTGGCAATCAGGCTGCTTCTGCAGGTTTTCACAATATGCTTTCTGGGGGTCCTTGGGTGATAAAAGATAATGAAAGGATTAAAAATAAAAACTAGAATTCAAAACATAAGCCATTATAAGTTTTAAGGGGTGCCTGGATGGCTCAGTTGTTTAAGCGTCCAACTTCAGCTGAGGTCATGATCTCGTGGTTCATGGGTTCGAGCCCCGTGTCAAGTTCTGTGTTGACCGCTCACAGCCTAGAACCTGCTTGGAATTCTGTGCCTCCCTCTCCCTCTGCCCCTCCCTTGCTTGCACTCTGTCTCTCTTTCTCTTTCAAAAATAAGTAAACATTAAAAAAATTAATGTGCCTTCTTTTAGTGACATCTGATTATATATAAATATAGTCAAGAAAAATAGCAACAAGAGTCTAATGAGCAAGAAAATCTTTTGGTTCAGTGTTTTCCAGATTTGTCAGATGAGAAGCTTTTTAGGGGGAGCCCATTAAAAATACAGAATTCCAGGCCAAACCTGAGACACACTGAAGCAGAATCTATAAGGCAGAGTCTGATAATAATTTTGTTATTAAATCTTCAGTGAGTCTTAAGCTCAAGCAAGACTTGGGAACACTGTTTTAGCCAATCAGCAATGAATGAAACATAAAATATTGAATAAAAGCCAAGCCCCCTTAGCCTAGCACTCAAGGCCCACTATGATCTGACACTAGTCTACTATCTACTATTCATTTCAAGGCAAATGACAATTGTGATATAGTGGAATAGGCACTAGAATCAGAGCCATTTCTCATAAATCCTGTCTCTAAATTTACCTAGCTTTGTGACTGAGTAAATTACCTAAATTCACTGAGTTTCCATTGGTTATCTGTACTATTGTTGTGAAGATAAAGTATACGATGTTAAAGCAATATTTATTAAATACTGTATGTTCAAATTCTATGCTAGGCACTCTTCTTATATATCAAATACATCATTGTTATTCAGTAATTGTTGATGGGGTAAATGAACTCTAATAGATTGATAAACAATAGCTTTTTTAGTATACAAATCATAGAAAATAACATCAAGTGATTATATGACACTATATAGTTTTTAAAATACTTCTGCTCTATCAAATTTACATTTAAAATTGTTGATAGGGGAGAAAAAGTTCGATGGAGGGGATGATTATGGAGTCTACTGGCATAACACCTCTACACTTTCCTCTCAAAAAAGGAATCTTCACCTCCTCAAGAAGGAGATCTCATTCTCTGGTTGGTCAGATTCTAAGACATCGGGGGTCACATTTTCTAGGAATACAGCTTTCAAATATAGATAGAGTCTCACATGGAATAGCTTCCTCTTTCACCCAAGCGACCAAGAGGTAAATTAATAAATGAGCAAGAGGCACGTCCAGCTGCCTTTTCTTTCCTTGGATACTTTGTCTTCTTCCCATGTGACTCAAGGATGGAAACATTAGCCAGGCCACAGCTTAGGCCAGCTCAGCACTGCCTTTGTAGACAAAGGTGCTGCCTTCTGTGTCTTGTTCTCTGACATTAGTGGGTGGGTGTTGGGAAAGCACTTCCTAGCCCTCTAATGTTAATATCCAAGACTTGGGTGGTGGGGAATCTGATGGGCCTCGGGGTCTGCTCTGGTTTGAAGTTTTTTAAGCAAAATCTGTTTAAAAGAAAAGACTTTTGTATTGAGTCATTCAAATCTATTAAAGCTATACATTGGAATTTAAAGCCAACTTATGAAAGAGATCTACACAAGGAAGGAAAAAGGCACAGAGAAGGGGGATCTTATTCTAGCTGGGAGATGAGGAAGAGGCAACAAGGCATGACTTCTAGGAGAAGAGAAGCCAACCAGACAGACGACAGCTGAGGGTCTTCCTAGACAGGGGGTTGAGAGAGCAGAGAAAACTCAAAGAATTTTACCTGGAGTGCAGAATCTGGAAACAATTCTCCAAAAGAAATGTTTGGAAGAACCAAGGAAGGAAGTCCTATCTTTCTCAAAGAAAGCTTTAGTAAAGGCATTCTTCAACTTTAAGGGAATCCTGTAGGTGATTTATTGTGTTTACTACCATGTTTGCAGAGGATGGAATTAGCAACAACCAAGAAATGACTAGACAATGGACCCTGTTCAGGATAAAGAAGTTTCCTCCTACAGGAGCTGACAAGCAATGAGAAGCTACTTGCCCTTGGATTTGTTCAGGAGGAACCAGAGAGATACAGGAGAGTGTGTTACAGAGGCCATTGCTGTGTGGGGTGGGCGCTCCGCCTACACCATCTGTCTTCCCAGCTCATGATTCTGTCACCAGCCGGTTAATTCTCGGACACAGTTCTATACATAAATGAAATGGGTTCATTCTCTACCATCACCCCCCATCTCTCTCTCTTCTCCCCACTCTCCACCCCCGAATTAAAGGACAGAAGATGAAGATTCCATCCAAACACTGCAAACTTTGATTTAGCTGGTTAGGACATGGTTATAGGGGAGTTTTATATTTTGAATGACAAAATATACTTAGCTAAAACTCCTTTAAAAAATAATTCTGTTTCTTCAAAATTCAGAAGGTACTTCCAAATCTTGCAAGGTCTCACTTTTTTTCCTTATATATATATCGGAGCACTTATAGCATCATATAACTTATCTGTTTACATTGCTCTCTCAAATAAGCTATGAGCTCCTTTTAAATGAGAACTTCTGTTTATCTCCACGTCTATTACATTGCTGGGCACACAGGAGGTTCACAGTGAATTAATGAATCAACTCTTGATTGTCACACATTTTTCAAGTTGCAGCGTTCTTAGCACATTTGCTACGAAACAAGATAACAGAGTTCAGTGTAATGGTTTTGACACAAGTGTTCATTCTCTGTATCTCTATAACCTAGTTTTCATTTTTCTTTCCATTACAATTCAAAGGATAAGGCTCCCCCACATTGAAATCTCAAGTTTCTGATCCAAACCTTGTCTCCCTGTTGTTTTTCATTATTATTGTTAGTAGTTTTTTAAATAATGACTCTTCTTTTTTTAGGCTTTTCCTTGTTATCTGTCAGGTAGAATGAAATTACTAGCCCAGCTAAGTGTAGGTCTATGTAAGTGACTGTGTGCTAGGCATACATAAAATTCTTGACAACCTTTCCCTGGGACTCTGATAAGTTCTCTGAGGGATGATCAGCTCTGTTCATTTAGTGATGCTATCTGATATTTGATTGATGAGGTCATTTACACCTTCTTATCTGGTTTTGTTTGTTTGCATATTCTGAAAGCTTAGCCAGAATCAAACTCTCCCAGTCAGGTCCCTTTAATAATTTAGAATGTTCAATTTACTTGCAGCTTACTCTTTGTGTGGGAGCTTTGTTTTCCCCCCCTAATGACATAATGTAGTTTTCACAGAAGCTGAATGATCACATGCTTCCTTCACATCTCGGCATTCCCACAACTTCCTAGAATCCTCATTACCCACATACTGCAGCGAATTTTCTAAATACATTTGCCTCTGCATTCTGGTAAGTAGGTACTGGGATTTGCCATATTACCTTTGAGGTTTGGTGGTAGTTTCTTGGGGAAACTTTATTAGTCCCTTATAGGTTTAAATATTATTAATAATATTAGGTTATCTCTATAGGCTGAGCACTGTGCCTGCCAAGAGAGGGAATGATAAATGGCAGCCACTATAAATTGTTATGCCCAAAAAGCACAAAATTAGACTCAGGGGATTAAATTCACATGGGATAAAACATTTAGAGGCAAGCAAAGCAAAGTTAATATGTTAAACATCTTTCTCTGTGTTTCAGACATAGCCTCTTGAATTTACAAAGTTTTCGGATGAAAGCAGGCACAGCCAGATGAGGGGAGCACACAACAGACGACACCATTACAGCCTTGACCACCTGTCCTGAAGCAAACCGATCATGAAGTAATGAAACACATTCCCCCAAGTCATCACTGCTAGAGAAAAGGTCAGTGGTCACTTAGAAAGAAGCAGGTTATGACAGAAGCTAAGTTTTTACAACAATCAGGGAAGGTAGTCAAAAGGACAGCATCCATGGAAAGCATGGCATAGGGAATATAGTCGATAGTATTGTAATAATGTCGTAAGGTGACAGATGGTGACCACACTTACCGTGGTGAGCACAGTGTGCTGCATAGAGTTGTCAAATCATCATGCTGTTGAATATAGCACTATATGTCAACTGTATTTCAGTTAAAAAAAAAAAAAAGACAGCATCCACTCCAGGAAATTCCTCCCTCTCTCTCTCTTTTTTTTTTTTTACATTGTGTTGCGTGATTAATCTATTCCAAACAGTGAGCTAAGCAATTATCATACATTATCTTATTTAGTTCACACAAAATCCCTTTTGAGAAAGATATTTATGTCCTGATTTTGCAGATGAGGTGAAGTCACTCACCAAGTGACAGAGCTAGTGTATAAATCCAGATCTCTCTTTACAAAATCCATGTTCCTCACTACTATGCCAGGCTTCAAGGCCGGTGAAACAAACAGCATTTTGTGGACCATATCTGAGAAAACTAACTCCTCAGAAACCAATTGTTAGTAGTTTGACTAAACTTTGAGTCTTTTAATATCCAATGAATAAGAGGGGTGCCTGGGCAGCTCAGTTGGTTAAGCATCAGACTCCTGGTGTCAGTTCAGGTCATAATCTCATGGTTTCATGAGTTCAAGCCACATGCCGGGCTTTGTGCTGGCACCTGGAAGCTTGCTTGGGATTCTCTTTCTCCCTTTTTCTCTGCCCCTCCCCCATTCATGCTGTCTCTGTCTCTCTCAAAATAAAGAAACTTAAAAAAAAATGCAATGAATAAGAACTTAGTCCTTTGAACTTGAATGCAGAACAGAGAGAGGGGTAGACCTGAGCTAGCAAAAGGCTGAGTTCTCAATTATAATCAAGGTTCCAAAGCCCAGAGTTGGAAAATCCAAGTAATGCCACCTTAGCAGGGTTTATTTCTACCTGGAGTACTAAACATTATAGCAACATACAGTCTCCCAAATTTGTGTTAAAAAGTGGACTGATTCAAGGGAAGCAAGTTGAGCAGCTTCTGTTCGTACTTCACTCCGTTACGCAGAGATCCCGCTTTATGACATGGGCTTTCATTTCTTTCACCTTACGACTTTATTGAGATTTCTAACTTTGTGTCTCATGCATTTTTACTCTGGGAGAATTTTCCTTTCCATTTTAGATCCTATTTTTAAGAAGGGGTGGCATCTCTGGGTAGAAGGTTGATTCAAATAGTTAGGCATATCTATAAATCCGGTTGCTTGCAAGAAGTGTAGATCTGATCTTTGTTTATAAAAACTAATTCTTCATTAAAGTGGCTGTGAATTTTTTAAAACACCCTAGTGTTTATGAAGCCAAAGTCCCACACAAAAACCTGCGTAGGATTTGGCCTTAGAACACAAACTATTAACTGTTATTCTTTGCAAGTGACTCTGACTTTAGTCTGGTTGCCAGATTCAAGTGTCCTCTCCTGCTCATGAAAGAGACGTAGGGCTCTTGAGCTCCTGGCCAACCCTGCAGCAAAGATCTTTGTGACCACTTTGTATCAGCCAACATCAACCTGATGATTTCCTTTTTCTGGAATATGCCACTAAAAATTTCTCAACATTTTTAGTTGTGTTCTCTTTACAGCAGAAGCCCTTTACCTAAAACATAATGGGAAGACTGTACCAGCATTCACATTTCTGGGCTCCAACTCAGCTATTGAATCATAGATATCCATTCTTTCAATAATATCCACTCATTCATTCAGCTCCTGCTGTGTGGGTATTGTTTTTGATGCTGAAAATAGAACGAAGAGTAAAACCAAGTCTTTACCCATGAGATTACATTCTAATAAAGGGATTAAAGAGCAAACATATACTTTGTCAGATACTATGAAGAAAAAAAAGGCAGGGTAAGGAAGTTACATAGTTGGGGATGCCATTTTAAAAAGGTGGTTAGGTAAGGCTTCTCTCATAAGGTAGCACCCACGCAGAAGCCTGAAGGGAGCACAGAGAACCTCCAGCACAGAGGCTGTGAGGCAGAAGCTTGCCTAATGACTGACTGGAATCACAAGGAGGCCAACGTGGCCAAGGCAAAGTGAACAAGGAGCAATATGGCTCCAGGAGAGGACTGAGAGGAAGTTGGGCTCTCACCAGCCCATGTGATGTTGGAAATATTTAAAGGAGGAATGTAGGAATATTGTTAACTTTTAAGTTGAATTTGAATCGTGACTATGATAAATTTTGGTGACCAAGCTAAGAGGAAGAAAAGCCTTCAAATGCTTGGATAGTATCTAGAAGTAAGGAGCAGAACTATACATTTAGAGAAAAATCAGTACGTAATAAATATCTAGGTTAACAGCTATTTATTAAGCACCCACTTATATCATATTCTATGCTCACTGCCAAAAAAAAAAAAGAAAAAAGAAAAAATCCAGTTTACACCATACTGCTTTCTTACAGGGTTTAGAACTTTCTACCTGGAAAGTATAAAATTCCTTATAGTCTGAAGGAGATAAAATTTATAGTGGACTGTGTGATATAGTAAGAAGTTTGGATTTTAAATAAATCTGGTTTTAAATCCCAACTCTGAGATAAGCATATATTCCATGAGTGACATACACATGATAGTAATTGTTTTTATTATTATTTTAATTGAGAGTGAAACATTTCCTGTTCCAAATGCTTTTTAGCTTAAATCAAGCTTGAAATGTGTACACAAAGACTTTTATTAACCACTTCTGGCCAATGTTCACAACTTATGAATTACTTTCAGAGAAAATAGTATGGATTTCAGATATCTATTGCTGCAAAGGACACAACCCTAAACTTCCGTGGCTTTAAACATTAATTTATTATCATCTCTCATTTTCTGCATGTTGCCCACGCTCAACGAGGACAGTTCTCACATGTGATCTCTCACACTTTTGCAACCAGATGGCAGCTGGGGCTGGAGTCATGGGCAGGCTTGACTGGGCTAGATATCCAGGATGCTCCCTCACCCTCCTACCACTGCTGGCCACCTGTGCAAGGTCAGCTAAAGCAGGCAATGATAGCTCCTGTGGGTGGCCTCTACATGTGGACCCTGAGAGGGAGTGCCCCAAGAGTGAGTGCTCTAAGAGGTTCAAGCAGAAGCTGAGAACCTTCTTATGAGTGAGCTTCAGAAGTCCTTGTCACTCCTACTACGTTCTATCAGTCCAAAAAGTTACTAAGGCCAGCCCACATCCTCATGATGTATGAGCAGAACGCAGGTTAAAGGAGGGGAGGAAGTGATAGCAGTCATCTTGGAGACTACGGTTCACAGCACAATATTTGGAAACTGTGGTCAGAGCTGGTGTCCTTTATCATGGAATATTCCTGAATACCACTTTTATTTTTTTTTTGATGTTTATTTATTTTTTGAGAGACACAGAGAGCATGAGCAGGGGAGGGTCAGAGAGGGGGACAGAGGATCTGAAGCAGGATCTATGCTGCCAGTAGTGAACCCAATGTGGGGCTCAGACTCACAAACCATGATATCATGACCCAACCCAAAGTTGGGTACTCAACTGATTGACCCACCCAGGCGCCCCTTGAATATCACTTTTAAATAAAGCTTTTGCTCTTGAGGGATCTTAGAATTTATGTGTAATTTCTTTGTCCAGAGTGTCTTATTGAGAGCAAGTGTTCAGTAAATGTTGCTCTACCCCCCACTTCCAGCTGTTGTAAGTCTAAATTCTCACACTAACCTGGGACTTTTGTCCAGCCATGTTGTACCACTTAACACAGAGGCTGCAGAAAATAAAAATAATAATGGACATTTGTCAATAGTTTCCGCCTTCAGAAAGCATATTCATATTAACATTCATTAATTTACATGATTTTTAGAACTACTCACATGAGGTAAACAGAAAAGATAATATTACCAATATGTTTGGCAGAGGGATACAACCTCAGAGAAGGGAATGACTTGGCCAAAACACAGTAAATAGTGAAGGCACAACTCAAAAACTCCTGAAACTAAATTCAACATCCTTACTCCTAAATCACCCTATCTTCCCAACAGATATCTTGGGACAGTTACTTTCCATGCCACCAATTATTGTAATAACTAACATCTGTTGAATGCTTGTTCAACAACACTGAGTGCTTTGTATATATTAACTCAATGAATCTTCACACCCACTCCATGAAATCAGAAATAGCCTTATCCCTGTTTTGAAACAAAGAAGTTCATTCACTCCACTAGAAAGTGGCAGAACTAGCATTTTAATCCAGACAGCCTGTATTCTTAATTATCATATTTTGCCAAAATATTATTGTAATACCCCAAAACTCGTCTAATATTTCCTAAATGAAACTGATATCCAAGGTTTATTTGAACTCTTCTTGAATCTCATTATATTTTCAACTTGTACCTATGTCTTGTGTTAAGACTTACTAAAAGCTCAGCACTGCTTATGAGAACTAGAAATTAGTTTGATCCTCATGTGGGTAGGAAATCTGTTTTGTTTCATGGCCATATGTGCTCTTGACCTTGAATCACTATCTCATACATGTGGGTTCTTCTTCACAAGGGAAAATTTAAAGAAGAGAATGGAGAGGTCAGCTCAGCTCTACCTCTGACTGTCACTTAGCATCTTAGCACATTTTATTCATACAAAAATGTGAACTTGGATAAGATGCTCTCGGAGGCCTCTTCCAGCTCTGGGGGCTGTGATTAGGCCCCATAGGGCATACAAGACTATGCCCTCCTGATGGCTAATTATGAGGTCACCTTCATATAATTAAATATAGAATTCCTTTCTAAGTAAGCAGTTGGTACGATCTTGTATATTGGCAAGAGGAACAATGCTTAAATCCTGGAGTACATTAACATTTCTGCTAGCACTGTTTTCCATGAGGCTTCTTATATAGATTAGAAGTATGTTTGTGGCCAGAGAAAAATAACTGAGAAGATATCTCTGCTTTGTGTGACATTTTGGGGAAGTTTTCTTTTCCATGGTTTAGCCTAAGAGGATGTGTAATATAAATAGCATATTGAGCTGACAGTCAAAAGCCCTCAGTCAGGACTCTGTTCACAGTGCCTATGACCTTGGACAGGTCACTCTCAAGCTTGTTTCTTCATCTGTAAAAGAAGAAGCCTACGATGAGGTGATCTTACAGTCCTTTTCAGTTTTAAATTCTACATTTAAACTTGTGCTGATAGAATTTGAAGATAAGAATATAAATGAGAAAGCACACTATTTCTTTTGTAATTTATATGCTATTTTGTGCTGCAGAGTTTTGAATACATTTGACATAAGGGGAAATGAATAGATATTAGTGTTACTACAATATAAAAAGTCTTTCATATTTCCTTGGAATTGGGAAGGTGGAGAAGAGGACAAATCAAAACATCTTCTAACCTGTCATTTAAAAGGTCCTGAGTTTCTTTTAAAAAGAAAAGGGCAAAGAGATATAGCAATGTGTACTCTAAAAATGAGTTGGTTATACCAATTCTTGGTTTGGAAAACATTTTGGTTTCATTCAAAGGCAAACTTGTTTGGCATATAGATACTCTTATGTCAAACAATGTTGTCATTTTAAGTGACTTATTTCAAATACTGTTCCTTGGGTGAAGTTTTGAGATACGTCCATGCAGAGATAAAGAGAGTCATTTCCTAAATGTGTTCATTTTCATTATTATTATCCATGACAGGTGCAGAAAATCGTGTGCTGTGAAATGAGCAAGACCAGCAGATGCCTCCTGTGGCATCAATGTCACTTTTCCCTTGAGGTCCCCTTGGATCTCAATCTTCCTTTCAGTCTCTCTTAGGGTTACAGATCAATTTGTTGCCAAAGACCTTGACAATCTTGCTCTATTTCTTAACTCTGGGGACTACAGTGACATCATTTTTCTGACCAGGAACCCTCATGTTCTATGGCTCCCCTTTGATTTTCTGTTCTTATTCGCAATTCTTGGACCTATCTTTCTTGAGTCTTACCTGGATATCATACAGTCACTATCTATCTAATATTTCCCTATTTTAATTATACAACAAAGATAAAATAATATAACTAATATTATTAAAACAACTATGTAATATACATGGTTTGATTTTATACCTGTGTGTTAGTCGTTCTCATTCCGAAAACAATCATAAACATTGCAAGCTTGAAAAGTAGGCGAGTTATCTAACTCAGTAGCTCAAATTTGAAAAGTCAACAATAAGCACTTTATATGCAGTTTAATCATAATCATAAACACTTCATAAAAGTATTTAAAAAATTAGTGGTTCAATTTTATGACTAGATGCAAGAAGATGGAAACATGTATTACTTGGCCTTACAAAAAAAAATAAGTATTAAACATAGTATGTCAAATTTTGTGCTAGTTACATATGATTTAAATCTTACATTTAATTTCTGGGTTATAATTTACCTAGAGTATGTCTTGTCTCTCCAAAGAAAGTATAGGCTACCTGAAGGTAGAAAACATGTCATCATTTTTAGCATCCTGTCAAATGTCAAGCGTCTAGAACAACTTTTTCCTAATGAAAGTTAGCAATTATCTGTTTATTAGAGGTACAAGAACTCTGTCTTAAATAAGCTAAAAATGAAGTGAGGACTTCACTTAAAACTATCGCTGGTTGGGACGCCTCGGTGGCTCAGTCGGTTAAGCCTCTGACTTCGGCTCAGGTCAGATCTCACGTTCGTGGGTTCGAGCCCCGCATCAGGCTCTGTGCTGACAGCCAGCTCAGAGCCTGGAGCCTGCTTCCGGTTCTGTGTCTCCTCCTCTCTCTGCCCCTCCCCCTCTCATGCTCTGTCTCTCTCTGTATAAAAAATAAATAGAAAATTAAAAAAAAAACCTATCGCTGGTTTAACATCAATCAAAATGTGACAGTTCCTTCCTCATGCCCTGAGATAGTTTTTTACCCAGTGCACAGATAAGTCAAGATATCACTTTGTCAGATTACATTAAAAATCTTAGAGGCAAATCATGCTAGGGGAAAAATACATTTTGAGATCCTTATTTAATAACCTGTCAATAAAAAAGGAAGACTTTGTGTTTCTTTTGTGTTTTGAAAATCCTGGAAAATATTTCTTTAACCATCCTTCCCACTCAGGACATTGGAACACATCCTCCTCCACTATCAGTGCTCATGTAGTCCCCAGTAACGAGCAGGGAGGAGGATGTGCGTAGTCACCAGTGAAGCTGGGCTTCAAACTCATGCAAAAGTCAGAGCTAGGAGTGAAGGTGAATTAGAAAGCAAAATCCAGGAAGAAAATCCTGAAATGAGAGTTTTGGAGAAAAGAGGAATTCAATCACAGAACCTGGGAAGCCAGAGAGAGACCAAGAATGGCCCATGATGGTGGCAGGGGGGAAAAACAATGAGGGCAAAACCAAGGAATACTGAAAGCCATAAAGGATACAAATTGAGGGACATTCCTGGACCCCTCACAGAATTCTGGATGGCTGACTCACTGTGGCTTCAGTTGCCTTTTCTTCCCCTGGGAGGTGTTACTAGTCATGGAATCCTTTATAGACATCAAAGGTTTTTACATTATCAGATGATGATAACCAAGAGCACTGCATTTTCTTCTGTTATCTATTTTGCCTCTTCTAGAAGTGTATTTTATGAGATCAGACCTTGTGCATGCAAAGCAGTGACACATCATGTGGCTGCTTAAGTTCCAAGTAAATGTTAAGCGAAGAGTCACAATGATACTTTATAACAGCAACACCCCCACAGAAATACCATGCACACCCCCTCACTGTGTCTGCTCACCAAGGACCCCGTAGAGTCTTTGTGTAAGCAGCTTCTGGTTTTGAGATTTCAAAATAAAATAAAGCTTATTTCAAGCACTCTTGTCCTTTCAAGAATGGCTTTAGCTCAGAAAATCAATCCCCGAAGCCCAGAATATACATGAAGATCTTTTCACTTCTCCATGAACGCATTTATTGAAATGCCCTTCTTGTCTTCCATGATAATATAAGAACTTTCACTGAGTCTTGACACCTAATTTATCAGGAAATTTTTCCATCATTAAGAAAATGACTCTCTACAGCTATCTATACCCAGTAGCAATTAGAGAAATTTAAGATTTATGAATCAAAGCTAAAGGAGTTATGAAATATGCATCAGTGTCTTGACCTCTAGTCGGCCATAAATCCAGAGAAAGTTTTGGTGACTAAGTAGGAAATGTTCACTATTTAGTCACTGATTTAAAAAAAAAATCACTGCTAATACAACTTCTCTTCATCTAAGCCCCTGAATTTTGTAACTTGCCAGGATGGTTAACCAGCATGTTTGGATATCATTGTTTTAAAAGAACGGAAAGCTTTTCTGAAACCATTCTTGGTAGTTTGCCATGTTTTAAAATGAGTTCGAATTCATCAGTTAGGATTTTCTATTTATTTCCTAGTCAGTCTTTTGTATTAATCTTGTCAATTTAAAAGTTACCTGGCTCAGTTGGTTAAGTGACCAACTTCCACTCAGGTCATGATCTCAGGATTCGTGAGTTTACTTCCCACATCTGGCTTTAGCTGATAGCTGGAAGCCCAGAGCCTGCTTCAGATTCTGTGTCTTCCTCTCTCTCTCTCTGCCCCTCCTCTCCTTGTGCTCTGTTTCTCTCTCTCTCAAAAGTAAATAAACATTAAAAATTAAAATAAATTTAAAAATAATAAAAGTTAATGGGGCGCCTGGATGGCTCAGTTGGATAAGCGCCCGACTTCGGCTCAGGGCATGATCTCGCAGTTCATGGGTTCAAGCCTCACGTTGGGCTTTGTGCTGACAGCTCAGAGCCTGGAGCCTGCTTCGGATTCTGTGTCTCCCTCTCTCTCTGACCCTCCCCTGCTCACACTGTCTTTCTCTGTCTCTAAAGAATAAATAAAAAACATTTTAAAAATTAAAAAAAAACCACAAATATACTCTTTTAACAAAAATTTAAAAAAAATAATAGTTTGTTTATTTGGGGGGCATCTGGGTGGCTCAATCAGTTGGGCGTCTGTCTTCGGCTCAGGTCATTATCTCACATTCGTGGATTTAAGCCCCGTGTCAGGCTCTGTGCTGACAACTATCTCAGAGCCTGGAGCCTGTCTTCAGATTCTGTGTCTCCCTCTCTCTCTGTCCCTCCCCTGCTTACACTGTCTCTCTTTCTCTCTCTCTCTCTCTCTCTCTCTCTCTCTCTCTCTCTCAAATATAAATAAAACATTAAAAAATTTTTTAATTTGTTTATTTGGGGGAGAGGGTCTTTGGGGGTGTATACCATTATAAGCAAATTTATATATAAGTTTATATGTATTGATGATGGTTGATTTTATTTATAAAATTTTACTTCTGTAGAAATGTTAGTCTAGCATTTGTTGCTATTTTAGATTTGAGAATTTCACATAATCAATCAAATTTTAAAAACTAAGAGAGTGTTCCATATCTTTTTCATCCCCCCTCGAGAACCGTCTCATGTATGAGTAGACCTAGTGTAATGGAAATATACTCAACAGAATTCTAGCAATTTAAGAAGCAGTCACCAAATCATGCACAGCCTACATGATGACGGAGATGAACTAGCTAAAAGATGGACACCAAATCTCTACGATTTGGACAGCATGGAGAGGAGAGACTTGACGACATTACAGCTGAAGTACCCTGGCATTTGTATCTCTGTCAGTGGATGATTTCGTTTTCATCTCAGACCCCAAACAGAAAGTTACTCTTCCTACCAAAGAAGGCAGAATAAAACTCTTAGAGAACCAAAGCCCTGGGACACTACACATATGAAACACAAGCAGATAGAACGCTAATTCCAAGTTATAATAAAGTACTTAGCCAAGCAAATGTCCAGCAAGCCAGTGCCTGGGTGATAAAACTCCAGTGAAAATCACATTGCATCCATTCTAAGAGGTGAATGAAATCTTAGCAATACATGAAAAGATTCAGTTTGGGGCAGAGGCAAGAGGCTATATAAAGACTTCAAGTCAACAGAGGAAGATTTAGATTGATCACTGTGATTAATTAGAATGTGAATTTTCCGGGACCCCAGAGACTATGATCTTTTCCTCTATGTCTCCTTCATGATACTTACAGATATCTATAGGTGATATTCAATATGGACATAATTTTTTCAGTTGGGTTGCTGTTATCACTTATCTTCTCCCCAGTGAATTCAATTCTTTCAGTTATTAAGTTTCAGTATAGTCTAGGACTTTATCATCCATTTGGTCTTCACGGAATAAACAGATTTCAGGTATGGCCTGTCAGATGTGTAGATATCAATGCCCTGGCTAACACGATTGACAACTTCAGTAGAGTTGAGCCTGAGGACATTTCTACTTTAAACTTCATTATTAGTTCATTTAACTAATGCCTGCTACTTCTCTTATGAATGCTAACATATGATATGCTGTTCAATAATAGAGGGAAAATGATGAATTTCAATTGTGTCTATTTGTTTTGCTCTAGGAGTCATTAGTAATAATTTTATTGTACTTTGATATGCTAGTAATACTTAACAAGGAAAATAAAATGGCCTTCACTATAGAAAACAGAGCTAGTCTCTTGTTTGGTTTACCTTTTTCAGTTCCACAGACCATGGCACCACTATAAAAACAAGTAAGAAGTTGGTTATGTGTGTGTGTGTGTGTGTGTATGTGTGTGTACATAAAAGCACACTCTTTTCGATACAACTGAAAATATCATCTTACATTTCTAATGGCAAATTACACAAAAGAGCATTTTTATTTAGAACTATGAAGCAGACATATTAGTTGTAATATTTGGCATGATATGGAATCAATCAATGAGTTGGAGGCTTACCAGGTCCCCGAGAGTTGTGTGAAATATGATAGTTCATAAATAATTCATGAGTAAAAAAAATATGGGTATTTGAAAGCAAATAATCTCAGGAACCAGAAAGTCCACTCTGAAAATTCAATCTCCATACCTGGAGAATTCAGCCTGTCATTTGCATGTGGCAAAGAAAGAGTCAGAGCATTCCACTAATAATCTTTTGCTTTGGGTTTCCCAAAGAGGCTATTAATCAAGGTAAACATAAGTTGTGATATCAAACTCTCTTCTAAAGAAAGTTTCCCTTTTCTTGGATGAATGCCAGTGTGGTTGTTGAAGCAATGATTAATTATGTGGATTTTTTTATTACTGTAGTCTAATGCTGCTACTACCTGCTGTGGCTTTGAACCTTTCATGAAAAAAAGTAACACAAAAAGTTATTGGAAGTTTTCCTCAGAAGTTAAAATTTTGTCATACAAATGAAGAAATGGGCAAGTGCCTAAATCCAATATTAATCAAAGATGCTAACCCTTTAGAAGCTGATTTTTATGTTACTTTCATGAATCCATTAATCAAGAATGTACCAAGAGATGGCTGGGTTTCAAGTTTCAAAGATCTACAAGATATTTATTTTTAGAGCAATGAGGCCATCTGTAACCTTTGAAGCTGTTATAAACCAAACAGAGGGGGCTCTGGAATTTCTATAAAGGAGGGCCTCAGGCAGCAGTCTGTTGGAATGGAATACTAGAAATTCTTTTGATGATATATTTCATGGCAAATAGACTCTTTTTCTTTGGATTGCATATTTGTTTGGTATAGGTTGGAAGAGGCAGAGATTGATAAAGATTATGAGAAACTCAAAACTCCCTTCCCCTTGGCATCTCCATTAATTATCCCAGTTCACTTTCTGTAATGCAAGGTGGAAACTTGACCAGTGCATCACACTTTATATCTGAGTCTCACAGCCTTCTAGCCTTCACATTACAGCATAAGCCATATTAACCACACCAGATACAGAGCAGTGGGGAGTCAAAAGCATGGTTGCTTGTGCCAGGCAATGTGGTTTGAATCATGATACCATAACTTATGGGCTGTGTTACATTGGGCTAATTAATAAACCTTTTTGTCACTCAGTTTTCTCATGTTTAAAATTAGGGAAATTTATAGTATTTTCATCATTAGATTGTTGTGAAGATTAAGTGAATGCCTAAAAATAATAAGCACTATATAAACGTTAGCTAGTGTTTTCATACATGAGGGGAGGAAGTGTAAGGCTGGGGCTTCATGTTCCCAGTAGAACAAAACCCATGGAGTACAGTATGGTACAAGACAATGTGAGAAGCATTTTGTTTTGATAGTAATGGTTCTTCATGTTGACCATCCCAAAGAGAGAAAATAACCAAGGCACACCTCATCAAAAAGAAGCTAAAATCCAAGGCCCATGATAAGAAGACAAGAAAGAAAATGTATTACCTAATCCTTTAACCCTAATATGCAATGGAAATTATTCATAGAAGGTTGGGTACACAAGAGCAATAGAATTACTAGGTTCTAATTTATTGTTGTGCCTTGTATATTCACAAATATGCAAAAGTGACTTGTACATTTTAAATGGCCACAGAGTGCAGCAGCCATTAATAAAAAGTGGGGTGTCTCATTGAATGTCACATGCTGAACAAATAGAAATGAAAAGCCTGAGAAAATATTATGTCTTTGACTATGGCCATGAAGAAAGACTGAAGAGCATTCTGTGGAAGTTAAGCCAGGAACTGAAGCTTAACCAGATGCCTTAGACCCTCCAGATGGGGCTCCACTTTGAGAATGTAACAATATTCATAGATAGAAAGCAAAGAAAAGGAGAGGAGAGGACAGAGGCTAAGCAATCTTGACTACAGTTTAGGGAAGACGAACAGCTGGAAGACCTGAAGTTCTGGGATGCATATTCAGATTTTGGTGTTTCTTAGAGGAGTGTTGACCCTTGGGTGGGAAATACGGTACTGGAAAGAGATGCTCCAGAGTATCCGAGAGTCTTCATGCAGGGGCAACTGCACATTCATACAATGGTAGCATGCAGACCCAAACATCTTGTTCATGGGTAAAACAACTTTGGTGGGCTAACCTACAGAAATAGCTTTTAATCTCACTTGTAGCACCTGGAAACAATTCTCAAAATTTGTATACTCTCAAACATCATGCCTTTGTTTCTCTTAAATTATACCTTTGGGGGTTTTCTGTTTGTTTGTTTTAGAAAACATGTGAGCTTAATTTTTCCCTTGTTTTGATTTTATTCTCAGGTTATTTTATATGTTCCTCAAAACTGGTAAAGGAAAGAGGGGTGACTTCTTGCTTTTATGGCTCTAGCAATTTCCCACAGCTAAAACTTCTGAAGTACGATTGAATTACAATATATAGAATAAACTGTGACTTAATCCTCATGGTTCCCAAATGCTCTCTATGCAGTAAGATCTATTTTTATCAATTGAGCAGTACTGCCTCTATTATTTATTAAGCACTGTCTACACAGAGCTATAAAACCTAATGAAGATGTCAAAGTTCTGCCCTGTGGTTTTATAATCTACTCATAAAAGTTGAACCATTTAGCTAAGTAAAAACCTTGATATACCTACTCAGGGTCCTTCATGATCTGCTCTTGGGTCATGCAGATAAGCAAAATTAGATAGTGTCTTGCTGCTCTAAGGAATATTTGTTTTGTTACTCATAGCACACTAATCCAAATATCTCAACTCTTAGTCCTTTTAGTCCCAAGGAAAACCAGAAACAGATTACTCAATCCATATTACCAATAAAAAAGTGGACATGTATAAGTCAATAATTATGGGGTCCGTGGCTTCTTAGTCACACCCATGAAAATGCATGGGAAGCAGGATCCTGCTTGAAAATCGACATTATTCACACTAACCCAAGTGCACATTCAACCTCACCTCCGTCCCCAATATTGGTTGCGGTGGGAACTAGGGCAGAGGTCTTTTGGGCAAAGATGAGGTCAGAATCAAAAATACAGTCCAACACAGGACACAAGGAACCATTTCCTCTCAGCACAGAGATTGACTTGGCAAGACATACTTGCAGGAGACAGAAACCATAAGAGAAGAAATACAGGCCCAAGAAAAAGGCAAATATAAATCAGCATAAATAGGAAGCTTTTCCATTTTAATTCCATGTTTTCAAGTACATGAATCTCACTCAATCCTTGCAATGTATTATACATGGTAAGGAATTCAGTTTTTGAGGAATCTCCCCTGATAGTCTTTAAACTGGAAAGTTTTCATTTTTCCAACCTCTGCTTTCAACCATTCCAATTGTCCTAATTTATCACTCAATATTATCTTGGGAATTTTAAGATTTTATTTTTAGAGTAGTTTTAGGTTTATGGGAAAAGTGCTCAGGAAATACATAGTTCCACTGTACCCCCATCCCCTCCCACACATAGTTTCCTCCATTGTTAATACCCTGCATTAGTGCGGTACATTTGTTACAATGAGACTCCCCCTGTTTATTCATTTCTTTAGATGGTTTTCTCTCTCCCTTGTGTTTATCTTTTATTTGCCATAGTCTTTGCCCCTCGAGGCCAGTAGTTGTTCATGAGACCCCTTCGAGAGGAGTTCAAGAGAAGCTGCAGTTAAGAGGGTGAGCTCTGCACCTGGCTGCCAGAGTTTGTTTTCTAGCTCTGCCTCTCCCCACCATGTGACTGCGGTCAAGTTATCTAAGCTCTTTGTGCTTTGGGGACAATAATACTACCCTCTTTATAGAATCGTTCTATCAGATGAATGCATGTAAGAGACTAGGAACAGTGCCCACATAGAGTAAACTCAGTAAGTATTGGTTTTATTGATACTATTTTTTCCATTATTACTACTCCTCTAATTCTCAAGCTCCTATTTCTCAATACATTCGCTCCTATTTGTCAAGCTCCTTTCCTGCCAATTTGACCATAAGCCCAAGCACCATGTCCCTACAACAGAGCAAAAAACAAGCTCACAAATGGCAATGGCCTAGAATCCAGTTCAAGATTGATCTGACACTTTCAGTCAAGCTTAGGTCTAAGGAGCCTGGGAAGCTGCTGAAAGGAATTTCAGGAGCAGCCATGGGCATCAGACCATGCAAAGCAGCCCTCAAGTTCACATTACTCTGTAGGACAGGGTCATTAGCCATGTCCTGACCCACACCCAAACACAATGTCATTGCCCTTTTCTTGAAATTTGCTGGAGGTACAGGATTCTCTGAAAACAAAAGCATTAGAGGTAAGTGGACTTTTCCAGAGGCCTGGCCTTACTGAGGTGCTCTCAGTGGACCTCTGTAATATAGAAATCAACATCTGAAGGTGAGAAGGGGATACTGCTAGGTCACAAATAGAAGGAGTATTGGCAATACAGGAGTCCTCTCTTCATACTCCATGTAGGGAAATCAAAACTGTCCTGCCCACATAGAATGTTGGAGGGGGTCACTGAATAGACATGACTGCCAATTGACCCATGAGCTGAATTCAAACAATGAGAGACTCCTCACCTCCTTTATATCCTTGGAATATGTGTTCTACTTGCCTACCCTGCTCTCAGAAGCTGCCCCAAGGTGTAGCCTTGAGATAGAAGCAGGTGTTGAAACCATCTGGACAATGTATAAGTGACTGACCCCAGTAAAGTCTTCCATACAAACCTTTAAGATTCTGGCAGGTGGGTGCTGAGATCTACTTATCTTGCAGCCATCCAAGACAAGTCTCATATGTAAGTCCCCTTGCTTGTTAAACCTGCCACCTGCCAATCTGGAGTGGCCTCCATTTCTCTCCTCTCTCCCCGTCATCTATGTTTGGCAGCCATTTTCAGATCACACCCGGGAAGCTCCCGAGAAGGCTGCAAGCAGACCCTGGGATTGGCCCCACAATCATCTAATCTCTAGGCGTGTGCAGTGAAGGATGAGAATAAAGGCAAATAGGAAGCAAGATTGGCCATTTACTAATAATTTTTAAAGGCGGATAATAGGTACATTGAGACTTGTTTCATTGCTTTTGTTTTGTTTTGTTTTGTCACATGTCTAAAAATGTCCATCATAAAAAAAAAAGGAATAAAATAAAATAAAGCTGCTCCTTCTGCCATCTTGAAACCTGTGGAGGTCTGCTGGGAACAGGATTCCTGAAAGGACAAATATATCAGGAAGACTATGATCCAAAGCCATTTTTGCTGGTTATAAGCGGGGCCTCCAGAAGCAGAGGGAGTACACAGCTCTTCTTAAAATTGAAGGCATTCATGCTCGAGATGAAACTGAATTCTATCTAGGCAAGAGATGTGCTAATGTGTACAAAGCAAAGAACAATACAGTGACTCTAGTGGCAAGCTAAAAAACCCCGAGTAATCTGGGGAAAAGTAGCTCATGCTCATGGCAATAGAGGCATGGTTCGTGCCAAATTTCAAAGCAACCTTCCTGCTAAAGCCATTGTCCACAGAATCCATGTGAAGCTGTACCCCTCAAGGATTTAGAGTAAATAAATAAAGGTGTAGATTTGGAAAAATAAATAAATAAAGCCAAAACTTCTCTTATAATAAATCATTAAGAATTGTGGGTAAGATTTCTTTTTATAGTTTATCTGAATTCTTGGTCACCAGCACATTCCCCCAGAGAGTGGTACTCAGTATATAGACATTGATTGAACGAATGTTGGAGTGTAAAAGGTCAGAAACAGAATCAATAAACAGAGAGAAATACACACAAGTGTGCACCTACCTAATTGCCTACACGCACCCATACATACACATGCATGCACACACTGGGACCTGGGATAAACAGTAATGAAAAACACAGGTCCTGCCCTCATGCTGCTGCTATGTGTCATTTTCTCTTGATCTCATCAACCGTTTGCCCATGTGAGTAGGAGAGTTGGAGAAGAATAACATCTGTGGGAAGACTGAAACATTTGGATGAATAGGCTCCAACCATGAAATCACCTCGTTAGGCTTCTGCTTACAGGCTAAGAAAAGATTGGAATTCAGATCTGGCTGAGCGCCCAGTCCTATATTTTGTTCATTAGACTTTCTTTCTTCTATTGAACATTGATTAAACCCTTTGATCAATTACCTCCTGCATCACTTGAGGTCTTATTGGGAGATGAGATGCATAATTCAGGGACAGGACAATAGGCTGGCCACCAAGCCTCCAGTATTGATGTGGATTCAAAAATTGTGGCAGAGAATGTGTCTACCTAAGGGCTTATCTGAAAGAACTGCTCTAAGAGTTTACTCATTTAACATTTGTGAAGGTTTTTAAACACAAGGGGAAGTTCAGTTTGGAGCCTCGTCTTTACTAACCCAAGTGCATTACAGGTTTATGATTTGCCTGTTTGTTTTGGTGTACTGTAGGAACAGGGTTGTTTTTGATGTCTAATTTATGTCTCTGTTCTTTTATACTAGAGAACAATAATAAAACATCTTTTCCCATAAAAGTGAGTGTAAAATTGAGGGACTAGCTCCACAATGAAGGTATTAGTTTCTAGATGAAAATATTTTCAATATTAGCAATATTGAAAAAAAGAGGTGAGAAAAGATAGGGATTACTCAGAGGAAGATGGAGAGTTACCTTTATATTTCAAATACATATGAAGTATCTCTGTTGGGGATATTGTAGAAGTATAAGGTAAGTGGTATTTATAGGGCACAATACAAATAATAGTGTCAGACAACACTTGCAACAAAATATAGAAAAAGATACAAGAAAAGGAGCCACTTAGAACATATCTGACTGTTTCAGGCTCTATTAAGTGCTTATATGCATCTCCTTTAATCCTCAGGAGAATTCTATGAGTTGGTTTGTTATGATTGCTATTTTACCATTGAATACGTTTCTTTGTTAGTGTTAGGTAACCATCTCAAGATAACACATAGTAGGTGATAGAGCTGGTATTTGAGGCCAAAAAGCAGTACACCAGGGTCCATGTTTTTAACCATTTTAACCATTATACACCTATGGCTCTGGTACTCTAGGGTTCATTGGTATGAGGATTGGAGACAGAGGAATCAGCTTGAAAGACAGAGCTTGATAGCAAGGATTCCCAGGAGCAGGTAAAGCCTGCAGGGGTATGGACACCTTCTGGGCTGCTAGGTGAGCCAGGCTGCAGGGGTGTGGATACCTTCTGGGATGCTTAGGTGAGGCAGGCAGCTGCCAGCACAGCAAGCTTAACCAGGATACAATGAAAGGTGTGCCTGAGGCCCTTGAGAAACTGAAGAAAGAGATGAAGCCAAAGACTGCCCAGGACTGCGGTAAGGAAGTGGAGCTGAGCCCAAAAAAAAGAACCTGAAGATCTGTGGGATATTGTATCAAGTGTTAACAAAGTATTTTTAAAATGATGAAAATCTATTTTCTGCATTCAATATGCAATCACATCTGTGATTTACCTCAACTTTAGAGAGATCAATTCAACAAACTTTATTGAGTATCTCTAAATACAAAGCACTGTCTTAGGTATAACAAAGTTACATAGATTTCACACACACACAAAAAAGATATTTCCAAACTGAATAAGAAACCAGAAATGTACATAAAATAACATTAGCACACGACAAAAATGTGATACATTATGTAACAGACGTTCAAAGTTTGGAAAGGAGGGGAAAGGAGAGAGGGATGACATTAAATCCTCCCAGGAGAATCTGGGGAGGATGGTGAATTAAGCTGAGATGTAAAAAATGTATAGGATTTCCATAGGCATTAATTAAGAGAAGGCATTCTAAGTAAAGGGAATAGTTTGAGCAACGGGTTAGTATCAGTTGACCCAAGGCCACATATGGGAAATGGTGAGGGAATGATTGTGACTGATGACAGGTATATGGAAAATGCACTGAGAATTAAACATGAAAAAAAAAAGAGAAAGGTCAGATTGTGAAGAGCTCTAAACGTCAAGTGGAGTTTGGTAATCTCAATCAATAGTGGACTTTCTAATAAGCTGAAATAAAGTTAGCTCCAAAAACCAAGATTCTGAAGTGAAAAATTCTTACAGATACAGGCTTTACTGGGCAGAGGTTGTCCCTGAGCCTCCATTGCCAACATGAGGTCTGAGGATCAGTCTTCTTGAGCGTCCATACAGCCCCTCAGAACACTGACCATCTCCTCCTCCCACCACATCTAAAGGACCTGAAAGTGGATGAACCAAAGCCCAGGGCATCATTTTGTACAAAGAGAAACCTCATGTAGAGAAAAAGCAACCTTAGAGATGCATGGCCATCATTCATATGGATCACACAGATCTGAAAAGAAAACCTGAGAAGAACAAGACCCAAGTTCTACTCTCCACAAATGGAATGTGACTCCAAATGGCCTATTTGGAGACTCAGACTCCATGCCTGAACATCCCTGTAATATCCTCAGCTTTGGGCTCACTCAAGCCTTGAGGTTTCCAAGCCAGCTCAGTGCTACCCAGGCTTTCTCAATTGAAATTCTTCATCTAGTAATAAAATATTTTCCTCACATTCATTGCCCCCCACTATGAGTTTCCTTTCCTCAACAGTGAATATCTCAATTTCCCCACTTTTCTTATATGTTTCTAATTAAGTCATATCTGCTTTCCCTACAATAATGATGTGGTTTCTACTTCTTGGTACACTTGTCCTTCAGTAACAGCAATATTCTTATGGTGTCTGCATCTCTGCCAGAGAGTTAGAAATAACTTTGAAAGTGGTGGCCAAGAAGAAACTCTTAACATATACAGTAATGTGATAGAGTTTAGAATCCTAAGACATTATTGTCATGTTCCAAGAGAATCTGGGTACCATAGAGAGAAATCAAGGAGATAGACGTACCTAGCAGAGACACTGGATGGGAAATAATAAAATTCAGCTTGCTCTCAGAAGTCTGTAACTTCCCTTTGCTTGAGGTTATGACATGAGAGATAGAAAGCAGTATTCCATGGGGACAGATGAGCCACACACACCCAAAAGGACACAAAAAGTTGTGAAAAGATTAGACTCAGAGCATGGTTTGTTGAGGCCCCAGAAAGGAAGCACTGGGCTATCACCAAAGCCTAGGGCATCATTTTGTACAAAAAGGTACCTCACATAGAGAAGAGTCAACCTTAGAGATGCTTAGCAATCATTCACATCAATCACATGGATCTAATGAGAAAACCTGAGAACATCAAGCCTGAAGTCAGCCTTCTCCAGTGCCTCTCAACAAAGAACCACTGCATAAATTAATGGTTTTCATGGGGCTTTTGTTGGCTAACCCCTCTCACCAAATTCAGGAGAGGCTTATTATCCCCTTGACTCTCCCCCTTCCCACATCCATTGCCATTTAAATGCTCCTACGATTAAGGGAAAGGAAGGGTTTATATAAAGAGAGGATATTGGAGATTATCTGCCAGATGGAATGCCTGGAGCATGAGGTGAAACTTGAGTTAAGTCATTGCCAAAGTCTCAGATTTACAGGGTGGAAAATTAGACCATTATTTGGACTGACCGTGAGTGTTAGAGTCTTTACATCAAAACCAGACAACTTTCTGAGTGACAATAGCTAATAAAAACAACTTTCTTAGCAGGAAGTTTCCTCAGAAGTCCTTAGTATCTCCTTATTTTGGATTCTCCAGGTACCAGTTACCACTGGGCACCTGCAACCTGAAAAGCAGACATGACATCACTCCACCTGTACTAACTTCCTAAGGCTGATGTTACAAATTACTACAAACTTGGTGGCTTACAACAGTAGAAAAAGGTTATAGAGGCCTGATGTTCAAAATCAAAATTTCAGCAGGTCCATGCTCTCTCTGAAACCTCAAGGGAAGAATCTTTCCTTTATTTCCAGCATTTAGTGGCTCCTGGCATTCAGTGACTTACAGCCACATAACTCTAATCTCTACTTCCATCTTCTGTTGGCTTCCTTCCTTGTGTGTATCTCTGTGTCCTCTCCTCTCCTCAAATAATTGGAGCCAGGGCCCACCCTGAATCCAGGGTGTTTTCATCTGAGGAACCTTAACTAATTACATCTACAAAGGTCTTATTTTTTAAAAAGGTCATATTCTGAGATTCCCAGTGAACACAAATTTGGGGAGGTCATGACTCAACTAAATTCACTGTAACTATGAGTTTAGCTTGAACTTCTTCACTACCTAGTTTCTTGGGGACCAAGCTATATTTATCTCACTAGTTATAATGACTGGTATCTTACTCAGTTCAGGCTTATAACAGAATACCATAACCAGGGAAGCTGTAAGTCCACGATCAGGGTGCCAGCATGGTCAGGTTCTAGTGAAACTCTCTTCTGGATTGTGGATAGTCATTTTCTAATTATATCCTCATATTGTGGAGAGAGCAAGAGAAAGATTTCTAGGGTCTCTTTTATAAGGAAATAATCCCATTCATAAGGAGTCCACTTCTATGACCTAACTACCTCCCAAAGGTCCTACCTCCTCTAATAAGACTATATGATTGGGCTGTAGGGTTTCAGTATACAAATTTGGAGAGGCAAAGATGTAAACATTTAGCCCTACCTCCTAATAATTGGTCAAGAATGAATATAAAAACCTAGTAAGTATAAGCCATTGTGGCTTCAAAGTGCAGTCTTTCTCTCATTTATTTTTAATAAGACTTGATTAGAAAAAGTTGCTTAGTGGAGAATGAGTGGAGGACAAAATGGCATTTAAACTCTTCAGCTCCTGGGCAGGTTCAAGCTTCTTTTCCAGAAAACCCTGAGCTAAATAGCTAGAGTTTGCTGGGAATAAGATTATTCTTCAAAAAGCCTCTCCACCTAGGTAAGAGAGCTCTTTAACAAACGTGCCACAAGCAAACCTCATTCTCTACTTAGGTCTACAGAAACTTTCAGTTACTCAGAGTAATGCAGAAGTCTAGTGCTATTAGAAGAGATTCATATTCAACTCTGCAGAAATGTTGTTTGACATAAAACTACCAAAAAACATTTTCATTGCCCCTTTTTATTGTCATAAAAATATTACCTTAATAAAGCTTTAATAAAGCTCTTACCCCAAGGGTATAAGATGTAAGGCCAAAAACATTAATTTGTTTTTATAAAAATTAAAGATTTTGTTCAACAAAACATGTCATGGACCAAGTTAACAGAGACATGACAGACTTGGAAAGGAATTTGCAATGTCTGCAATTGACAAGAATATTCTATACTCAACAAGGAAAAGACAGGAACCTGGACAGAGAATAAGCAAAGAAAGCAATCAGTTTACAGAGGATGAAACACAAAAAGTCAACATATAAAAAGAAACGTTACTGAAATATATTTGTTTTTAAAATGTAAGTTAAAAGCCATAATGGGATATCACTTTTTATCCATTGGACCAGCAAAAAGTAGAGAGCCAGATAATGCCACACTGGAGGAACACAGAACGTAAGGAGCTTTCGTAACTGCTGATGGGAAGACAGACTAGGAAGGCATTCTGGAGAGAAAGTGGCTGCAGTTAAGTTAAATATACAATTTTGCACATATGCCTTATTAATCCCACTTCTGAGTATATACAGTCTGCAAAATTATCAGATACATCAGTAGAGTGACAGGTACATGCATGTTTGCCACTATACCACTTTTGGAGTGGGAAATCATAGGCAATCTGAGTATCCTACTGAGGAATGAATAGATCAAATGTGATGGGTGCCTCCCCATGGAGGACCACGTAGCCTTAAAGGTTATGGATTGAGGGGCGCCTGGGTTGCTCAGTCATTTAAGCATCCAACTTTTGCTCAGGTCATAATCTTATGGTTCATTAATTTGACCCCACATTGGTTCTGTGCTGATAGCTCAGAACCTGGAGCCTGCTCAGATTTTCTCTCTCTCTCTCTTCTCTCTCTCTCTCTCTCTCAAATGTAAATAAACATTTTTAATTAAAAAAATTAAAGGTTATGGATTGGATATTTATCCAGCTAGTCAGTAGATCTTAGAGTTCACAGAAAAAAGTTAAAATAATAGTGTAGCCCAATACCGTGTAAATTATAATTAATGCACATAACACCATAACTCATATTTTATAAAATATAGAAACAAAGAGATCAAAGCAAACATGAGCATGATTATAAATTGAAGAGCAGGTAGGGGGGATAAGAATAGGAAATGGAGATAAAAAGAAAAACAACATTAAACAATTACTTTTTCCCATGGAAGGATTTAATGTAGAGGTCTTTGGAAGCTAGGACTTTTTACAATGGAGTATTTTGAAAATCTGGTCAGAAAGGATATTGAGATGGAAGGGAAAAGTCCAGTCTTGTTCCTTCCAACTCCATCACTTTCTAATTATTGTCTATAATACAAATCGACTTAGGACCAATAAACATTGACATCCTCTGTGTTTCTGAAAATCAAAGAGCAATTTCTCATTTGCTCATTTATTCAACCATGATGAAGTGTCCAATATGTGTGAGGCACTGATCCAGATCCCATGGGGGATATGCCTTATAGGCCTCCACTGTGTAGAGCCTGTATGCTTTTGGAGACACCCAAAAGTTTGTTGGCCCCCTCATCTACTACAAGGTCTTCATCCGGGACCCTGAAATTTGTGCCCAAAAAACAAAGCCTGAAGAGTAAACTACATGAATAGCTTTCCTTCTCCCTACTTCTCTCCAGCAAAGCTCTATATTTTATATCTCCTATGAGTCTCTCAGAAATACTCTGAGACTCTCTGGACTTATTAAATATAGCAGAATTTTTGCCCCATGGTACTAGAAGAACATGAGCTAGTATACAAGAGAATGGGGAAGCCACCCAACCAGCTCTTCCCTTTCCTTTTTCCAAAACCCATCTTAATTAAGAAAAACATAGTTCAGAAAACAAATGTACGTCAGAATCCAATAGGAGGGGATCAGAAAAAGACCTCAAAAGAAAGGAAAACAGTAGGGCATGCCCACCCACCTCGAAGTCAGCCAAATCTATGCATAATTTTTTTCCCATTTAAGAGTTTCTGAAACTTCTACACTTGATCTTAGCCAAAAGGCCGAGAAGCAATGAGTTTCTGAAACTTCTAACTCAAAAAAGAAAATTCAATTTGTGCTTAAATCTTCTCGGTAAGCCTCACTCAGTCAGCCCTATTTAATGGAGTTCATTATCTGTTGTTCAGTTCTATGTAGGATTCCTTTTCCCATCGAGAAACAGAAAGTGAGAACAGTAATTAGAATTGAGAGCTGAGTTAGGAAATGTAGATATATGCTTAAAATGAAATATTTTATTGTGCTGGTCAGTGGTACATGAATTATTCAAGATGTAAAAATGAATATCATATAGGCTGGCCCAAAAAAGCACATATAAGATTAATTTTAGGAATGGATATTTTAGGCCAAATTCAAAACTCTTCCTAATTCCGTCAACAGAAATTTAGTTCTCTATAAGAATCTATCCTTGATAAGTTATGTTTTGCATACCTCCCTAGGTTTCCAATTATATATATTTTTATAATCTTCAGTGGGAAACTGAAGGACACAGATAAAGTTCCCTCCCTTCTTCTAGTTTTAAGTCATGACTTTGGAAGAAAAAGATATCAATTGGAAATGAAGAACTAACCTTGAAATAGGGTCAGAGATAAGGACTTGGTCTTCTGGACCTGGCATATAAGAATGAAGGTCTCAAGATCAGATTCTTGGATAACCTCTATTCTGAGAGGGCAGGAAGAGAAAAAGGAGTCACAGAGAAAGAGCCTCAAGAGATGTACGAGAAGAATTAGAAGAGTATATCATTCCAGGGGTCAAGGCCTGCCAAGGAGCAGGAAGTCAAAGGCGCAGAGAAGTATTAGGGAATGAAAAATAAAATTACACTGATTTCAACACTTGGGCATCACTTTAAGAGAGTAGCTTCTGTAAGTAGCAAGAGCTAAAGGGACAGGGATAAAGTACAGAGTAGGAAGCTGATCAGTCATGACTGTTAATACTGTCATTTCATCTGTGAGACGTAGAGGGATAATGATCATTATAACAACCACCACCGACTGGGTACTTAAAACATGCCAGTAACTGTGCTGAGTGTTTTATTCCCATTATAGATTCATTAATTCAACAGACATCTATTAAGGACCTCTAGCTTCAAAATGCATTCCAATTCCATGCACTTGCATTATCTCTACTGTGGCCACACCAACTCTACAGTCTCTCTTCTCTTGCCCAACTACTCTCATCTATAACAGCAAACAAAATGTTTAAATCCAATTCGATCTGATTTAAAAAGCCTCCAGTGACTTTCAATTTTGCTTACATAAAATTCAAAGTTCTCCAAAGGTTGTGTGCTCTGGCCCTCACTTTTCTCTCTAAACCCATCTCCCACTCATCTCTTTTTTGTTCCTGCCACACTGGCCTTCCTGTCATTGCTGGAATGTACCAAATTCATTCTGGAAGATAAAAAGTTAGAAGTCAAAGTAAATAAGCAGCTATGGACTGCATGAATGTTACTAGGAAGGCCACGGTCCAGAATGATAATAAAATTATTTAGTCCTTCAATTACCTAAGATAGTATTGAAGCATGTGGGTTAGAAGTCAGCTCCTGATATTGAGATTCTGGATTCAAATCCTGGCTCTACTGACTACTCGCTGGACATCTGATGTCCATAACCTACTAAATCACTCTAAGGCAGTTTCCTCCTCAATAAAATGGATCAAATAGTAGAAATCCTTTAGATAAAATAATATCTGTTATGTTACCGAAAATATTCAATGAAAAAAATACGGGGCACCTGGGTGGCTCAGTTGGTTAAGCCTCTGACTTGGACTCAATTCAGATCTCACATTTGTGGGTTAGAGCCCTGAGTCAGGCTTTGTGCTGACATCTCAGAGCCTGGAGCCTGCTTTTGGTTCTGTGTCTCCTTCTCTCTCTGCCCCTCCCTTTCTCATGCTCTGTCTCTCTCTGTATCAAAAATAAATAAAACATTAAAATTTTTTTTAAAAAAATGCAAGTAAAGCACTCTGCGTAGACGGCTTGCTGTAAATATTAGCTATTATAATGCATTGAATAAATAACAGGCACAGTTCCAGGCTGCGTGCCAAAATCTGAGAAAATGATATTTACCCTCTTGAAGCTTTTATTTCATATTTTTCATGTGGGGAAGATATTTTTAAATACCAATAGAAGAAAGAAAGTATAAGTTTATGATCATCTCCCTGGTGTAGAAAGATGTTACAATGTTTGTAGATGTGAGAGAAAATGCTAAACTCAGTTTGATTTGTCAAGAAGCACATTCTATTTTTAAAGGACAGAGAATTGAGTAAGATTACTTGATGTTCAAGATACATTCATCTTTTGAAGACTATATGACAAGCACACAGTGCAAAAATGACCAAGAAAAAAGAGTTCTACTTTAAGGAACTCACAATCTGAGGATGAGGATAAGTTGACCAATAGAGATGACTGTGTTTTCCCTACTCTTTCTTCCTCATGAAAAATATCTACAGATATGACAACTGCAAGCTCAATTCAAGATAGCGGCAGAGCAAGCTGCCTGAGACGTGTCAAGGTGGTTTGTACAAAACAGACACAAAACAAATGTTTTGAATGAGCAATACTGTAAAAGGTAAACACAACATTAAACAGCTACGGAGGTATTACAGCAAGAGTACAAGGAAAGTACCAGTTCTATAAGAGTCTGCACGAGTCAGTTATATCTGAAATATCATATCTGGTCTTGTACAACATGTTAAAAATAAGGTTGAGCTGCTGTTTTACTTTTCAGATTACAAAAGCAATACATTCCTATTGTAAAAAATTTGGAAAGTATAAGGAAGCTGAAGATAGCATAGTGAAATTGTTTATTAGCAATCAGTGTAAATTATTTCCAGGTACTACTCTTTCTAATCTCATTAATTCAATTCACATTTATTGAGTACCTCTAGGAATCACATTAGACACCAGTGACGTGGTGGTAAACAAGAAGCATAGTCCTTGACCTTAGGGAGCAGGGGCATGGGAGAGACAAATCTGTGAGCTAGCCGTTATATCTGTGACAGAATGTTCAAGACTATCACAGTTGTGGAAGTCATCTTATTTGAGAAGTAAGTTAGTTGAAGGAAGTAATTTTGTTTCATTGGCAAAAAAGAAAACTCTTTTATAGAGAAATTTTATATTATTGTCCTCAAATATTGAAAAGAACCAAATAAATAAGAAAGACTAAGTTTGCTTATCTTATACTAGAGGACAAAACCATTCATCAGGTGATGGACATTTAGGCTCTTTCATGAATGGATCAAGAAGATGTGGTATATTATACAATGGAGTATTACATGGCAATAAGAAAGACTGAAATATGGCCATTTGTAGGAAAGTGGATGGACCTCGAGGGTGTCATGCTAAGTGAAATAAGTCAGGCAGAGAAGGACAGATACCATATGTTTGCACTCATAGGTCTAACAGGAGAAACCTAATGGAGGACCAGGGGAAGGGGAAGAGGGAAAGAGAGTTGGGGAGAGAGAGGGACACAAAACCTGAGAGAATATTGAATACTGAAAACAAACCGAGGGTTGAAGGGGCAGGGAGAGGGGGAAGGGAGGTGGTGGTAATGGAGGAGGGCACTTGTGGGGAGAAGCACTGGGTGTTATATGGAAACCAATTTGACAATAAACTATTAAGAGAAAAAAAACAGGATAATCTATGGAAGTTTCAAGAAGACAAATTTGACTCTGTAAAAAAAGAACTTTCTAACGATTATAGTGGACCAAAAATTTTAGAGGTCTTTTTAGCAGTGGTGAATTCTCCACCTCAGAAATGGCAAGGCTGGATGACCATCATTAGGAATGCTAGAAGTATAGTTCATGCAAAGCAGAGATTGGATCTTTGTCTTCTTTTAGGAAAAGAAATTTCAGAAGCAAAGCATCATTGACTTACATAGAAGCAGTCAAAATTTCAAACATTTTAGGAAACAGCACTAGGTAGAGTAACCCTGGTTTTGCTTGTTTGTCTGTCTTCTCTCAGGGTTGGAAGACTTTTTTTTCCTTTACCCTGAGACATGAGGTACAAGGTAAGGTTACAATCGAATTTTAACTTCTAAGATTCTATGGTGATATGATGGCTTTGGGATTACCAAATTCTAGTGCTTTATGCAAGTGAACCTGAGATAAACCAAGAAGATGGCCCAAGGTCAAGACAAGCAATACATAGATTGTTGGGATGTGGGCACTATGTCTTGAGTGGCTAAAGTCATTTTGAGTGCACAAGACAATAAGCATGAAGAAAGGCTGAAAGATTTTCACCACCCATGGAGCCAATACTGAGGTCCACCTACCAGTGAAATAGGACTCACGTAACAGACATATTTTTGAGATAATAATCTGTATTTTGTTCTCTCTAATCTTTCTTCCATCCCCATTTCTAGCAGGTAGAAGACTTTGCATTTCATTACCACAGGAGACTAACAGAATAGAAAACAAAAGTTCCTAAAAGTCATACTCTTTCTGTGCTTGGAAAAGCCCTGGATTGTTGAAGAGATTGTGCCAGGTGAACAGGAGGAGGAGGAAAGAGGAAACTGTGATTCTGACAGGTTGAGAGAGAAAATGATGAATTCACCTCAAAGTGGACAGAAGATAAAAGTCGATGGGTCACAAGATTCCCTTGTTTATGGGAAATGGCAAGATATTAGAAGGAAAAAATACCACAGTTCACTGACTCCTGAGCAGCAAATTCTCAACCTCCCAAGTACTCTTGCCTCTAACCATGGTCTAGAAGCGATATCTGAACCTGGGGAAACCACATGGCATGGGATCACAAATGCCCGGTTAGTGACCAGTAAGGACCAAACGCTAGGCATCCTTGTGTCTGGCGGTGAATAAAACTGCAAGTCACTGGTATGTCTGCAGGTTGATGTGAGGGGCTGGGAGCTTAGCAGAATGAGGCGTTAGAACCAGATTTAAACTGATGCATAGAAAATTTTTAATACACTATTTCTTATATACCTGAGTCTGTGGGCCAATGCATCAAAACTTCCACCCACCCTGATTTACCTATTTTAGTTTCAACATCTCATAAAATCATTCCTTTGATATGAAATATGCTCAGCATCTTTCCTTACACAATTCCAGTCTACATTTTCTGGCCCCAAATCGGTATTTCCTAAACTTTATACACAATAAAAAAAATGCTATCCAAAATACACATACAAAATACCTCAATTTCAGAGGTACATACCAGACCAGAGACCTTGGATCTCCTTTGTAAGCATGTCTGTCTCTCTATCTCCAGTATTCTTAAATCTCTTTGTGTGTGTGCATGTGTGTGTGTGTGCACATACATGTGTATGTTTCACTTCTTGTCTGTCATTCAAAAATTCAGTGCACCTTTAGCTTGCTATCTTCATATGGGCAACATGTAGAATGAGCTGGGATGCCCATTGTGGCTGACTGTCGGCTTTCCACATAGGTAAGAACTCTATCTAACATCTGCTTTGTATGACAGTCCTAACCCATGGCTACAAATTCTTGAACATTCCTCCCATCAAGGGTTGAGGTCTATGCCCCCTGCCCTTCAATTTGGGCAGGCCTGTGACTTCCTTAATCAGTAAAGCGCAGGGGAAGTAAGGCTATGTGACTTCTGAAGCTAGGTCATAAAATGCCACACAGCATCTGCCTTTTGCTACTGGAGCACCTGCTCTTGCAGTCCCAAGCTGCCATGTAAGTAGTACAATGCCCCTGAGGTCACTATGCTCTGAGGAGTCTCTGGCACACAGACAGCCACATACATTTATTCTGGGTGAGAGTCCCCGCTGAGCCCAGCGTTTGAGGCACCCCAGCCAAAATACCAGATATGTGTGAAGAAGTCTCCAGATGATCCCAGCCATCAGCTATTCAAGTCACTCTCCATTGTCTGAGCCTTCTCAGCCAAGTCTCAGACACCTTAAAGCAGAGATAAACTATCTCCTCTGTTCCGGTCTGAATTCCTGACCCATAGAGTCAATGAGCGTAATAAAAAAGTTGTTGATGCCACAAAGTTTGGAGTGATTTGCTATGCAGCAACAGATAACCGAAACACTGGCTGACTTGGACAGAGACAAGAAGACGGCAGACTAACACAACAAAACAGACAGATAGGTCCTGAACATGATCTCAAAAGCCAGCCAGATTTTAAGTTTGGAAGAGGGGAAGATGAGCTGAGAATATAAATTTTTTTAAAGAAACATCTGATGAGAAATGAGAAATTAAAGTCCCCTTGTTAAGCAATGTGGGTCAATTATGAGGCTAATTGCATGCCAATAAAGGGATAGGGAATTGAAGGGAGAATGTGCCTTGGGACAAGAGTTATTGGATGAAAGGAAGAAAAACATGGTATGGGAAAAAAGGAGCTAAAGATCTCAAAAGGTTTCAGTGTTTAGGAACTTTGCCAGCAGCTTCTAACCTTGCAAAGGTTAACTTTCTAGTTAATATCTCTGTGCAACTTAAGGGATGAAACTCAGTTAAATTGGTCTGCTTTTGATAACATGTTCATGATGATTCTTTACGACTAGCAACTCACTACCACACAATGGAGATCAAATTTTATTTTATTAACAAAGAATCCTACAATTATAGTTGCCGATATTTTGAAGCTTGTCAAAATTATACTGGCATAAGCACACACTTACAATGAACAATAATAGGGAAAAGTATAGAAAAAAGTTTATAATGTTATTTTGCTCATGATGGAAAGTTTTTTCACTTTTTCACTGTGGCCTTCTTTAGTGGGTGAAGGGAAACACTCTAGTGCCCACACTCTTCCAAATGACAGTGTTCTCAGTGTCTATTTTCCGACTAAAGAAGGGTCTAGGCGTGACATGTCTCACTGTTGCTTTGAATCAACTAAAAAGTTTCATATTTTGCAAGTCCGGTGGGACTCAGATAAGGTCCAAAAAGGGCTGTTTATGTTTCCAGGACAGTTCACTTTCCCATAAAGTGATAGAATATGTTCTTAGCTAAGCCACAATATAGCTTCCCATCTCACTCTCACTGTGACTCGAAAAACTCAATTATCACAGTGTTTGATATGAGTCTGGGCCAGGCCTGTAGTTACTGTTGGACTTAAAATTCTAGTAGGTTCCTCAAATAAACTCTGATCATTCTAAGGGCAGAGTTGAAATTTATTTTTTACTTTACCACTTCTAAAAATATATCACGTACTTGGCTAGGGAATGAGAAAAGATGGTAAAGTCGGGTGTTACAATGACCATGGTCCCCCCTGCTCTAGGGTCCACTCATTGTTTCCAACTCTTTTCCATGGCATTAAAATCCACTCTATTAACCCTTCCAGGAAATGGGTCTCATTAAATTAAGGTTGTCAAATACAATACAAATATTGTCACAAGACACCACTGACACTAAAAAAATTCATTGTTTTCTGAATTCAGATTTAACTGAGCCGCTGCATTTTTATTTTCTAACAACCCCACATATAATATTACTGGAAGAATTGTTCTCCCTTCTTATGAACCCCTCCCAGCCCTTCTGGGAATATGTAGGATCTGACGCTAATACTATTATCACAGAGCTATATCTGAAGCTGAGGCAAGTACAAGCCATATTATACATATACAAAACCGTAGTGTGAGGGTTCCAGAGTCAGTGGTGTGTTCAGCCTTGGTGTTTATCTCCTCCCCCACACACGCCCACATATACTCACACACACACATACACACACACAGGTAATAAACACATATTCCTCTCATTTTCCTCCAACAGGGTGGAGCAGAGCATATCAGCAAGAAGAAAACCTCTCCTCTATGTCCCAGCACAAGGGCCCTGCTCTAACCCCCACCCAAGTTGCATGAGGCTGCCTGCCATTAGCTACTTTACTGAATAATTCCACCTGATAGGCCACAGTGTCATGTTCTCAAATACCTCCATAGATAAAACCTCGCTTACTCGGAAATGTAAAAAGGGAACAATTTGTGTAATGCAAGGTTTCAAATCTCTCCTTGCTGGAGACTTCTCCACACTCGGTAGAGAATGCCTCCCTCCACATTGGGTCCTCTTCACCTGGTTAGTCTAGCAAAGGCCCAGATGCCGGTTCTGTCCTAACTCTTTGATTAGCACTTCTCTGTATTATACTCTGGTTGCAGTTAGAAATAGAAAGAATTCACAGCCCTCTAGTCTTAACTTCATGTTTTACAAATGGAACATCTGCAGCCTGGAAGGGACATGACACGCTAAGGTCACAACGGTGATGAGTTGTCAATACCAGACAAGGTCCCCACTCTTCCGACCATGCATCATTCCTTCCAGCACTTGCGCCTCCTCAGCGAGTCAACTTTATCAATTAAAATGGAGTTGATGGAATCCAATCCTAGAAAAATAATTCTTGCTGGGCAGTCTTAGAAGAAATTGCTTTATAAAGCAGATTATTACTGTTGACTCTTGAACAACATGAGTTTGAACTGCACGGGCCCACTTATATGTGGTTTTTGTTTTCAATAAATAGACAGTCCTGTAAATGTATTTTCTCTCCCTTATGATTTCCTTAATAACATTTACTTTGCTTTAGCTTATTTATTGTAAGAATACAGTATATAAACACATAACACACAAAATATGTGTTCATCCACAATTTATGTTATTGGTAAGGCTTCTGATCAACAGTGGGCTATTAGGAGTTTTGGGAGAGTCAAAAGTTATATATGGATTATTTTTACCATGTGGGACTTTGTGCCCCTAATCCCGCCATTGATCAAGGGTCTTTGTCATTTGACAATTAATTAAAAAGAACCACCTCCCTTGTGGGATAAACAATATTTTTTATCTAGACCAAGAATTGACAAACTTTTCTGGTAAAGGGCCACATAGTAAACGCTTCAGGATTTGTGGCCACACAGTCTCTCTGCATTTCCAGTGTAACGTGTTGGAGATCTCATTTCCATCTAAAATATTTAATTCATGGCCATTTAAGATCTCCTTTTGTGGCAGCCATAGAGCTGGCCCACAACAAGCTCTATATGAGAACCAGCTATGAGAAACAGCTCATTGAAAACCTTGAACGCCAACACTTTTGAGTCCACCCGAAGCAACATCTGTACCAAGGGCACACTTTCTTAGGGTTATTCTCAGAGAGTAACCAAGCATGATGAAGATACTGTAATGGCCATTCCCACATGATTTTACTTGAAAGCAAGGGTCAGTAAATGTTTTTCTCTAGAGTCAGATACTATTTTTTTTTCTAGCCATGCATTCTCTGTTGCAGCAGTTCACATCTGCATTTTATCATGAAAGCAGCCATAAATGATATGTAAATGAATGAGTGTGGCTATTCCAATAAAACTTTATTTACAAAACCAGATAGTAGGCTGGATTTTCCCATGGGTAGTGGTTTGCCAATCCCTACGCTAAGGGGTGGGGGGAGGAGACTTGGTTCAGGATTCTCCAATGACACTGTCAAAATTTCTCAGAACTGCACTAAGGTCTGAGGTTATTCCAACCCAATCTTTCCATCTTTCTCTCCTTTCACAGATGTCAGACGTGTACTCCTGCTCTCCCTATCTACTCCTCCTCCCTCCTTTATTCTTCATGGGCATTTCAGCCAATAAAAATTCTTGCACATTAATTCCCTGTTGGTATCTTCTCCTCTGAAAACATAACTGGCATTTCTTGTATTTATTTCAAATGTGATCAGCTGCCAGTAGATTCTGTGTAAATGATTAATAAAATGAGACATGAAGTAAAAATTGCTGCATTGGTCCCATTCAAGAGAAAAAATTAGCTGAAAATAAAGTGATATACACAAGTCAAATACACCCAGAGGATGGAAAGAACAGACAAAGTATGATGTGATGGAAATCACAGTGGACTGACCTCATATGATTTGATATAAGCTCTTGCTTTGCCATTTTCTGGCCCAATAACCTTCAACTCTTGAGGCTCAAGAATGGGTTCATCTTCTTTTGCCTACCTCAATGGAGAGACGTGTGAGAAAGCATGTCACTGTCATTCAAGACCCTGTATTTGGCACTACACTTGAATTATTGTACCTCTTTTTATCCCCAGTCTGGTCCACAGCATTTCATTGAGGAGTTGAATTGTTGATTTTAGAGGAAATACAAGTTCATTCTATGTAAAAGAATAAGCAAAGCTTATGCATAATTCAAATAAGTAGTTCTGGCGACTGTCCTTGGTTAAAGTATGAGGGTTATGCAGCCTATAGGGCAAGCTTCGTCCCCTCACTGACCAATTCTTTGCGAACTAAGGACAAATGAGATATCTCCCACCCACTTCAACAGCCCCTTTTGCAAAGGGCACAGACAAACTGCCTGTATTACAGGATTAAATATTCAAAATATTTTCCTGTTTACACTGGATTATAAGTATTGCCTTCTAATCCCAAACACAGCCCCACCATTGCTAGGCAAAAGCCCACAGATCTCTCACGGACCTTTCAGACTGAAATGGATTGGTATTCACTCCCCAGATATGAAAAGAAGCAAGAGAAATAACTATCATCTCAGGTTTGTATTTTATTAGAACAGGGAAGGCACAGAAGGCAACAGCCAGAGCAGTGCTGTACCTGTGTGAGCTTCAAAAGTTAACACTGGTGCATTGGTGCAAGTGACATAAAATAACTCTTTTGTCAAGAGAACGGACTAAGAATAACAAGCTCAAGGACCCAAAGTGCAAAAAGAATGATGTAAAAGAAGAAAGACAGAGGCTTTTAAGAAAGTTTGTTGAATTGTGAGACATTAGTGTCTCACATTACTTATTCACTCACTCAAAAACATTTACTGAGCACCTACTATGCCAGGCACTACTCTAGGTACAAGGATTTGGGGGTAACCAAACAGCCAATAGTCTGCTTGCATTTTATCAAAAGAAGATAGCCCCAAAAAAGGAACACATACTTCCAAATTACATTTTTTGTGTGTGTACAAATTTTTATTTATTTATTTAATAGTTTATTGTCAAATTGGTTTCCATATAACACCCAGTGCTCTTCCCCCCAAGTACCCTCCTCCATTACCACCACCTCCCTTCCCCCTCCAACTACTTTCAAAGGAAGATAAAGGCTATGAAAAAAAAAAGGTAAAATGGCAGAGGGAGGGGAGACATCATGTTGGAGCCTAGGCATGAAAGATGCAAAGGAGCCAGCCACAGGATGCCTGGGGGAAGGGGTTTATAAGGAGAGAGAGAAAATGGCAAGCGCAGACCCCCTGAGGCAGGGACACGAGCTCAGGCCATGCCAGGACCACAAAGAAAGGCAGTGCATCTGGAGCTTAGTGAACCATGGGGAAAGTAGTGTGAGACAAGGTCACAGAGGCAGGCAGAGTCCAGATCAGGGCTTCAAGACCATGATGAGGAGCTCAGATTTATTCCAAGTGAAATGGGAAGCCATTGGAGGCTCCAGATTTTAAAAGTGGAGACAAGTAGATCAACCAGTAGTGACTCTTTCTTAAAGACCTAGACCTTGTCTTGCTCACCTCTCTTTCCCTGGGGACCTCATCAGTGCTTAGCACATAATATGTTCTCATTAAAGCTCATGGTGCTGATTTGAGAAAAACAATTTCTGTCCTTTCTGTACTGATCCTTATATATACTGAGTCCCTTGAGAGGTATACTTGTTTCTTATTCTTTTTGCAATTTCATGACTGGAAAAATAGCTGGTATTGCACTTTTTGGAAATAGTTGTGAATGAATGGCTGAAGTGCATACCGAAATTCTAGTGAAAAGCAAAGTTGCCAGCCAGCCAGATTCCATCCTGGGGAGGACTATTACTCTCAGGATGTGCTCTAACCAGCAAAACACTTTTAGGAGTGAAAGGGAGCTGCTGCTAGTGATTATGTTGGCACAACAGGTGTGAAGAGGGACTCTCCTGGACAGCCCAGAACACCTGAAAGCCCTGAGTGCAGTTCTTATTAAACCTTTCCAAACCGTTAACTCTATCCACTGTTTATTGGTTCCATATTTGCCAAGAAAAACTCTGATGACTAAGTTTTTACTTACCTTCTTTTTAAACCAAGCTATCAAAACATTAACAGCTAAGTCAGTCCTTCAGTTAGAGATTAACATGTGAATTAAAAATGTAGGTTGATAAATGTTCATCAACTAATGAATGGATCAAGATGTGATTTATACATACAATGGAGTACTACATGGCCATGAGGAAGAATGACATCTGGCCATTTGTAGCAACGTGGATGGACCTCGAGGGTGTCATGCTAAGCGAAATAAGTCAGGCAGAGAAGGACAGATACCATATGTTTGCATTCATAGGTCTAACAGGAGAAACCTAACAGGAGACCATGGGGAGGGGAAAGGGGAAAAAGAGGTAGGGAGAGGGAGGGAAGCAAATCATGAGAGACTCCTGAATACTGAAAACGAACTGAGGGCTGAAGAGGGAGGAGAAGGTAGGAAGGGGATGATGGTCATGGAGGAGGGCACTTGTGGGGAAGAGCACTGGGTGTTATATGGAAACCAATTTGACAATAAACTATATAAAAAATAAAAATAAAAAAATTAAAAGGTAGGTTGAGGGGCATCTGAATGCCTCAGTCTGTTTAGCATCCCGCTTCAGTTCAGGTCATGATCTCATGTTTGTGAGTTCAAGCCCCACATCAGGCTCTGTACTGACGGCTCAGAGCCTGGAGCCTGCTTTGGATTCTGTATCTCACTCTCTCTCTGCCCCTCCCCCCACTTGTGCACACGTTCTCTCTGTCTCCTTCCCTCTCTCTCTCTCAAAAATAAATAAACATTAAAAAAAATTTTAAGTAGGTCAATCTGGATTCTTATTGGTGCTAATTTTTTCCCCAAACTGTTGTTTATTTATATATTGACTCAATCATATAGTCAAGATGAAAATCACGGCATGCTGTTCTTTATAAAGCTTTTCTTACACATTTATGATCAACCTTTGGAATCAAATTGTCAGTCTGATTTTTTTGGATTTTTGTCCTTTTTTAAATAAACCTCTGACCTATCATTTTTGCAACACATTGTTGCTTGTGGTTTGTTTGTTTATTTTCCCTTTGGGGAAGCCAGTGGTATAACAATCACACTGTACTACACTCTGCTTTTAACCATGAGTGATTTTCCTACCGTTCTGTCAGTTGCAGGAATGAGAGAGTAGGTTTGTTTAAACAAGTTCTCTAATAGAGTAATCTGGAAGGCTGGACCCCTATAATCACATTCATTTGTTTAAGTGTACTTTTCCGTTGATTTGCCAGAAAGGGTTGGCCTGTCAGAACAGAGCCCAGACAGAAGGGAAAACTATAAAATGGAAAAATAAAATGATAGAGTCGAAATTTCCTATTCGAGTCTGCAGTTTCCTCAATATTATTCTGAAAATTGACATGGATCAAAGCGCAGCCTGAGGAATGAGGGAAGCAAGAGAGTGTGCCTACCTGAAGCAGCCTCTCAGAGGCATGTTAAATTGCATTCTAATGTGAGTTTAGGGGCATCTGGGTGGCTCAGTCGGTTGGGCGTCTGACTTCAGCTCAGGTCAAGATCTCATGGTCCTTGGGCTCAAGCCCCGCATCAGGCTCTGTGCTGACACCCTGGAGTCTGCTTCTGATTCTGTCTCTCCCTCTCTCTCTGCCCCTCCCCTGCTTGTGCTCAGTCTCTCTCTGCCTCTCAAAAATATATAAACATTAAAAAAATAATAAAAACAATGTTGTAAGTTTAGCTCCTCCACAGTGATGTTACTGCCCAGGAATCCATGGCCCCCCAGAGAAGCTTGGAAAGGCCAACCCTGTCCTCTACTTCCACACAGCAGGAGAAGCTCACTAATTCTATTTGTCCTAGAATAGAAACTGGACACCTCCTGAAAGTCACCCCAGCTTTTTTGCCCCAAACATTCCAATATTAATCCCGCATGAAGACAGCTGCAAGAGTTGATCCCTTCATTAAAACACTCTTCTCCCAAATCTTCACATACTTACTCCTTCTGTCCATTCAGCCAAGATTTCATCTCCATAGAGCAACTTTTCCCAACACTGAGTCCCACTCATTACCCTGGTTCTCTTTTTTCAGAAGACTATATGTCTGATCACTTATATGTCCATGCCTTCATTGTCTGCCCACACATTCACACACTCCCAACTAAGTTCTCTGAAGGCAAGAAATTTACCTATCTTGTTCACTCTTAGAACCTCAGTGTCGGAATACTGCCTGGCACAAAGTAGTGCACAGTAAAATTTACATAAATGATGCAATAGGCATCTCAGATCCCTCCCTCTGGAGCACCCACTAGCTGCTGCCGTCACCACCAGCCTTGGATAATGAGCTAGCTCGTTTGCTGTGTCCTTATCCCATCTCTAAACAACTAAGCTGGGGGCACCTCAGACCACAGCCATATCTGATCCTCTAAAGTCTCATTAAGCCTGGGTGCCTTTCTATATTTTGAGTTTTGTGTAGACCCAAACCACTTCTCATTCATCCGTGTATACCCTGCATTCAGCAACAGAGTCAATCACATTAGAAGTGCTAACTGCATTTGTTGAACCACAATTATATTTCCCCAACCACTAGTTTTGGTGGATATTAATGTTTCCAGAAGAAATATTTTTACCTCATTCCAAAATAATCCATTATCTTCTTTTTCCAGCTTTACTGAGATGTAATGGGCATATATTGTGCAAACTTAAGGCATACAGCATGTTGATTTGACTCACTTCTGCATTCAATATGATTACACCACAGTGTTAGCTAACACCTCCACCATTGTCTTCCAATTGTGAAATTCAAGAAGAGGCATTATGCAATAAGAAAGAAAGGAAAAGAGGTATTTTCCTTGAGAGGCTCTAAAGTTAAATATGAGTTTAATAAAAGTGCTTTTTAAGGGCACCCTTGTCCAAGGAATAATGAGAGTCCTTTAATTCCTTGATAGATATCCAAAACAACTTCAATGTTCCCAACTGGTGGCTTGTCTTTGATATGTCCCTTGCATTTTCCCAAGCAACTAAGTTCTGTGCTTACCAATAGGCCAATGCATTTGTTCTCAAATCTGTTTTGCCAGTTGTTTGTTATTATAATTGCACAATTTAATTAAACATTTGGTAAACATATGAAATAGAAAGGAGGAAAAAAGAGGATTTTGCTTATGTAAAAATTAAGTAGAAAGTTTAGAAAGACTCATTAAAGAACCAAAAAAAAACACACCTTGTTTGATTACATCTAATAAAAATAATTATAAATGATCAGGAAAATTTTGTAAAAATCTATAAGAATTCTGTACTCAGATTGTTTCACAATGTCTTTTAAAAAATGGAATTGGAAAATATAGGACATGCATAGAGGTATGGGTATTCCAAAAGGAAATAAAACTATGCTTAAATAAATGGTCTTGATCACATATCCAAAGATTGGTAAATGAGTATTATATACGTGATGATCAAATAAAATGTTTAAGATATGAGTATATCATTTTTTAGTAGCCACTACATTAGTAGACCTTTTGATTATCTTACCAACTAATAGTACTAATCTAAGTTTATATCACGACTTTTGGATGCATACAACAGAGAGCAACTCTTGCCAACTTAAGTCCAAAAGGGAATTGATTAGAAGGAAGTGGAATCAAAAACAGATACTTAGATCAATGTTACAGAATTGAAAACCCATAAATGGACCCACAAAGTTATGGTCAACTAATCTTTGACAAAGCAGAAAAGAATGTCCAATGGAATAAAGACAGTCTTTTCAGCAAATGGTGTTGGGATATGCAGAAGAATGAACCTGGACAACTTTCTTACACCATACACAAAAATCAACTCAAAATGAATGAAAGACCTAAACATAAGACAGGAAGCCATCAAAATCTAGAGGAGAAAGCAGGCAAAAACCTCTTTAACCTGGCCACAATAACTTCTTACTCAACATATCTCCAGAAGCAAGGGAAACAAAAGCAAAAATGAACTATTGGGACCTCATCAAGATAAAAATTTTCTGCATGGCAAAGGAACCAATCAACAAAATTAAAAGGCAACCAACAGAATGGGAGAAGATATTTGCAAATGATACGTCAGTTAAAGGGTTAGTATCCAAAATCTATAAAGAACTTATCAAACTCAACACCCAACAAAACAAATAATCCAGTGAAGAAATGGGCAAAAGGCATGAACACTTTTCCAAAGAAGACATCCAGATTGTTAATGGACACATGAAAAAAATCCTCAACATCATTCATCATCAGAGAAATACAAATCAAAACCACAATGAGATACCACTTCACACCAGTCAGAATGGCTAATATTAACAACTCAGACAGTGACAGATGTTGGTGAGAATACTGAGAAAGAACCCTTTTGCACTGCTGGTGGGAATGCAAACTGGTGCAGCTACCCTGAAAAACAGTATGGAGGTTCCTCAAAAAATTAAAAATAGAACTACCTACCCTTCCTATGACCCAGGAATTGCACTACTAGATATTTATCCAGAGGATATAGGTGTTCCATTTTGAAGGGGCAAATACACCCCAATGTTTATACCAGTGTTATTGGCAATAGCCAAAGTATGGAAAGAGCCCAAATGTCCATTGACAGATGTATAGATAAAGAAGATGTGGTGTGTGCATGTGAGTGTGTGTGTGTGTATACATATATATATATGTATGTATATATATATATATATATGTATATATATATATACTACATTGTGTATATATATATACATGTATACACACACACACACACACACACACACACACACACCAGAATATTACTCAGCAATCAAAAAGAATAAAATCATGCCATTTGCAATGACGTGGATGGAACTAGAGTATATTATGCTAAGTGAAATTAGTCACTCAGAGAAAGACAAATATCATATGATTTCACTCATAAGTGGAATTTAAGATACAAAACAGATGAACACAAAGGAAGGAAGCAAAGATACTACAAAAATAGGGAGGGAGACAAAACACCTTAAATACAGAGAACAAACAGAGGGGTTGTGGATGGGGGCTTGGGCTAAAGGAGCAAGGGGCATTAATGAGGGCACTTGTTGGGATGGGAACTTGGTGTTATATGTAAGGGATTAATCACTGCATTCTACTTCTGAAATCATTACTGCACTATAATTTGGATATAAATCATAAATAAATAAATAAATAAATAAATAAATAAATAAATAAGCAGTGGAATACTCAACAAATCAAAGGAAAACTTTAAGAACCAGGATCTAGAAATGACAGGAACTAGGAAATTTCCAGTAGCCTGGGGAATAGGACCTACAGAATGGAATAGTCAGGGAGACATTGATGTTATTTGATCCTAATCATTTTTCATCCTCTATTCAAGATATGAATTCTAAGGTTAGAGACACAGCTTTCTTTACTTTGCATTATGTGTCCTTCCTTTTCTTCGTAAGGCAAGATATCGTGACTGAGGGCTCAATTAATACTGTAGGTGACGGTTAAGAAGTAATTCTTCAAAAGTAATAGAGGTGATATTATTTTGAAGAAAGGGAAATACATTCTGAGAAGGACGTAAACATTCACAAAAATTGATTGAATACTAGATCAAACATCATTGAATTTCAAAACACCAATATTATATAAAGCATGTGCTCAGAAAACACCACAATTAAGTTAGAAATTAATAACAGAATGTGCCCATATATTGGGACTTTTAGAAACACATTGCAAATAATTTTATGGATTCAAGGAGAAATCATAATGGTAATCAAAAAATTTGATTTTGATGGAAATGGAAATACTACATAGTAAAACTTGTGGGATGCAATAAAAGGGGTAGTTTTCTCACATACTATAAAAGACAGGCCTGTGATTTAGGTTTTCAGTTAGGCAGTTATTAAAAGAACAATAAAACCAACCCAAAAAAAGAGAAGGAAAAGAGATAACAGCAGAAATTCATGAAATAAAAATACTTATAACTGAGAGAATCAATAACATCAAAAGTGGTAAGTCTCAGGCAAAACTGATCAAGAAAAAAGAGAAAAGGCATAAATAAACAGTATTAGGAAAGGATAAATGGGACAAACTAAGGTGCACAAGACATTTTAAAAGAAAACAAGGAAACTCTACAAACAATTTTATGCCAATAATCTTGAAAACTTACACAAAATGGACAAATTCCTAGAAAAACATACTGCATCCAAATTGACTTAAGAAAGAAAATTGAACTGTTCTATAACTACTAGAGAAATTGAAGCAATAGTTTGAAATCCTCCCATGAGGAAAACACCGAGCTTAGACAATTCAGAAAGAAACATGACCAACCTGCTAGGAACTGAACATTTCAATCTTAAACAAATTCTCGCAGAAAATAGGAAAAGGAGGAATACTCTCCAACTCATTCCACTGGACCGGTATAACACTGATATTAAAACCAGACAAAAAGAGAATAAAAAAAGGAATTAGAGGCCAATATAAATTATGAAAACGGATGCAAAAATTCTAAGTAAGACAATAGAAAATTTGATCCAAGGACACAGAAATGGTCTAATATTATAAAATCAAAACCCATCGATCTGATTTTTAAAAATCTACAAAGTGGCCTGGAGAAAGTAGTGTTCATATTATGGAAACATTAGAAGCAGTTTGTTAAAATCAAGACAAGGTTGCCCACTGCATTTGCTTCTATTCAACATTGTATTTAGAGTCCTAATTAGAATGAGCAAGGAAAACTAAATACATAAAGATTTAAAAGTATAATGCAAAATCAGCTTTCTTCAAAAATTGTATGATTTTCTACATAGAAAAAATTTTTAAGTACCCTGGAAAAATGGCAAGGTAGCCAGCCATTATTAGATCAAAATACAAAAAGCAATAACATTTTTATATACCAGCAACAGTTCAAAAATACAAATTTTAGGGGCACCTGGGTGGCTCAGTCGGTTGAGCGTCCGGCTTCAGCTCAGGTCATGATCTCATGGGGTTCGAGCCCTGCGTTAGACTCTGTGCTGACAGCAGCTCAGACCCTGGAGCCTGCTTCAGATTCTGTGCCTGCCTCTCTCTCTGACCGTCTCCTGCTCACGCTGTCTCTCTCTGTCTCTCAAAAATAATAAAAACCATTTAAAAAATTTGAAATCTATAAATAAATAAATAACATTAAGAAACTTTTTTTAAAAATACAAATTTTAAATACTACCGTATCCAAAAGCAACAAAAACCCTTAAAGATCTTAAAGATCCTATGAATAAATCTAGGAAAAAATGAATACATTTCATCTTTTTATTAAAAATATTAAAAACCGAGGGGGGTCTGGGGGGCCCAGTTGGTTAAACATCTGACTCTTGGTTCCAGCTCAGGTCAGGATCTCATAGTTCATGGGACCCATTCCTGTGTCAGGCTCTATACTGACAATACAGAGCCTGCTTGCGATTCTCTCTCTCCCTCGCCCTCGGCCCCTCTCCCACTCATGCTCTTTCTCTCTCAAAGTAAATAAACATTTTTTTAAAAGATCTAAAAATCTGAGAAATATTCTGTACCATATTTATGAATAGTAAAACTCAATACCAAAAAGATGCCAAATGTTCTAAATTTCCCTTTAGATCCAAATAAACATCTGATATAAATATTGAAAAACTGATTCTAAAATGTATGAGGAAAAGCAAAGGGCCAAGAAAAGCCAAAATACTGCTGAAGAAGACAAAGAAGGTGGAAATAATTACCCTATCAGATGTAAATTCTTATTGTAAAGTTATAATAATTACCACAGTGCAATATTGAAACAAACACAGATAAACTGACCAATGGAAAGAATAGAAAGCCCAGAAACAGATTCGTGTATCTATGCAGTTACTGTTATGGACACAATCATGTGCAAACCCACTCTGAACACAGAACATGGGATTTCTCCTATCCTATCTTACAGAGGAGAAACTAATGATCCAGACGGTAATTACCATGCCTTGTGTCTCAAGGCCTGTGAATTAATAGTCTCAAGGCTGGTATATTACAGACTGAAGTCTGCCTGAATCCAAAAACCAGACCATCCCAGAGCAGAGACCTTGTCTTATTCGCCTTTGTACCCTTGGCACATAGTAGGTCCTCATTACCATATACTTTTAATTAGTCCATTTGTGCCCACTTTATTTTGACTGATACTTAGTTCACATAGGATATATCGACCTTTACAATTTGACTCCTGTTATAGTGACTTTTACTTTGGAGAGAAGGAAAAAATATTTCCTTTTATATAAAACTGGCCTAATCTCTTTGAAATTTTGAGCAACATGAAAAGAAAGATACATGAGGGAATGGTAACTATTCTTTAATAAATAGTTAATATACATCAGACACTGTTCTAGATGCTTATAAAACTACCTTATCTGTATTCCATTTTATAGCATTGGAGACATGGATTTCAATTTTGGCTGTCCCTTATTAGTGGTGAGAACTTTAGAAATTCAGTCTCTCTGAGCCTTTAAATTCTTAACTGTAAATAGATGGTAGCAGTCAGCTACTTCATCGAGGAGATATTAAAAGATTCAAATGAGTTTGTATATATAAAAGAGCATTGCAGTGCAATATCCAAATCAAAGAATGGCGTTTTATTATTGGCATCTTAAACAGTATATCTTTTAGTTCACTATTTTATATGGCATAAAATGTAAAACTTTTAACTTAAAAACATAATACTTCTTCCTGCCACTGTTTTAAGTGTATCACCATGTGCTGGGAGTCCTGATTGACCCATAGCGGAAATGCTACTCAGTGAGTTGTGCTATCTTTTAAGACTTAGGTCATCATTTCTCTGAGGTGACAACCGGGAAGGAACTTGGAACCAAATAGCTCAAAAGATATTTTCAATTTATTTCCCTTTAGAGAGTTCGAGAAACGACATTTTCTAGCAAATAGAAATGACAGATGATTACCAGGGTTAAAACATTTGGATTCTTGCTTTCCCTAAATGCAATTTGCTTCTTGCTTTTCCCAAATGCAATGGAAATTGAGTTGAATTCATCTTTACACAAACTGGGAAATGTAGTCTTGATTTTAATATTAAATTGTATTAAAAAGTAAGCTGTAAGTAGGTTTCCAATTTTTACATTTATTAAGTGAACCAGAGTAATAATTTTTAGTTCATGAGAAATGACATAATTATGATAGAAAAAGTTGCCTGGGAAATTGGATTAAACTTGAACTGTACACAAGATCAGAATAATTCTGAACTCTCAAACTCTCTGGGTCATCCAATGCATTTAACAACTAGAATTTCAACACATGTTCAAATCTGTTACCAAAATTCAAGAAATGCTAATGACTAAAATACCAATACAGAGATATTTGTACTAACACTCACATTATTAGTTAACATATAAAAAGCAAGGTAGAGGGGTAAATTCATCAAAGCATAAAACTTGAAACGATAAAAGAAAGTCAGGATACCTAATCCTACTAAATAAAGAGAAATAAATCTCACCTCACTCTGTGGCTATTTTCAGAGCACAGAGATCTTGCTAGAAGGAAGGAAAAGCATGTTTAACCCCATTTTTATTACATGGCTACAGAGCTATTCCATTATTCAGTAAAATGAAATTGGGCCTTCTGTCAGTAGATGGTGTTAAAAAACAAATTTTCAACTGGGTAAATTTAAAGATCAGACTAGCTTTATTCATGAATTGGACAGCATCCCATCTAACAAATAGAAAGGATCTCTGAAGAGCTGTACAAAATAGGAGACTTTTATAGTCAGTCTATACTCTCTTTGGGGGGACAGACCGGGTCTAACAGGGAGGATGAGCTCACTAGCATTGACCAGGAAATTTCAGACTGGCCACTTTAAGATTACTGGTTGAAACTGCAGTTGGGTTGGGTATTAAGTCTAAGTTTGGTGATGTGGGCTCAGCACAGGTGACTGTTTCGAGCCTGGCATCTCCTTTTTACCAGCAGAATTCCCTGGATTTTAAAATAAAGGATTTCATCCCCCCCCACACACACACACCCTATTAGTCTAAAGAAGCCAGTGTTTTAAAAATCCCAAATCACAAGGTAAGAAGTTCCTCTTCTCTGCTAAGGATACCTCTAAACTCCAAGAGATAGCCTTGAACAGTAACACATAAATAAAAAAATTAGTGGAAAATAATTTTTCTGAGTTGATGCTGAGTTTCTGTCAGGAGAATTTGTTTATATCCAGGGAAAACAAAACTTTCAGGTTTTGGCATATAAAGCAATAAGTTCATTTGTTAACATGCTTTTTAGGTTCATTATCAGAACTTGAATTGAACTTCTATGGTACATTAGCTGAGCTATTTCCAACATTCTTTTGAAATGAGAAGATTCATGTCAAAAATTAGCTATCTGTGACCTATTTCTAATAAATCAATGGATAGGTGGATATCAGCTGCCTCTGCAATTCCCACTGACTTGAAAACTGCTTACTTTGGACCATTTTGGGATAATTCTAGAACGTTATAACAATTTTCTGGGGCCATAAATGATGAAACTCTGAGAAAGTTATTCCATTACCATAGCTTTACTCTGGAGTTCACTCTGGAGTTCACTAAAATGAAACTGAACCTTTTGTCAACAGTTAAAAATATTTCACGTTTGCCGAAGCAATCAGTATAGTGCTAATGTCTTTGAGTTGACTTTATAATTGAGACAATGTGAGTCCTACCTAAAGCAGTTGTTATGATAGAAAGTTAATCTACAGAAAGTCAGAACATGATACACTGCACACGTCCTCAACCAGTTTCAACTTGGTCTGTCAGTTTTAACAGTGAATGTATCAGACTACTGAATATTTTATTGTTGTCTAACCACCAAAGATATTGTGCAGACAGGTAAGATATTTTAATTTCTCCCCCTCTGGTGAATACAGGACCCATCATGTCAGGAGGGGCACAGTGCAGTTGTAAAGGGAAATTTTCTTTTGCATTTCAACGGCGGGAAACATCTCAGGCTGCCAACAGCATCTGCATTTAAATTCTTCAGAATCACAGCTGCTTGTTCTTGCAAAGGACAAACATTAGGGCCTAAATGGCCTTTGAAAGTTATCTCATTTGGATTTGAGTGAGGGCTAAATTATATATCTTTTCCAAGTAGGAAGAAAGAAAGTGGATTAAAGAAGAAAGAGAACTGTTTGAAATGCACAATGTCTTTCCTGGGAATTGAAGGAATGGCATTCAGAGGGAGTTGAATTCCAGACTAGTAAACACATCGTTGGTCCGTAATCCTCTCTTTGTTTACTGAAAAGGAATCACTCCTCGATTTCTGAAAGGAAACAAAGAAATGTGCTTTGTGTTTGCTAAGGCTATAAATCCTCAAGTGGAGGCCTCTTTGGGCTGGCATGGGTGAGTCCTGCTCTCATGAATGCCGTGGCACAGTTTCAAGAAGAAAGTCAGCAGAATTGTTGAGCAAACTGACCATAATGCTCCAGGAGAACCAGCCTTGGGCCTGTGCCTTCCTTTAGCCCACTGATTTATTCCTCTGTGTCAAATGGCAAATGTGTTCAAGCTGGTAAAGGTCAGTCTCCATGACAACAGGCCCTACTCTTACCCCTGGAGAGAAAGCTGGAAACCATTTTGGACACTTCCTATTGGCTTAGGAATGTCAGCCACACTTGGAAACCTGCCCAGACTGTATTTGGCCATGACTGGCAGAGGTAGAGACAGGGTCTTGCACTGACTGCTCACCACCAGTCATAATATTAACTCTCCCGACTGGAAATACCAACTTTCAAAAAAGTTAGTGACTCTATACTCCTGTTTCCTTCAGCAGAGCCCACATTAGGCAATGAATGCTCTATTAAAAATAAGCTGAAGAATATTTTTAAACAAATTTTAAATTTATTTGGTCAAAAATCCATTTGAATTGGGCAGCGCCAAACAAGAAGTGCTTAGGAGCCATCAGTGAACAAGAGCCAGCAGCCTTCAGTGAACAGGAGCCATCAGTGAATAAGAGCCAGGAAGAAGACATACATAAAGTGCAGAAGCAAAGAAAACAAACTATTTGACTGGCTATGACTTAAAGCCTAGATAGCTATTTGTCATTGGTTGTTCTTAGCCTTTTGAGTTCTTAACCTTGAAGCATTTATAGGCTTAGATTTTGGGTTGCTTAGGAAGGCCACCACGGAATTAGAGCCACTTCAGTCTAATGGCCTCCTTGTTTAATTAGTTTAACAGTCTTTAAAATATTGAATTGCAAGAAAATGATACAGCCAGTGAAGAATAGTACAGCTGCCATCAAAAGCTGGGAAGAGGTTCTCTCTAAACATATTTAAAAATTATGAGATAACTGGGGAAAAATCACATCTTAGGTGTTGGGTGCATTTTTAAGATATCTGTTTTTAGCCATCAGGTTATTAGTCATAAAGATCATCAAAAAACAAGTAGAGACTTTTCTTTTGTGCCAAAATAATAACAAGATTAGAATTTTTTTGATACAAAGAAAACAATCTAAAAGCACTTTCCAGGTCATCCAACATTTCAAATTTGTCAGACATTATTCTTACATAAACCTAGGTTTCTAAGTAAATTACCTGAACCAGAGATTTCTAGCATCTGGAAAGCTCTTTAAAAATGCAAGTTCCTAAGCTTCACCTGAGACCCACAAAATCAGAATCTTTTGGGTATAACCCTTAATTTTTATTTATATTAATGCTCCACAAGTCATTCCCATGATTGGAAACATTGGTCATAGGTGGCATTTAAGTTTCTTAAGGAAAAACAGAATAAAACCTATAAACCAAATGAAGCATTTAAGATTGAAAGTGTGTTTGCTTCCTTAATTATGACTTTTTTTTAGATATGAAAGATAAGATTTTTTAATAGCTTATTGTCAAATTGATTTCCATACAACACCCAGTGCTCTTCCCCACAAGTGCCCTCCTCCATCACCACCACCTCTTTCCCCCTCCCCCTTCCCCTTCAACCCTCAGTTCATTTTCAGTATTAATAGTCTCTCAAGTTTTGCATATCTCTCTCTCCCCAACTCTCTTTCCCTCTTCCCCTCCCCCTGGTCCTTCATTAGTTTTCTCCTGTTCTCCTGTTAGACCTATGAGTGCAAACATATGGTATCTGTCCTTCTCTG
>NC_043709.1:54989996-55054769 GCF_006229205.1 Suricata suricatta
TCTGTCGGTTGCCTATTAGTTTTCTTGATTGTTTCCTTTGCAGTGCAGAAGCTTTTTATCTTGATGAAGTCCCAAGAGTTCAGTTTTGCTTTCATTTCTCTTGCCTTTGGGGATGTGTCAAGTAGGAAATGGCTGCGGTTGAGGTCAAGGAGGTTGTTTCCTGCTTTCTCCTCTAGGGTTTTGATGGTTTCCTGTCTCATATTCAGGTCCTTCAGTTATTTTGAGTTAATTTTTGTGTATGGTGTAAGAAAGTGGTCTAGTTTCATTCTTCTGCATGTTGCTGTCCAGTTCTCCCAGCACCACCTGCTAAAGAGACAGTCTTTTTTCCATCAGATACTCTTTCTTGCTTTGTCAAAAATTAATTGGCCATACATTTGTGGGACTTAATTATGTCTTAAATAGCTAATCTTGAAATATGTATTTAGGTATCAAAACTTTAATTTTGGACTTAAAAACTTTTCCCATAGGTTGCTCTACTTATGATAGAAGGAATGTATAGGTTTCTAAAGTTATCATGTTAAATGATTAATAATACAATTTAAAGGTTTATACATGTGACTGGTTTCAACACAGCTCAGTAATTAGTACTTTCAAACCCTATTTAGCCTAAAAGTACTAAACTGGCCCATGTCCTGTTGAGCTTCATTAATTAACTTGTCACTGTGTATTTAATAAGTTCACAATTTATCTAGTGTGATAGAAAAATAAATGAGCAGTGGCAAGCAAACTTACTGATGTCAATGTGTATTGTTTTATTTGCTGGTTGCTCAGTTTTTATTTTACGAATTCTAGGTTGTGCTACGATTATTGGAATCCCAAGCACGGGTTGTTTAATACCCTGTGATGAGAAAATACAATGAATGAACATCTCCTCTAAGTGGAGTATTAATGACCATTAGTTACAACCTGTAGCAAAGGCCAGTAAATGTCCTATCAGGGCTGGTCTCCAGCTGGCACCTACCATTACATGGGAGAGAATTAAAGTTCTGTCTTATTTAACCACTGATAGTTTCCCTGTTACAGTCCAACCAACACCTGATATATAGCTATTGCTGCCCTTGCTGAGCTTTCTGTCTATTTTATGTGGGCTCTATGTTAAGGAGCAAAAATTTCCCTCCACCCTACAAAGTTCTTTTAGATGGTCTAAGAATTAAACTGACATGAGACAGATTAACAGAAGAAAATCAAATGCAATTACATACCTCATAGAGGCTCCATAAGAATATGAGGTCCACAGACAGTCTGGCAATTGAGGTTTATATGCATGCCATCCAGAGCTAAAGAGAAGGGGGTAGGGGTCTGGGACTTCAATGAGAAAGAAAATAATTCACAAGAAAATGAAAAGAATAAATGTTTGGTAAACTAATATTAGCTGGACCATATAGAAACAATGGGACAAAGAGAAATTTTTAATGAATGAGTTTTGCTAAATTTCTCCCTATCAAACCTAGTTTATATTATACTATAGTTTTTTGTTGTGATAACTTCCTTCATACAGTGGATCCTCCATCTAAATTTCGTTAGGCACGTGGGGGAAGTTCAAAGAATCTTCCTGGGCCACCTCTTTTTTTATCAATAAGTAATCTAAAATCACCCAAATAATAATAAATAATCCAAATCCAATAATGCCAAACAGACACATTTTAGGATGGTAAATTTTGTTCCCCTCCATCTAAAATCCAAGCTTATCATTTTGACATTGCTAGTGTTTAGAGCAATCTAAATTCCTTTTCTTTTTAATTTTTTAATGTTTATTTTTGAGAGAGACAGAGAGAGTGTGAGTGGGGGAGGACCAGAGAGATAATGGGAGATACAGAATCAAAAACAGGCTCCAGGCTCTGAGCTGTCATCACAGAACCCAATGCAGGGCTCAAACTCAGAACACACACACACACACACACACACACACACACACACACATACAGAATATGCAGTGACAAAAAGTCTCCTCTTGACCAAACCTTAGTCAGTTTCCCTTGAACTTTCTTCTCAAAAAGACTTTTGGGTTTCCATGTTAGTTACTATCTAATTTTACCATGAAAACTTAATGCTAAATCAGTTTAGCCTGCATCTCCCACCCTGGATATCTGATTATCATCAATATGATTGTTTCCTCCTCCCCCACGATCCTCCTGGTGATGTCTGGTCATCTTGGCCATTCAGCAAGAATCCTATTAGGTCAATTTAACTAGAACCTCCCCTTACACCTTCCATTTCCTTTTGAGAAGTTTCCATCCACTGAGCATGACCCCCCTCCCCTGCCCGGCTTTTAAGTTATAAATGTTCACTTTTCCTTATATTCAGAGTTAAGCACAATCTCTCTCTCCAGCTGCAAAACCCCACAATTATCTTTACACATATCTTGATGGTCCTGAATAAAAGCTGCCTTACCATTCTTGAACAAGTGTTAAGACTGAATCATTCTTTTCTTTGACACCAGTCCATAAGTCAGTGGAGTCTACACTGATGTAATATGCATGTTAACTGAAATGCCTACAGGTGAGATGAAGCCAAATGGCCAGCTCATGATACGTGAATGATTCATGGATTCAGAGTTTAGATGCTGGAAGTGTTGCCGTCCTTCCCTGGGTTTATAGCATCTGCAATAACCTGTTCCAAGTAACATTCTAGGGAAGAAGAAAGTGAATAATTGGATAATTAGAAATCAATAATTTTTAATGTGAATTATGAATACATGTATGAATATTTAGCCCAAGCTCTCTGTGAAAGGAGTCATATTCTCTTTGCTACAGTTGTAAGCACTTTGGGCCAATCTGTCACTGGACTATTTGACCTTGATGGAAACGGTTAAAGTATCTTTGAGGGCTTTGGCACAGTCAGCAACAGGGTTTTTTCTACAGCAAAGGGGAGAAGTAGACCCATTCTTAAGAATGTTTAAATGGCAGCTATGAAACCATGTTAGAGAAAACTTGGCTTCTATGGAAAGATTACCTTTTAATCTCAAAAGTATTCAATAATACAAATGAACATTTGGTGTTGTCTCGGATAAATTCTTGCATGTGGGAAGGAGGAATGATCCTCCTGTCTTAGGCCTGCTTTCCCCCCACTTTTCATCCTGCACTCCGTCTTGAAAGGTGAACCTTGCAACATTTTGACTTACCGTATGATTTGCTCTTTTTGCCACTTTCTTTTGCCTGTTGTCACTTTCTTTCATGTGGTTTCCAAGGCAATGCATGCTTTTGTAATGAATGCTTTTAAACACCTCTCCTATTTTCCATTAGCGTTACCCAGAGAACAATACTCTATTATATGTCCAGCAAATATATTTTATTATGGATCATTTTTGAGGGTTTTTTGTTTCATTTTGAGCTTCTTCTTTATACAATCAGACTTACAAAACACTTAATTTCATGAAATGTGAAAGGTAAAATACTGAGCATTGCAAAGGCTCACCTCCTGGTCCGCTACTCCATATACCAGCACATCCTCCCCACTTCTCCCCACATTCACTGGAAAGATTCACTAGAGAAACGCCAGTGTTTGGTCAACGAGCCGGTAAATGTAATGCCCCCTTAAAAGCATGTTCAGGTTGTTTAGAGAACATAAAATTTTGTCATCTAAAAGCACTTTTTTCTACTTAAAGGATCATCCTCCACCAGGTATAAGAAAATGTCTCTCTTCTTTAGTGTGGAGTTGCCTGCATTAGTCTAGTGCCAGGCACCAAGTATATATTTGAAAGCAGAAATAATTTGCTCAATCCTGCCTACCACAAACAAATTATACGAACAAAAACTGGTGGAGGTTTTTTGTCTTAAAGGAGTAAATCTTCTTCAAAATACATTCTACTTTTTCTTCATTTTAGTCCTTAAAGATGGACTTCCTTATGCTTAACTCCAATCACTTCTTCTTTATTTCAATTCCATTTTCTCCTACAGTTCTCTGACTCTACCTATATCCCTGTCAGTCTTTTCTTTCTGCTCATTATATCATTTTTAACAATTTCATGGCATTAGAAACTTTTATGCTTGTCAGACTGAGAATAGCCACCCAATCCACGAGTTAGTATATTCTTTATCACTAGATAACTTTTCAGTTAGACTTTCTCTTCCAAGTACAGTATCAGGAACCTACTTTTTAATTCTGGAAGAAAAAAAACCTTTAATAGCTTTATTTCATCCTTATTTTCTGATTGCAGAAGCACATTTTAAGAACTTAAAATATAACTAGAGTTATAATGTATAAGAAAATTCTGCACTGCAGAAGAATTGGCTATAAATTCTTCAATTTGCCACAGTTATTTTCATATGCAGCAATTATAATTTCCCCCTAAACTGATGACTAAACAAATATATTCCATATAAAATAATCGTCATGCTTGTCACTATTCTGTGAAATACCTTTCATTGTCTGGTAAAAAAATATATAAATCCCTTAGGTTGGGATCTAAAACTTTCTATTCTATGGTGCTGATCTTTCTTTCTAGCCAAATCCAAGTACCTTATGTAATAGCAAGATGAACTTATTTTGCAAATGTGTCTTTTAGTTGCCCACTTCATGATTATATTCATTTTCTTCCCTCCCCCTGGTATAACCCCACCTAGCTCACCGACCTGTACCATTTATCTTACCTTCTGTCATTATTTTTACTTGCTTTTAGCCTAATTTTCATTATCACCTCTTCCATGTGGGCTTTCCTTTTTTTTTTTTAACTTTTTAATTTTTATTTAGTTTTGAGACAGAGGAAGAGAGACAGAGCATGAGTAAGGAAGGGGCAGAGAGAGAGGCTGACACAGAATCCAAAACAGGCTCCAGGCTCTGAGCTGTCAGTCAACACAGGGCCTGACACAGAGCTCAAACTTATGAGCTTTGAGATCATGACCTGAGCTGAAGTCTGAGGCTTTCCTGACTGAGCCATCCAGGTTCACATGGGCTTTCTCGATTCTACCAGCTGGCTCAAGAATTTCCCCATCCACTTAACTAATGTAATATATAATTTGTTTCTGTCATAGCTCTGTTTTTTCACCGTTATTGTCATTTCTTGCCTTGCCATTCTTCTACAGGGCAAAAGTAAATATCAAGAGAGGAAAAACTGATTATTTTTGTTAAAATCTCAGCCAGACCAACAGTCTCTGGAACATTATAGGTCCTCCATAAGTATTTAGTGAACATATTAGTATTCTATGGCTGTCATATAGAATAACCACAGACTCAATGGCTTAAAACATTGCAAACTTGTTCTCTTACAATTCTGGGGACCCGAAGTCTGAAATTAGTCTCATTAAGGTGAGAAGGCAAAAGTCAAGGTGTTGACAAGGCCATGCTCCCTACAGAGGCCCTGGAATAAAATCTATTTCCTTGCCTCTTGCCACTTCCACAGCTGCACTCTTTGCAGCCTTTGGCTCATGGCCTCTGCCTCCACTGCCATGGCCAGAAGGTAGCATCTTCAAATCTCTATTTGCTTCTATCACATAACCTTCTCCTCTGGATAGACTCTCCTTTTATCTCCCTCTGATAAAGATATGTGATTACATTTGAAACCCACCTAGATAATCCAAGATAATCTCTTCATCTCAAAATCCTTCACTTAATCATCTTTTGCCCCATTAGATAGTATTCATCAGTACACCATTATTCATAGGTTCTAATGATTAGAACATGGACATTTTGATGAGACACTATTCAGCCAGCCACCACGAGTTAAATATTTAGCAGCCTTCACTGCTGTTTTGGCCCCTGATTCGGACGGCACTAGTGAGCCCTCTGACCAATACAAGGCTATGTGATTTAAAAAAAAAAAAATTTTTTTTTTTACAGGCACCTGGGTGGCTCAGTCGGTTAAGTATCTTACTTCAGCTCAGTTCTCACCATGATCTCGTGGTTTATGAGTTCGAGCCCCTCATCGGGCTCTGTACTAGTTCAAAGCCTGGAGCTGTAATAGGCTAACTTATGGAATGTAATAGGTTAACTGCCTCATCTTGGTTCTGTAAATTCACCCACTTGCTAAATAGATAACTTGTTGGTAAACACTCCAGATTGCTAAGATCCAACCAAGGCCAAGCCTACATGAAGAAAATTTGCTTAGTCACTGCCTAACTATGATTGGTCATCTAAAAGAACAAAAAACTTTAACTTGATAGGTTCCCGCCAAAACTAGCGTCTGTGTATTACAATGTAATTGGCTATCCTGGAATGCTGTGAATGTCTATATAATCTCACTGCAACCTTTGTTCAGGGCCATTCTCTGCTCTTTCTTCTTACCGTCAGGAGATCAGGTTTGGCCCAGCAGTAAATAAAGTTTTGTGCTTCTATTAGGCATTTGGTGGTCTTATCAACATCACCTTGTAACAGGGGCCTCCTTCAGATTCTGTGTCTTTCTCCCTCTCTGCCCCTCCTCTGCTCACGTCTGTCTCTTCAAAAATCAATATACATTAAAGAAAAAAATTTTTAAAAACAATTTTATTATGTGACTTTTTTGATAAATAGACTGATAGACACTGAACAGTTTGCAAATTGCTTTTTCCTTAATCATCAGGATGACTCAGTAAGGTGAGAACTGGCATTATCGACATTTCAACCACACAGAGGCCCTGCCCAAAGGGCAGCCAGGCCATGCTGACTTCTTCCTTTTGATGCTCTAGAACCACCAGTCCTTGACTCTTTCTGGGCATGTTTCCCACTTCCAAAGTACCCGCTTCTGTTAAAACTTTGTAAGTCACACATGTAATAGCCTTTTAAAATGTCACCATTCAATGTAACCTTCAAAATATTCACACACGCAGAGATTCCGTCTAAGGAGTTTTCCATCTAACAACATCAGTGTCCTATAGGTACAAATTCAATCCTAACAGTCTCTGCTTCTACCTGTTGAACCGATCTGTGTCCTCTGGCCCCCCGCAAATGACTGGGGTCAGTGGTCTTTCTCTGCCAGCCTTGTTAGAGAGTTCTTTTCAGTAAGAACTGTCTACTCCAATCTGTCAGAAAATGGCCATGTGGGAGCAGAAAACTTTCCCTTTCTTCCCTTCTAGTGTCTTTGGCGGGTCTAATAATTAAATTGGCATAAAACAGATTAAGAGGGGGGAAAATTAATTTTGTACATACGGGAAATAAAACGAAATGAAAATATGAGGCTTTAAAAAGTGGCTAAAGCAGGCAGCTCTTATGCCTTTTAGACAAAGAAACAATAAATTTGTAAAGAATTGACAAGACAAAGAAGTTTGGGCTTGGGATATTAAATTAGTGAGGAAGTAACAAGTTTACAGCCTTTTTGGCCCATCACGGAGGGTAAAAAAAATCCCTTACCCTCTAGATTCTTCTGGTTTGTCTAATAATGAAATTGATGTGAGACAGATTAATGAGAGAAAAACAAATTTAATTATGTACACACTGGGTCCTCAAGAGCCTCAGATAAATGAGGCTTATATGTTAGCCTGAACTAAAGAGAGAGTGGAAGAGGTTTAGAACTTCAAAAGGGAGGAAGATAATTCATAAGGAGATAAGAAGAGCAGATGCTTGGTCTTTCTTATGCAAAACAAAGTTATACTTGGTGATAGTTCTCTCCCCTGGGCTCCCTGGTCGCCACCAAATTTCCCATTTCTGATGATAAGAATGCCTTCTACATCCTGCTACAGGGAGGGCAATGGAGGGGCTGAGGGCAGGCTGCTGCAAGGTGAGTCACTTTGGCCTGAACATTATTTTGAGTTAAAAGCCATCTGGAGCACATGGCTGGCTCAGACAGTTAAGCACCTGACTTTGGTTCAGGCCATGACCTCGAGATTCGTAAGTTCGAGGCTCCATTAAAGGGCTCCATTCTGACAACTCAGAGCCTGGAGTCTGCCTCACATTCTGGGTCCCTCTCTCTGTCCCTGCCCCATCATGCCCTGTCTCTCTCAAAAATAAATAAACATTGAAAAACTTCTCTTAGTAAAAAATTTTTAAAGAGGATCAAAACCCAACAAATTCAGAAAAAGCTCTTTAACTGCCCCGCAGCTGCCTGCTTGTACCAGAAAAAAGAGCCATTAACAGGGATTCCCCTTTACCTAAGAAACTTATCTTTGTAATAAGGCAACTTGGCTTTCCAAGTATCTCCTTTCACCCTCCAGCTAAGATCTCTCTCCCTTGTGGATCCTCAGCTCCCACCCCTCTCCTTAGCCCATAGGAGTGTCACGTTGCCTCACTGTCTTGGAATTTCTCTGTCTGTGTGGATTGCCTGTATGTATGTTATTAAATTTTATTTTCTCTTGTTAATCTATCTCATGTCAATTTGATTTTTAGTCCAGCTAAAAGGACCTTAAACGGTAGAAGAAATGTTTTCCTCCCAAGCAGTACATTTCACATGAGATTTACTTACTGTTTTCAAGGAGATAAAGGAAGGTCAGAATTTCCTTCTTCCACTGACTGTAACTTAAATAACTTTAATTATAAATATTCCTGATAGAGTCACACTCATTTGGCACTGGACGTAATACTATAGCGTACTCCACAGTCTGACCCCTGCTGTGCCCCTACCCTCTCCTTACACGGAACTGTGTCTTTCCCCATAGTGTGGCCTATATCTGCTTGAAGATACCGACTCTTCCTTAGCCCGAGCTACCATCTCTGTAAAGCCTATCCTGCAGGACTTCCCTCAAGTAGACTAGTTTTGTCCTCCTTTATCTCTGAAGGGGAGAAAAATATACCACCCCAAAGTATGTCTCTTTGGACTATTGATTATTTTGAGCTGGTTATTTTTAAGAAAGAGTAGACACAGATGAAGCTCTGATAACTGAGTTGCAGTTCCCTTTTTGTTAGAGACATTTATAAGGGAAATTTCCAGTTCTTTCTAGTTCACTTTTGTTCAAAATTTCTTCACCTCTACTACCTTCTGTCCAATTAGAAAGATTTTCTCCAGGCTTTCTGTAGCAGTTGAAGGAACTTTTTAAAAGTAGCAGACAAGAAGTCCGTTTAAATTTAAATTAACTAAATCTAAATAAAATTTAAAACTCAGTTCCTCAATCATACTAGCCACATTTCAGGTACTTGTCAGGGGGCAGGAATTCCAGTCCCCTCAAAGGTCCTTCTAGCTGTCCTAAGAATCAAATCGACAGGAGACAGACTAACAGGAGAAAATAAAATTTAATAGTGTATGTTAGGCACCTGGGTGACTCAGTTCATTAAGCATCTGACTCTTGATTTTGGTTCAGGTCATGCACGATCTCATGGTTTGTGAGTTCGATTCCCACCATGGGCTCTGTGCTGGCAGCATGCAGCCTGCTTGAGATTCTCTTTCTTTTCCTGTCTCTCCACCTTCCCCCTTTAAAATAATAAAATAAACTTAAAGAAATAGTATATGAATATAGGGCATCCATACAGACATATAAAGCCTAAAGATAGGCAAAATGAGATATATACACATTATATATATATATACATATATGTATATATACATACATATATGTATATATATGTATATATACATACATACATATATATATGTATGTATATATATGTGTGTGTGTGTGTGTGTGTATGTCATCCTGAACTAAGGAGAAAGAGGCAAGGGTTTGGGACTTTGGAGATAAGGAATGCACTTCACAGGGTACTAAGAAGAACAAATATTTGGTAATTAGATGCTTGGTCTGCCATACAGATGGGCCACTCAGATAAAATTTCTCTGCTAATAACCTTTATTCTGGGAAAGACCCAATTTAGATTCTTCCATGCAGTTAAAGAAGGGGCAAAGTTTCTCGTGGGCCTGCAGGGTCTCAGTTGCCTTCAGCTCAAAACAGTCTTCATGACAGAGTCGCCCATCTTGACACAGCCTACCTTCAGCCCCTAAGTACTCAATAGCCATATATTCCTAGTGGATACCATGTTGGACAATGCAGAGATAGAACATTTCCATCACTTCAGAAAGTTTTATTAGACAGGCCTGGTATAGGTTATGCTGAACTAACAAACAATACCAAAATTTCAGAAGCTTGACACAGCGAAGGTTTATCTCTGTGCACTTAAAATCTGCTGCAAGTCAAAATGACTCTAGGAAACTATTCTTCATGTGATAACTCAGTATTACAGACCTTTTTAGTTCTGTGGCCCTTCTGTATCCACATACAGTCTCACAACCACTATAACAGGGAAAGAAAACATAGAGAATCATGCACTAGTGTTTAAGTGCTTCCACCTAGAAATGACAGCCTGGGAAGGCTAATGTCCTGTGTACGTAGACATAGGAGATTAGTAAACACCGGTGATGTCTGCTACACTAGGCATGACTGCCTGTGTTCAAACTGCTTCCTTGTGTGTGCCCTCTTGTAATTAAGACTATGCATGTGAAAATACTCAATATAGTTTGGAAAACACAGTAGGCTATAAGTAAATGCTACTTTTCTACCTTTAAAAAAAAAATTCATGTTTATTTTTTGAGAGGGAGAGACAGAGTGTGAGTGGGAGGGGAAGAGAGAGAGGGAGACATAGAATCCAAAGCAGGCTCCAGGCTCTGAGCTCTCAGCACAGAGCTGGATGCGGGGTTCGAACCCACAAACTGTGAGATCATGACCTGAGCCGAAGTTGGACGCTTAACTGACTGAGCCACCCAGGCACCCCTCTACCTTTATACAGCTTTTATGTGATGTCTTACACTCTGGCCTCAGCTTCATTTAATCCATTTTCTATAATATCATCCAAATGACCAGATCATTTTACTGTTCCAATCCTTCTACAGTGTTCCTCACCCAATGCAGATTGAAATGCAATCTCTTTAATATGGCATGCAAGGCCCCCAAAAGTTTGGGCCATCTGGCCCCCCAAACTTACCTCCCGTTGTCCCCTGTGCTGCAGCAATATTATATACCTGGCTGTTATACCCCCTGGTCTAATGTATAATTCCCCAAACTTATGCTCTAACTTTGTCTCCCTGGAATGTCCTTCCTCTCCTTCCTTACCATCATAGTACCCTTAAAATGCAACCTTCCTTGACTTCCTCACTTAAAAATATTCTTTCCAACCTGTATCCTCTCATGGTTTGTATCTTACTCTGGTTATATATCTCTTATAAGCATCTTGAGAAAAAGGATTCATCTTTGATGCTCTTACTCAAATCCAGGAACATAGTCTGTTTAGTAAATGTTTGATGAATTTAATAAAGCCTTCTGGGGAATCTTTCTCCAGAAAATTTTTACCAAAGCTATTAGCCCCTTATAAGAAAAACAATATACCTGTAGATTATAAATATGATACTTTTTCTCAATAAACATTAATATAGCATCTCTATTATTATAAAATAAGACAAGCTGCAACCAAATAGACTTGGGTTGAAAATATAAGTGGAGGATACTTTAAAATTAAAAAGAAATTACTCAGTGTTTTGCTGCCAATATAAGTAAACATTTTAAGTAGTGTTGAATCAGCATTTTCTGAGCCTTTAAAGGAATGGAAGATTGTAATTTAAATACTTTTTAAGTAGAAATCAGGAAAGTGAGAGCTTACTTAAAAATAGTCCAAAAGAACTTCCTATGTCCTTGAAATATTTGTGCATGCTTCGATGTTATAAGAGAAAGTAATGTGAATTACCTCTAAAATTTAAATATCATTAAGAAGGCATTCAAAAGAGATTTTGAAAAGAGATAGCAAAGCCTTAAATTGGAAAAAGGAAGTATAAGGAAAGATGTAATATAATTTGTTAAATTATACAAGAATAAGAGGAAATACTTTTTGAAAGAATGGAAAGTGGGAAAAGGAAAGACATTATCTTGAAACATCTGGAGATGAATGATAATCGCTTCCAAATAGGATGAAAACCTAGAAGAAATATTATCTCAATGATAGTCTACATAAAAAGGGAAAAAAGCTGGGAGGTTTTTCTTAGGCCCCTACAGAGATTATCTGTAAAACAGAAGATAGATGACAAACAGATAAAGACGTAACAGGCTAATTCCTAGCAGTTTTCCCTAGAGCCTCTGTAAGAGAAAGGATCTTACAGCTGATTTCTCTATTTGAGTTTTTAAAAGTTTTGCTTTATTAAAAAAATATGTCCTCCTCATTTGCAAAGGATCCCAGGAAATGTATAATTATACTTTGATATACCCCTTGGGAAGTAAAGCAGCTGGTTTTCTCAAGGCTGCCCTATATCATCAAAACATCATGGTGGATAGGCTCTTACCTAAAAAAGTCAAGGGAAAACGACAGTCTCTGATGAGCCAATCATGAAGGAGATAAGAGTACTATTTGTGCCTGTGCAGCAGGCAACATTCTTTAACCCTTCCTTTTGATTTTGCTGTGCTGGGCATACTAAAAAGATTAGGCTCAATTAGAGCCAGATTTCCTGGGATCAAGGCTACAGAAGTAATCCCCCATCCAGAGCAGAGAGCTGTACTCAAAGAAAAAATGTTCTACAGCGGCAGAAGGTCATTCTTGGTGGTCACCAGACTCACAAATTAATGTCATTGGTCACAAGAATCCGAGTAAAAATCCTTGAGCAGAGGAGGGATACTGTTTAGCTTTTAGCCTTGGAAAGCTTCTTTTTAGAAAGGTTTTTCCAAGACTCTGATGAATGAGTCTCTACCAGCCTAGAGGACAAACCAGCCAGCTGAGTCCCAATTTGCCCTAACTTCTAAATGTGTTGTAAGGACATGTAAAATGGGAGTCTCTGAGTGAATATAAAGAATGTGGGTCCCATTCAAGGACAGCCGCACAGACCCTGAGAGATCTACCTTTTTAAAGTCTATCAAAAGTGGGGCAGGCTGGGAATGACTTCTGCTGCCCCATATAGAGTCAGTAAGACTCTTATATATTCTTGTGGTCACTGAGCTAAATTCTGTGAACTGAGCTCAGTTTGATTACCAAGCATGAGCCAATTTGGAACAGACATCTTTTCTTGCATCTGATACCATAGCCGATTGTTATGACCAGTCCTCCAGACCCATTCTTGCTTTAGCCTTACCCAACCCTTAGGTTGGTAATCTCTGCCTGCCTCTTAGGTCCTCCAGTGCCATGCCTTCCACCTGCCCTCACCTGCTGGCCCCTATCTACGGCAGAAACTTGCAGATGATACCAAAGCAGAATGGCCCTTTGCTCCATTTAGCCTAGCAAGAAGGGACCTGAGCTGCAGCCTGGGCAATACAGAGGGTACACACCCATTGCCTCACTCTCAACCCTCCTCCCACTCTGAATGCCCTGGTATTTTCTTTTATGATATCTTCTCTACAAAAGAAGCCCCTTTCCATCCACTTCCCCTCAGTGTCTACCTCCGCCTCCATCCATTCTTCTGTATCTACATCAAATGTCACGTCTTCTAGGCAGAAGGTTCTCACAGTACTTGGTACATGTATCCTTCCATGATAGCAGTTTTAATATATAGTCACAATTATTTTTTCAGTTTCTGTCTCCCTATACTGTAACCAGTTAAAAGCTGAGGGTTTTGTTCCGTTCCTTTCTTTTGTGCAAATTTAGCATTTAGCATTTTACTTGTTGTAGATGGTAGACCAAAGTTTCTTAAATATATAAATATGGCTTTCTGGGTCAGAACTTCCAGACGATTAGAAGATGTCACCCCAAGTACTATTGTCTTTTCATGAAGTAGATACAAGATAAGTTCAGAGGAACCTGAAATTAGTAACCAGTTTTGTCTACTAAGTATCTGCTCTAAAGGAAACTGTGGCATTCCAGTCATCAACAACTTCCCTTCTACTACAACTGGCCTGCACGTTTGAAGGTTCTGACCCTCCACCCACTAGGGGACATTCTTAATGGATTACTCCTATCTCCCACCAGGCAATGGAGAAACCTCCTTACTGAATACAAGTAAATCTTTTCAATGCTGATAGCAGTAAGGGAAGGGGCATCCTAACCACCAGATTCTGAAGCTTCAGCAAACACATAGGGACTCCCTTGACTATATCAGTGTGTCACACTGAGTACGGGGGGACCATACTAGTACGAGGGTGACCCTGGAGAATTGGTCCCAGAAAATTATCAGTGTTCCATTCTCAAGCAACACTTCAGGAAAAAATCCACTTGTGTCTTAAAATCAAAAGGCATTTAGATTTTGAGCAACCCCCCTGCAAGGGGCAAATGCCACCTTAGCCCATACCCAGACTCTCCTTGCAGGGAAAGTCTAAAACGTTGCTTAGCAGGTCCACTTTGCACCCTGGTTGAATCAGACTGTCAACATGAGGGAGGCAACTTAAGGAAGCAGCTAAAAGCAGCAGCTTTCAAGTTAGGTAGATCTAACCTTCAATCAGCTCTACCACTTAGCCTTGGTGTGATTTGGGACAAAAGCTTTAACTTACCTAAGCCTGATTTCCTATCTCTAAAATGGGAATAAAACACCCTCATAAGATTAAGAATTAAATAGATAACTTTAAATATGAAGCATTTAAGGAGCAACCAACAACTAACATTGTTATTATTGCTGTAATTATACACCCTTCCTTTACCATATTCTGAGGTCAGACTATCATCCCTTATGAAGCCCTAAAGAGCATCACGATCTAAGATTCTGAGACCCAGGCACATAACCTTGTCTAAGGCCAACCTGTGGATTTCATCTGGTCTGAGGATCTGTGGTGTGGTTTGGGAATCATCAATGACCATTAGCTGTGAATGATGTTTAATATATGTATTATCTGTTATAATATGATATCTAATCCTCTACTTCTAGGACTAAAAGGTGTGGTGAGGTAACAAACTCCTTAAGGGCAGAAATCAGATCTCCTATAGATCCAACACTTAATGCATCTGGAATATAATAGCCGATCAACAAATGTTTAATGTAATGGGAACCTGGAACTTCTCACTTCTAGCTTTCTGGTCTGGAATTCCTTTATTCAATTCAACATGTAATGATTAGCTCCCAGGTACCAATCATTTTTTAGATGTTGAGAATACAGAGATAGGATACGGTCCTGGACTTCAGAGAGCTTACATTTTTGATGGTGTTATTTCCCCGAACTCCAATACACACTGATCTTTTTGGATGACTCTTAGTCCCTCCCTAAGATTGAGCACCAATCTGTTTTCTGCTCTTGAAATAATGTAATTTCAAACATGCACTTTACTCTAGAAACTCCAGTTCCCAGCTTCCTTATACCTTGCTCTCATTAAGCCAGTACCAGGGCATGTGAGTTCATATATTCCCTAACAGAAACAGAGCTGCTAGGGATTTCCACATTGGTTAGGACCATGACCCTTGAAGTAGGGTAGAATCCCACTCCCCCTGTTCACCAGCAGTAGTAATATATTTTACTATAAATTCTCTCTGATACTCATTTTTATTTTCACATCTCTAAAAAATTGCTGGCAATATTTATTTCACAGGTTTGTCATGAAGATTACATAAGATGATGTGTATGATGCACCTAAAACAGTACCTGGATCACAGCAGGCATTTAATAGAATAACAATATTTTCTTAAGTCAAGACCATAGAACAGAAGTAGTGTCTGTCATGCTCATCATTATATCCCTAACATTTAACACAGTGCCTAGAACATCCTGGGCACTGAATAATGAATTAACTAACTAATTAAAAAAATTTTTTTTTATGTTTTATTTATGTTTGATAGGTAGAGAAAGACAGAGCATGAGTTGGGGAGGGGCTGAAAGAGAGGGAGACACAGAATCTGAAGCAAGCTCCAGCCTCTGAGCTGTCAGCACAGAGCCTGGTATAGGGCTCGAACTCACGAACAGCCAGATCATGACCTGAGCTGAAGTCTGACACTCAACTAACTGAACCACCAGGTACCCCATTAATTATTTTATTCATTAATTAAAAACAGGGATTTATTTAGCTTCCCTCTTCCCTCTCCTGATCCCTTATAACAAGAAAAAGTAAATCCAAGTAAAATCTGTCAGATATGACATTGCTATTAAATAAATCTGAAATGATCAGCCATAGTTGAAACAAATCTAGTTTTCAGAGGACTTAAATCCAGGTTAAAATCAAGATAAAGGAAGAAGTTTGAGGCATGTCTTGGCCATGTAGATAGATGGTAATAATGAATCTGTGTAATGCTTTTTCACCAGTACTGAGCAAAGGTTTCTGAGGTCAGCAGACTTCTGCAGAGCTGTGTCCTGGAAGACGGTTCTGGGACTCCTGTGCCCAAGACAGATCTCCGTGATCTCTGAAGGTATTTGTGTCAGTTAAGAAGTGGGTTTGTCTGCAAGTTACAGGGATCTGATTACAGTGGTTTAAATGCATAAGGGTTCCTTATCAGTAACGGGAAGTCCAGGGGCAGTAGTTGCTATCACTGGTTCAGCAGCTCAAAGATTCCAGGGCCAAGGTCTCTGTGAGCCTCCTGACCTTCTCTTTATTGACTCCAGTGTCCAAATATGAAGTGTGCATTCCAGGAGAGAATGGAAAAGCCAGAAAGCCCAGAATCTGTAGCAGGGAAACAAAAGTGTTTCCAGAAATCCTACACTTCAGTTTTATGCATCATGGGCCAAAATTCTATAGCGTGGCCTCCCCCAGGTACAAGATAGATTTGGAAATGCACAGATTTTTGGTTTCAGCTAGACATATTGCCGCCCTCAAGAAACCCAGTGAGTAAAATGGAATGGAAAAGGGAGATGGGATAAGCAGCAAGAACATTCTGTCCCTGTATTGCTCACTCCCTAGAATTTGGGATGAATGACACCCAGGTTTCTTACTGAACTCCTCATCTTTCGTTACCTCCTCTACCAAGCTATTACAAAAATATAAAGCCTTCCCAGTGAAAAACACTCCTTTACTGAAGTCTGAGTCCCCCTCCTTCTACCCATGCATCATCCTCAGGACTATGAAGAAAACCATCTCACAGTGCACTAACATCCCCAGGTCAGTTTGGAAATCCACGTAGAACAGCCTCTGTAATCTCACAGGAACCAAAGAACCAAAAGATGGGCCTCAAGAAATCACTTGCTATGATAAATCAAAATACAGCCTCCACCAACTTTCCCAGCTCTCTAAGAAACTAGGCAGTGTTACCATTCTCAACAAAAATTTCTGAACTCATAGCCTAAAAACTCTTAATTCCCCCAAAGCATAAGTAATTACTCCTTTCACTGGGCTGAAGCAGGCACTAAACAACCCCCTCAGTTCACACTCCACCTTCATCTTAGTTTCAAGCCCATTCTCAAGACTTGTAGAAATGGCTAGTTGACTTAGACAAGAGGCATACAAGGTCAAGCCTGTTGACCTTGAGCCTCATTCCCAGCCATGTCCCTGTAACAGGGGTATAGTCAGATCAGGAGAGAGGAATCACAGAACAAGAAAGCAACTGTCAAGTGCTCACCTCCCTTGGTTGAGGGTCTAAAAAGTTTCAGTGAAAAACCTGGGCCCTCCAGGATCTGGTCCCACTCACCTCTCCAGTCTAACCTCCCACCGCTCTCCACTTTTACTCCATTTCCACACCAAGCCATGCCCTCTCTGACCTCTTTATGCATCTTGCACCCCTGCCTGGAACATTCCACCTCATTCCTGACCTCTCCTGGCTTGCTCTTACTTGTTTGTTAGATGCTTCACGTTGTGCTTTCATTCTATTTCCACATCAAGCACTTGTCATATACACAACTATAATGTAACTCTCACTTGCCTTTGGGACCATCCTCCCCTTTCCCACAATCCCCAGTAAATTCATCAATGGCAGCAGCAATGTCTGCCTTGACACAGGTGCGTTACCCCTGCCTGTAACTGTGCCTGACAGTATAAGCTTAAGAATGAATGAGTGAGGGGTCTAAAAGCAGATACAGACAGGTGGCTTTGTGTTCCATTTTAGAACAAACGTTTCTCCAGTTCAGATATCTAGACTCACTCTGCTGCTAGGGATATGCAGGCAGAGGGCAGAGAATGCAAAAGATTCAGAGTGCAGCTCCATGACCGGGCAAACAGCTCATTAATGGATTAACTAGTGAAGGGTCAGGGGTATCACAGTGTATGCCGTCAATCACTGTGTCTCTGTGACTTTCCTTCTAGGTTTGAGAGGAGGATTGCTTTGTCTAGTTTTCTTCTGTTTACAAGTATTCTTATATTATTTTCTTCTTCTGATCATTTACAGCTGATTTTGTCCAAGGCAATTTTAAACATCTTGCATAAATTCAACTACCACCATGATGCTAAAGAGAAATAAGCATAATCAAATGATTGAGGTCCCCAGATAAATCATCACAGACTTTTGTCATTAAAATTAAAGGTCAGTATTTTCTCCTTTTCCATGGGAGACACATTCCACAAGCTTCAGATGTGTGAATCCAATTATACTATGGTTTTCCTCTGCATACATATGTATGGTAAAGTTTAATTTATAAATAAGGCTCAGTAACAGATTAAAAATAATCCAATTAACTACCAATAAAATAGAACAAATACAACAATATATTGTAATAGAAGTTAAGTAAATATGTGCTTTCCCTCTCTCTCTGTCCCAAAATATCTGATTCTACTGTACTCACCCTTCTTTTTTTTTAATTTTTCAATGTTTTTATTTATTTTTGAGAGAGAAAGAGAGACAGCGTGAGCAGGGTAGGGTCAGAGAGAGAGGGACACACAGATTCTGAAGACAGGCTCCAGGCTCTGAGCTAGCTGTCAGCACAGAGCCTGATGCTGGGCTCGAAACCACACACCGTGTACTCACCCTTCTTGTGATGGTGTGAGATAAAGTGCTTACGTGGTGGAATGAAGTGAGGTCAAGGACAGGCATGTATTGTGACATTAGGCTGTAACTCACCTCTGACAATTTATCAGGAAGATCATCTATCTGCTTCTGGACTGAGATTCACCATGGATAGCTAAGACGACAAGAAGCAAAACTACAGATAGGAAGGACCATAGATACTGTAATGTTAGGAGAACCTCAACCACAGGGAGAGGAAGTGGGGATAAGCATTAAAAGTGTTTTGCTTCAGATTCTAGGCCGTCTCCCCACAGGCAGAACAGGTTTGTCTGAATCAAACTCTGGGTCCCAGTGTGTTAGCTTTGTCCTAACTAAGCTGGGATCATAAGCCCACTCTCTTCTTGCCTTCAGTATCACAACTAACAGCACTGGTGAATGTTAATCCAGCTCCTGACAAGCCTGCTGTAGCATAAGGTCTAAAACTCTCAAAACAAATACCATACTCTACTCGGCATTAAATATGTAAGTATATGTCATCTGTTGCCACAATTGGTTGTGAACTCTTAGATGGGGGACAGGGACCATTCTTTCCATCTTTGTGTCCTATACAACACCCAGTCATGTAATGCATTGCTTGCTTAGGTCTCTTGATTTTTTTTTTTTTTTGGAGGAGGATGGTTGTCAAAGAGAACTAGAATGTTGAACATTTAATTAGAGTTCACTAAATATTTTTCCTTGCTTAATTGATGGTTAATTCCATGACATCAACAACGTTCAATTCTAATAATAATTACGCTTTTCATCCTTTTCCTCCAAAACCTTATGCCACTTTGTAGCTTGACTGTTTTTAAATAGTTATTGAGTTGCTTCAAAATTCCATTAACTTTTACTTTTTATCTAGCATGCTCATTCTTTTAATCTATGAATTTGACTAATGGGAATTGATTTCTTTCTTCTAAGTGTCATTTTCTGGCCACATCTAACCCACATCTTTGGTTGCTTCCTCATAGGTTTTGATGCAGTCATTTCTGGTATTAAATTTGTAAATTACTCTGTATTTCTTAAACTTGAAGAATATGGCTTTGTTATTATTCCAGGAGTATTTAATCTATACCACCACATTCCATTCTAGGGGAATTTTTACTTTTTTTAAGCAGAAAGTCAAATAAGATCATTACTATCTCATTAAACATTCAAATCCCCCCTCCGATCAGGTCTTTGGGAGTGACTGTTGTTTTCACCATTTGTTACAATGATCTTGGAATCATTCATTATGTGAAATGGGCTTCAGTACTACTCAGTGAGCAGGGAAGATACCTTGGTTATGTTTGTCCTTGATCAGTCCTACCTTCTATTAGTTATCTGTGTGTCGTTGGGCAAGTCCCGGGATCTCTCTGAGCTTTAGTTTCATCATCTGTGCCTGAGTTACAAGGTGGTTGCAAGGTTTTTACAGGCAAATGTCTGGGAAAGTTCTAGGAATGGCCCCCACCACATAATAGGGAGTTAAACAAGTGGTCATTATCTTCCCTAATCATCTTCCTATAGATTCTCCTCTCTTCCTATTCCTGTTCTAAACTCTAAGGGCCTTGCTGTCAGAGTAGCTAATGATCCTTTAATAGGGTACTTTTAATAGTGAATGCCTACAAAGAAATTAGTGTTCAAAGAAATGAATTGTGGGATCAGGAGGTGATACAGAAGAATTCTCAGTCCAAAAGAATCTCAAGATCCCAGGACACCACGTTGTTTTGGGTTATCACTTCCCTCATCACTCAAGGGCCTGTCCTCTGCGCTTGCTTTTACAGTCAGACAGAAAAAGAACAAAAAGTTGAGTTTTTCAGGATATTTGAAATTAGATGAGTCACTTGGGAAGCTTGCAGCTTCCCTCTGAATTTTGGCCACAGGGTTCCATATCACCCTAATGAGAAGACAAAAGAACAGGCTAAAAAATATCTGTAAAAAATTAAGGCCATTGTGGAGTCTCTGAAGCAGGTGTCTTACTGGCTGTCAGCTCATTGTTGTTCCCAGAGCCCCCATCTCTTGAAAGCTTAGTAATGGTGTACTTTGAAACTTAGTGACAAAATAAAATGATGCATGTGGTCAGGTGTCTTTCACAGCTTTCCAATGCTCCTATAAGGTGGAGATTTTCTAGGAGGATTTAAAAATGCTTAGTACTTTTATTAAGTGTCGGTTCTGCTGCTCAGCAGTAATTAAACTGAAAGGAAAATGTCAAGAATGATAAATTACTATTACAGGTTTATTCTTTCTTTTCTTTCCAGAAACTAGTCAGCCTTGTATCATGAGATTCTAAAGTATTAACTTTGAGGGTATCGAAGGAGAAAGCCTTCCTCCTCTGTTATTTTCAATAAACGATGTCTCAAATCCATGTAAATTGTAAGGTCGATGATTTAAATATAATCCATAGCGTCTGAATACCCCATGTTTATTCAATTTCATTTAGAACTACTTGACCCTGCAGAAATAAATTACTGCAGCTGAAACAGGCATGCATGGCCCAGTTTGCTATATGACTAACAGGAAATAACTTTATATTTCAATATTCAACATAGGGAATACATCGGGGGTTAGTGAATGATTTTTTTGAATAAAGTCAATCATTATTAAACCTTTGAGGAGGCAAATTTCCAAGTGCTTCTGGCATATCCATTGAATCCAAATAGAGCCTTAGGGATCATGAGGAAGAGCATTAAAAGCCAATTACTTTTTCTGAGCATCATATTCCAGACTGTAAGTCTCATTATTTGAGATAATCAGATTTCCAGCTTATTTCTCAAACTAATGGAAGCTAAGATAATAAACAAGGTGGAGATATCGAGCAATTTAAGGACCCCAACAATTGATTAGTTTTGGATGAATGTATCCAATTGCAATAAGAGTATGTGTGAAACCTAGAAACATAGTTTTCAAGTCAGCAACATTTATTAGTCAGGGTTCTCCAGAGAGGTAGATAGATAGATGATAGCTAGCTAGGTAGGTAGGTCAGTAGATAAGAGAGAGAGAGGGTGAGAGAGAGAGAGAGAGAGAGAATAATTATGTTATGAGGAATTGGCTCACACAATTATGGAGGCTGAGAAGTCCCATGATCTGGACACCCAAGAAGGCCAGTGGGAAAGTTCAGTCCAAGACGAAAGGCCTGAGAACAAGAGGCATGATTAGAAAATTAGTTGATGGCAAGTAAAAGGGCAGAGACTAGCCCTACAGATAACTAATATTAATTGAACATTTACTGTATACCCAGCTCTGTTAACATGTATAATCCTATTCTTTACAATTTAAATCCAAGTTAGTTAACATACAGTGTAATAATGATTTCAGGAATAGAATTTAGTGATTCATCACTTACATACAATACCCAGTGCTCATCCCAACAAGTGCCTTCCTTAAGGCCCATCACCCGTTTAGCCCATTCCCCCCAGATCCCTCCAGCAACCCTCAATTTGTTTTCTGTATTTGAGAGTCTTATATAGTTTGCCTCCCTCTCTCTTTTTATCTTATTTTCCCTTCCCTTCCCCTATGTTCATGTATTTGTTTTTTAAGTTCCACATATGTGTGAAGTCATATGATATTTGTCTTTCTTGAACTGACTTATTCGGCTTAATCACATTCTAATTCCACAAAAACCTATTTTACAGAGGAACCTTAGGCCCAGAGAGTTTAATATCACCCAGCCAGTACGAAGTCAGTAGGTCTAAACAGAGTTGTTGCTTTTAACCACAATTCAGTATTTCTTCTCATTTCAAGAGGAGCAAGGAATCATTCTCTGGCAGTACAACAGAAGGAGGAAGCAGAAGGACAAATCCTGAGAAGTCTGATCAGATTTATTTTAATTCTTAATTAAAAAATTCAATAATATGAATTAAAGCTCTATTTTTCGGGTTCTGCCTGCAAAGTTGCACTTTAATACTGCACAAAAAAGGAAAAGGTAGCTAACAATTAAGTGGCCCACTTTTTTAACAACTACTTTTTTGGGCAAATCACTTGTAAATAGATTTGAGAGTATTTGAGGCTTTGGGAATCAAAGAAAGTTGTGAATGGAGAATCTGCAGTTCAAACTTTCTTATATTTTTTTCCCAAATCTACACCCCTCCTTTCAGCTGTAAAATTCACTTTATAGAGTTAGATTCTAAAAGCTTGCTATATTACTATGCATGTATTTTTATGCAGTTAAAACAAGATTATAAAAATAAACATTTTATGTTTTATTCAAATAAAATTTTCTAACTAATCCTCTCAGGAAAAGAACTGAAAACTTCACACACACACACACACACACACACACACACACAGACACGCACACACACACACACACACCTCCTTTTGTTTGTGTGTTTGTTTTCAACAATGGAGCTTACCTAAAATAGCAAGCCAGTTATAGGTTTAAGGACTTGTGTATATATGCTCCTTTTCAACAGACTTCTTTAGAATAATTCCACTGCAGCAACACTAATTTCTAAAAGAGTTCCAAATTACTACCATTCTTTCTCCCTATTTCTTCTTCAGCTTTCTTCATTCTCTTTCTGTCTCCTAAAATCATGCCAATTCCCATGTATTAACAATAACCATGATTGTCCAGCCCATAAGGATCAATCACTTCTTGCCTGAGCACAAAAGTAAAGCAATTAGTTGGTCTTTTGGCATTATATATCAAGGCTGACAGACTCTAAGGTGGCCCTCCATGATTCTCATTTTCTGATGTTCATGTCTTTGTGTAATCTCCCTCCCTTGAATGTAGGCAGGAACCACGACTTGGTTCTAACCAATAGAATATGGCAAAGATGGTGCTATGCCACTCCTCTGACTACATTAAGTTATATGCCATTCCATCTTATCAGCAGACACTCCAGAAATTCTCCTTGCTCCTTTGATAAAGTAAGTAGCCATCTTGGAAAACCCTCCTAGAAAGGACCTGTGGGAACTACGGATAGCCCCAAGGAAATGAAGACGGCCGCTAGCTGACAGCCATCAAGAAACTAGGCCTTCAGTCCCACAACCTCAAGAAGATGAATTCTACCAGCAATTCCAAGTGAGCTTGGAAGTGTTTTCTTCCCTTTGTTATGCCTCTGGATGAAAAGGCAGCCTGCCTGATATTTCATTATAGCCTTGTGAGATCCTGAGGAGGGGACCAAGGTAAGCCAGACTCCTAATCCACAGAAACTGTAAGACAATAAGCAGGTGTTGTTTTAAGTCACTAAGCTTGTGGTTAATTTGTTATGCAACACAAGAAAATAGTACATATGGCTTCCTCTGAAATCTTCAAGCCCAACATCTCACACTGAAACATCCCACTGGTCTAGCTCTGCCTCTTAGTTGCTTGATTTCATAGAACCCTCCAGACCCTGCTCCCCTTCTTCTTTGTCAATTAATTAACTTTCTTCTAGAGGTATAACCTTCCATACTCAACTTAGAGTCCATGATCCATGCTTCATCCACTTTCTTGCCAATACTCTCAACAATCTGTCCCATTTTTCTTCCATAGCAAATATCTGGCAAATCCCCAAACCTGAATGAATGTAACCATTTTCCTTCTCCATTCTTGCCTTGTGGTCATGGAGAAAATCGTTCAGCTGCACAAACTGGTGATACTGAAAGTGCATGGGTACAGAAACATGTATTTTACTAAAAACAATGAAAACCATGTATGCATTTTGTAAAGAATTTTTTAAAGGTGACTGACAAAGTACTAAATGCAAATTTAAGTGAGAACTCTCTCCACTGGTAGTTAATGCATTAAAAATGTGATTTCTTTAGTACTAATGCCATTTCAACTATATTTTTAAGCCCTACACACTCTTAATTATTCAGTCATTCCTGATACACACGGCTCAAAGGAGCAAAGGAAATGAGGATTCCAATAATCCTTCCTTGTGACTCAGTGGAAGTTATGTCATAGGCTTTCTGTTCTCATTTCAGAAACAGTAATATTCTTCATGTTATTTGGTAGGAAAAGCTACTTTGATGCTCTAATTTGCTTTGACTTAAGGTATTGTCGGTAGAATGCCAGTGGCTCCTAAGGGCATAATGAAATTGTTTTAATGATTTACAGTCCTTGGGAGTGTGAAAGATAGAGCTAAACATTTTGTCAAATGTTTTAGATTGATTATTCTTTGTTACCATCCTTGTCATGTATCAACGAAAATTCTTAACAGCTTCTTCCCCTACAGATATTCCTAAATGCACCATTGTCAGATTTTACTTTTTTTCAGATACAGAGAATCCAAAAAGTAGGCAGTATCCTTTTGATGACTTCTACCTATTTTGTGATATTAATGTAATGACGAGTTAGAAACATTTACGTTAAGTAATTAGCATTGTTTTCTGAGGACAGCTTCGTCATCTGAGAGTTAGTGTTTTTCTCAATTCTAAGTATATGTATTCCAAAAATAAGCAGAATTTTTGTAGGTTGTTTGTATTTGTAAGTAATGCAAGGAATATGTCTAATTTTTTTCCCTTCTCTAAAATATATCAAATTATTTCCCATTCAAGCTTCAGCATTTTCTGTCTTCTGTCTCTTTTCTCCAATAGTTTCACAAAGATAGCCCCAGGATATCAAAATCTAGATCCAAAAGATAAGTGTATTCCTCTTCTTATAGGAATTATATTTAGCTGGTAATGGGCCACAAAATAATGTTGAAAAATGAATACAGGGGCTCCTGGGTGGCTCAGTCAGTTAAGTGTCCGACTTCGGCTCAGGTCATGATCTCACAGTCCTTGGGTTCCAGCCCTGGGTCGGCCTCTGTGCTAACAGCACAGAGTCTGGAGCCTGCTGGGATTCTGTGTCTCCCCCTCTGCCCCTCCCCTGCTCATGCTCTGTCTCTGTGTCTCAAGATAAAATAAAGACATAAAAAAAAATTTTAGGAATGATTACAATATTTGTTTATTCATTACTCCTCTAGAACAATTTTTATGTTAAGCTATGTATAGCTTTTTATGTAAAGCTATGAACTCACTTTGGTTATATGTCTGCCAGATTCTGTGAAGTAAGTTAATCAGAAGTCTCTTTTATTCTCTGTCTACCTCTTTCCATCTCTGATAGTACTACCCCCTCCCACCCCCCCGCCCTTATATCACAGCTACTACCAGGCTTGGTTTTTTTCTATAAGAATCCATTCATTTAACAAATGTTTACTGAGTGCTTAATATATGGAAGACACTGTGCTAGACTCCTCACGCCCTCACTTTCTGCCTGGAATAGCTCCCCTTTGTGCCTGGGCTGCACTTGATTGGGACCTGTTAACTACTCATCTTTCAGGTCTCAAACTGGTTAACACTTACTCTAGGGTGTCCTTGACTCAGCTCAGTGCCCCTCCCAAGTGAGACCACAGCACATGTTTTTACCTCTGTTGATACACTTCGTGTTACAGTTATCTGTTCAAGTGTTTGTGCCCCTCAGCATGCTGGAAGATCTTCGAACTAGGGACTTGTTCCAGCCAGCATTCCCCAACACCTGCAGAGACCCTGACACATCAATGGTGGTGAATAAATATGAGGTCAGAGAGGAAGGACTATGGGAATCAAAGAAGCAACAGATTGATTCTCCCAGGAGGATTTATCGAAAGCTTGGTGACTCACAATGGACTTATAGGATAGATAGAATTTGGAAGGAAGGCATTTCAAACAAAAGAAAAAGTTGAACCAAAATGATGTCGGCTTTGTAAAAAGGAGTGGAACATAGTGTAGGTTGGAACCAGAATGCTGAATGAAGGTGTTCTGGCTTGGTTTTCCCCAGGCAAAAATATTCTTAAAATAGATTGGGGCAAAACTAAAACTCAATGAAGCAAATTCATCACTAACTACCAGCTTCCATTTGACAGGTTTATTGTCCACATACAGTATCTTTCACTTCAAACTGCTTTTGCTAACCTGATCTCTCTATATAAAATGACTTTGCACCCAAACACTGAGCAAGATTTGCTTAAGTACCAGCCCCTTAATAAAACTATCAATAATATGAATAGTGATTATGATGACCATACCAGCTGCTGATTATTAAAAACCCATCACGTCCCAGAGCCTACTTTAGGCACATTAAGCACACTTCCAATAATCTTATCAACCTCCATAAATAGGCATTTTAATCTCCATTACAAAGAGGGAAATGGATTCAGAACTCTCAGAGTGCATAAGGAACACAGCCAGTATTCAAGGCCAAGTCCATTAACTTCAGATTCTACTTTGTCTCTACTATGCCGCCTAATTCCTGGGCTTTCCTTCTTCTGGAGCCCAATGGCACCTTATCCTCAGTTCAATGATAGCAACTGCCATGTCTCTCTTGTAATTATTTTTGTACCATACTAATCCTCCCTTCTTCAGTGAGCTCCTTACCTTAATCATACTGTTTGATGCCACCAATCACTAAGCGGCACATAAATTATCCAAGGTAGTCAATAAAGAGTTACTGAATAAAAATACTCTAAGATTCTTTTCTAATAACAGCCCAAATTTAGCTGTATTAATGAGATGCACGAAATCAATGTACCCACAGTGTTAATTATTTTTGAAGTTAAGCTCTTCCAAACTGGCTTTTGTTGTTGTTGATGTATTTATACAGTAATAGAAAGACAGAGAGGAAGGGAGGAAAAGGAGGAGGGAGAGAAAGGGAGAGAGGGAAGGGAAGAGAGAGGAAGGAAGGAAGGAGGAAAGAAGGAGAGAGAAGGAGGGAGAGAGGAAACATGAGAGGGAGAAAGGATGCAGAAATCCTATTATTAGAATGAGATACGTTATCCTTGGTCACACAGGCTTAGGGGGAAATCATCTTTTAGTCTAATTCATTTCCAACACCCCCTTTCAAAGGGTTTTTGGCTTTTATCACAAGCCTTCTCTGAAGTTTTTAAAAAGAAACCTTGGCTAGTAACAAATACTCTGATTTTATAAATATACACCAGTAGTAATTGATGATTCTCCCCCCATACAAGCAGGGAGAAATAAATTCCTAGCCTCTAATATATACACAAATTCAAAATCTCTCCAGTGATCTGCATGCTTAAGTTTTCCTCTTTCAAAATTTGACTAAAGCAATAGAATTTAACCAAACTGACTACATAGCCCAGTTTAGGATTCATTCATCACACAAAAATTAAAGTCAATTTAGTCCCATCAATAGGGCTTCTATTGCAGTTGTCACCAGAAATAACTTTGCATATGTTTGTGAGGTCAGATTTTAGTCATTTCAGCATTTGCTCGTATATAGCCTATTTCCTTCTGGATTGCATGAGCAAGATGAAATGTATGAAATGAGAACTCAAAGGAAAGAAAGCAGTTTGGATACAGAGAAAAACATTTTACTGTTGTATTATTTTATGAGGCTGTGTGTATGTGTGCACATGTGCATGTGCGTGTGTGTGTTTGTATTTGTGTGAGTGTGTGTGTGTACATGTACGTGCGTGCTTTTGCTCCTTGTGTCCTAGGGAGCTGATCTGAACAAGGTGCTGGCTTTGAAATGAAACCTACTTAAAACAGTTACAGAGAGAGAAGGAGGCTGTTACAGAGCTGTAACGCAGGAAGCTGTGACACAGTTGTTAAAGATATAGTCAAAAATGTGTACATTTTGTTAAATGTGTAGATCTTGTTAAAGATCTAGCCAAAAATGTGTAAATTTGTCTTTGTCTTTGACTTCCAAACATTTTTGGTGAATGTATATTCATAATATCAATTTCATTCTATGAAATTAATTAAACAATTTACAATTCCAGTCTAGTATCCCATTATGTCTATTTCCTCCCAGATCAGATATAGCCATACTTAAAAAGAAATGAGAAGTTGAAAAACTTCATACGAGTTTTTCCTTTAATCTTAACAGTTTGTGGTATTGCTTATGGTTCAATTTCCCTCTGTCAGCAAAGGGAAAACTACCCTAAAAATATACATTAAGTACCCAATCAGGACACATATGAATATGCTGGAAAAATCTGATCATTCTGTGAGGGCTTATGGACTTTTTATATGTGGTGGGGTAGAATAAAATCCCCTTCGGGGTTTCTGGGGGGCTCCGTCGGTTAAGCGTCTAACTCTTGATTTCAGCTCAGGTCATGATCTTATGGTTCATGGATTTAAGCCCTGCCTTGGTCTCTTCACTGACAATGTGGAGCACGGTTGGGATTCTCTCTCTGCCTCTTCCCCACTCATGAGCTAGCTCTCTCTCTCTCTCTCTCTCAAAATAAATAATAAACTTTTAAAAAAATTGAAAAACTAAAAAAATAAAATCCGTTCCCTTGGAGCAGAGAAGAAACTTGAGTGTCAGAGAGAAACTTGATGTGTGAGTCGCCCATCATCATGTATGACTCCAGCTCTGACATTTTCTGTAGAACCTGTGGGAAGACTTTCTAATGAAATCCAGGTCAGGAAGGGGCAAATACACTTTAATATGATAGAGTCAGATTTATTATTTAGCAAGAAGGGCCAAAAACTTGGGAGGACTATTAAGTTCTTACATAGGCCAGACTGTAGTCTTCAGAAGAAAATTAACCCTCACTGCATTATGTATTTAACGTCAGGTAAATGAAAACCTGCCATGTCATGGGTGAAGAGTTAACTGAAGTGAAAGCACTAACTACTTATTATCCACACTAAGTACAAGCCCAAAGTTTCTCCCCTTCCCTGGGACACAACACTAACCAAAAATTAGAATAGTAATAAAAGTATAATCAAAGATGTCATTTCTACCCAGTCAAAACTTATGGAGACAGAATGGACAGGACACCAGATGAAGCCAGGGACAGGATTGTGATACCCTGTGAGGAAGAAAAGGATACTATGAGGAGAGGGCAGAGGCCACACAAAGGAGGAGAGACCAGAAAAGGACGAGCTAAATGAAAAGCCTTCCGGGATGAACATGGGACCAAATACTGAGGCCGTTGATAGAGAGCAAAAACAATGGTGATGGTGAGATTTTGTCACATTGTTTGGACAAAGAAATTAGTTGGCAAAGGCAAAACAATTACCAAATTCCTGACACATACTGCTTTGGGATAACCACTTGGGCCCTTCCTAAACGCTCACCAGAGTTTAGTGTGAATTGACTCTGTGGGTATAATGGCCAACATCAAAGTGAGAGTGGGATGGGATGGGGGGATGGTGGGTGGACAGTGGCGGCCTCAGCCTCTCATTGTTCTGGCAGAGGCTCATCTGCGCTTTAAAGATGTTACCGTGAGAGGATTTCCAACCTGCAGATTACTTCCCTACAGTGATTATAAATGTAATTTCCTGATTCCCATGAGCCAGGGAGTGGTGAAGGCAGCCCCATTAAGCACAGAAAAGGAGAGACCAGCCATAGAGCCGACATTAAGTTTCACCCAGAGACACATCTTAAATCTCCTATCTTGAGAAACGTGAACCCAAAAGTATTTGTAAACTTCATTTCCCGAGGAACTCAGGTACTTTTTCAGGGGAAAAGAACAAATTGTGTGACCTGCTTGAAAGATAATCAGACAAAAAAAATTTAAAAATTTTTCTAAATTTTTTTTAAACTGAGGAGGGAAGGGTCACCTGGGTGGCTCAATCAGTTAAGCATCCAACTCTTGATCACGGCTCAGGTCATGATCTCATGGTTCATGAGTTCAAGCCCTGCATCAGGATCCACACTGACAGTACAGAGCCGGTTGAGATTCTCTTTCTACCAGCCCCCATGCCTCTCCACCACTCACAATCTCTGCTTCTCTCAAAAGAAATTTTAAAATTAAAAAATGTTTTAAAAGTAAAAGAAAACTAAGGAGGGAACACCTTCATTCTTCCCTGGTAGGCTTGAACTTTGTATCCCATTCCTTCATTTGAGCTAAGAGGCTACACACCCTCCATTCCATTTCACAATCCATTCTAAAATCAAGAAAGTCAGGCTTTGTCATTGAAGCCTCTTTCCCTCTTGTCCTCTCTAGGATGCACGCCTTCATGAAATCCTGGCTCAGCTCTCAAGCTTGCATCCCCTCAACAAGAACAAGGACCAAGCCGTTGTTTGCAGGGCTCTGGGTTCAGTCCGAAGACACTTCTGCTATTACTAATTTAAGTATAATTCACTATCTAATAACTGATCTATAGTGATAGATAATTACTATTACCTACTGCTTCTTAACATCACAAAAACACAATATTTGAAGGGAGATTTAGAGAAACAGTATAACCAAGGTATACCTCATATGCTTAGCATATTAATATAAATTACTTTTGGGGTGCCTGGGTGGCTCAGTTGGTTAAGTGTCCAGTTTCAGCTCAGGTCATGATCTCACAATTCGTGGGTTCGAACCCTGCATTGGGCTCTGTGCTGACAGCTAGCTCAGAGCCTGGAGCCTGCTTCAGATTCTGTGTCTCCTCTCTCTCTGACCCTCCCCTGCTCGTGCTGTCTATCTCTGTCTCTCAAAAATTAATAAAAAACATTTAAAATATATATATATGTTACTTTCAATCACTCTTGAAGCTTACTCCAATCTGGTCATCTGTTCTGAAGCACATAGACCCCAGCTGCATGCTCACTGCAGTGTAGAAGCACTTCTGTGTTCACCAAGGCAGACCTTTGACATAATAAGCACACCTCTGCAACCCACATCACAAGCCACCCCGAGGGGGTACTTTAACTCACTGTCTAACAACAGGTGCCTAGCCATTACCTAGAACGATTCCCAGCCCTGCATTGATGCTCTGCTCATCAATCATTTAAAAACATATTTTCTACTCTTCTTCTGCCCCTTGCATCTGTTTCAAGAAGAGCAATCTCTTGTCACTGGTAACTTTTGGGAAACTCCAGACCCTTTTACCTCCCATTAACCTGTGAAGACCTGAACCACTGACAGGTTTCTTTCTTTGTGCTAATGAATTCAAGTCGGATTGTTCCAGTAAGAGCAACCGTCTTCCCTAATGCTGATAGAACAGGAAAGAAGTCATATTTCCTTTCACACCCTTTACCATATTTCATTAATATGTTTCAAAAATCCAAGCATTCTGTATTAGTCAGAAAGGGCCTAGCTGCTTCCTTAGAACTTATCTAGTAGGGACGCAGAATCCTGATGGCTACTTTTCTTAATTTCCTTCTAAGATACATTGTAACTTTGTCTCTCTCTGTTACTTACCCCAGCATCTCTCACCTTTCCCAAAATAAATCCTTGGGCTCCTATGCTATCATAGTATTTTTAGGTGCCACATGTGAATTTAATGGCATTTTTCCTTGATATCGACAAATATTTGTATCTGTATCTGTATATCATAGTTTAGATATTTATAAAGGAAAAGAAAAATTCTAAGTAGTTCCCTCCATGTGAAGGTTAGCAGGATAACACATGTAAAAACACATTTCATTAATGGATTTCTGTCATAATAAGAATCAAGCTCATCCATCTCGTTCTCTTTCCACTAGCCTATACTGCCCCCTTTATAACCATCATGCCTTTCAGAAAATGAACAATCTCTCCATTTCCATGACTGACTACTCAGGGAAATTTGCTTGTCAATATAATAACTGTAATGTGATGATAACATTTCCCACAGTCAGATTTAATGCCACGTGGACACAGATCGAAAATATGGATCCTGTCCGAACCAATTAATTCACTCAAGAGACGTGCTAGTAATACACAAAACCATGAAGCTGGGACAATAGTGACAGTGATACAGATCTGATAGATAGAGAGTGTGTAGATTCAGTCTAGACTGGGTTCAATAAGGCAGTAGGACTGCAGGATAACTCTTTGTCAGAGATCTTAAACACCAGATGTGTGGGAGACATAATGATGGAAGCAAGTCAGAATTATAGTTCAAGCCTACAGGCATTAACTTGAACATAACAAAAAAATTTTTTTTTATTATTTATGTTAGAATCCTTCACCAGAGCACTTCATGGAGTTTTGCTTTGGGGAGCTTCATCATAAGATCTGGCCCTTTCTTTCTGGCACTTTCCTTGAAAATGCCCAAGGAGAACAGCCTCAGCCCACACAGCCCTGCTTATGCAGGAGCTGGAGGAAGGCAGAAGTCCTGATTCTATGAGGATTTTGGATGGAAAATAGACCACATGTATTTAAAAACATAAAGTGTTTGTTTCCAAATAAACTTCCCTCTGCATCACTGTTCCAGCCAAACTTCCACATAAGCTGCAATTGACCACTGCTTGGGGTAAGAAGGAAGAAAGAGTAATGGAGATGCTTGTATCTGAACCACAGAGACAGATAATGGAACACCTCAATCAAGTAGAGCCCGACTAAATGATTCCTCCCTTGCCAGGTTTTATTTCTACTTCCTGATTCCATTCTCCCCCTCAGCCATCACTTTAAGCACAAAGGTAGTAAGTAACACCCGTACCAAGAATTTTACTTTTTAAACCAGCACATCAGGGAGTGCATCTATTCACCTTCTGTCCAATCTCCTACACTTCCTCTATTTCCACAATGACCGTTTATGTTCAGGTTAATGATGGCTAACGCAGTGAAAGATCTTCAGCCTTCAAGAAAAGATTCAATATTAGTCATGAAATTCTACTTGCTAAATCAAGAAGCATAATTTTTTTAAACTGTCAAAGTAAAAACAGCTGGATTTTTTTAAATCTTGTTAAGCAAAAAATTTAATTAACCAACAGTTCATTCTCTCAGTATTTTTATTGATCATTTTATTACTTTTAAGTGGTTGGGGAATTTTCATTTCTTGGTGTATCCCATGTGTCTCTTCCCTTTCATTTAAGTCATCAGAAATTGTCTGATTTTAAATAAATGAGCTTGTCTGATTTTAAATAAACAGTTAACGCATGAAGGGGTTCTGTTTTCAGGAGTTTTGTACTCAAGTCCCCGGGAGAAAAGACTATTATTTAAAGGTTTTTTCCAGGGGCACCTGGGGGGCTCAGTTGGTTGAGCATCTGACTTTTGATCTCAGCTCAGGTCATGATCTCACAGTTCATGAGATCAAGCTCCACTTGGGATTCTCTCCTTTCCTCTCTCTCGCTCTCTCTCTCTCTCTCTGCCCCTCCCCTGCTCATGCTCTCTCTTTATCTCTCAAAATAAATTAATTAATTTTTAAAAAGGTATTTTCCAAAAATGAATTCTGAGTCTGATATTACTTCCTTTCAGGGTTTATTTTGTAAAAACTGTGACGTTCCCACTCAATCCATCTTTGAAGAATTTCCATACACCTCCAAGTAACATTGTTCAGTCCAAATTCCAGTAGAATACTAAATGTCAGCCTTAAGTGGAAGGCAGTGTGAGCATTCACTGAGGTCTTAAATGATAAAACAATATGAAATGATAAGCTGTGGTTATCAATAGCTACCACCCAGTGGTCCTATCAACTGTGTGCTGAATGTGTGTCAGAGCTGTGCTTTATAATATATATTATCAACCAATGAGCCTCATTTCATAAACCACATACAACCTTCAGACATGTCCATTTATAAGCACAGCGTGGGTATACCATTAGAGAAAAGCGGAATATATTGAAACCCTCAATTAACTAGATGTTTGCTGCACTCTACTTTTAAGGAGAAGCCAATCACAAAAAGAACTCAAAGAGCCAACATTTTAAAACCCATTAAATCCTAGGGTTCTATCCACTTTAAGGCCAAACTCCTACATCAGTGCTTTTTAATCATTTTTTAAGCAATAGAAATTTTTTTAATAAAACAAACGAGAAATCATTACAGTTAAGGGGAGGCAGAGGGAGTGGAAAGGTGTGGGGAGTAACTTTCAGAGTTCTGCCCACTTCTACCCTGTGGATCCACCAGACAAGGCTGAAATATTTCTTGGTATAAAAGAATCCCCAAATCTCAGGGCACCTGGGTCGCTCCATGGCTAAGTGTCCATCTCTTGATTTCAGCTCAGGTCATGATTTTGTGGTTTCATGAGTTCAAGCTCCACGTTACACTCTGCACACCGAGCCTGCTCAGGACTCCCTCTATCCTTCTGTCACTGCCCTACTTCAGCTCATGCTCTCTCTGTCACTCTAAAAAAAAAAAATTCCAAATCTCGATGGCTTAAAATAGCAAAGGTCTCTGTCTTACCTATTTAGGCTGCATAGGCTCCGCCTTAACATGTGGTTCTATTATTACCACAGAAGGAAAAAACTGAAGTAGACATTCAATCATGGCAATTAAAGGTATCCACCCAGACTGAGACACATTACTTCTGGTTTTATTTCTTGACTAGGGAAAGTACATGGCCATGCCTAATCTTAATGTGGTAGAAAGTACAATCCTTCCAAGGGAATAAGATAGCAGTGGACAGGAATCATGTCTGACATAGAGCAACTCGCAGTGTCAAAGCTAGAGCACAGTTCAAAGCCATTTTTCTTCATGTCTTCATTTAGTGTTATTCAGAATAAAGCATTGCAAGATGCAAATTAATCAGGAAAAAAATTTTCTCACACATCGTAGATTTATTAGGAAGGTTAAATGGACTAACATAATAAGGAAAGATCTTAACAATAAGAAGGATTTTCAGAATATCCTTTCAGGAAGCTGAAAAACCCAGTTAGCCAGAACACGATTTCCCAAATACATCCTCTAATTCAAGTCCTCTAACTGTTTTACTTTTCAAATTGTTTTTAATGTTTGTTTATTGTAGAGACTGAGACAGACAGAGCACAAGCAGGGGAGGGGCAGAGAGAGAGAGGGGGACACAGAATCTGAAACAGGCTCCAGGCTCTCAGCTGTCAGCACAGGACCCAACATGAGTTTCAGACTCAGGAACAGCAAGATCATAACCTGAGCCAAAGTTGGACGCTCACCCGACTGAGCCACCCAGGCACCCCGCTGGTTTTGCTTTTCAAATGAGTGTCAGTAATACTATACTATAAAACAACTTCGAAAGATTACAGAAGAACACTTACATATCTATTTTCTACTCCATCAGCCATGTATACGACCAAAATTCGGAAGCAAGTGAAAAAAGACTCAAAAGCATCAGTGAAAATAACTTCAAAGGCCATCTATGTTATATAAGAGTTATTAAGTAATTTTTAAGTGACTGTTGATTTAATATTGTGTGTGAAACTGGGGTTATCAGCTTATAAAGCATGATTAGCCTTAGTGACCCTCATTCTTTTCCTATCATACAGTGGACATAAGATTAGAGAGAACTGAATGATTAAAAAACTCCCAAAAGCAGTAGTGAAAAGTGATAACTAATTGAAAAAGATAACTGGAAAACTATCTAGATAAACACCTTCATGCATGAGAGGTGAAGGCTCTATGTATTACAAGGCAACCTAACAATTAATGTTGATAATACTGACCCTAAATCATGAATAAAATATTAAAATTCTAATGATCTTAGATGCATCATTTAGCCTCATTAGTGTTCAGTTTTATTATCTAAAACTAAGAGAGTAGGAATAACTAATCTTTGGTCATTTGTGTGACTCTATGAGTTTCACATTTATTCTATCAATAAACAATTGATCATCACTAACAAATATGACCCAAAAAACTTAAGAAGAGAAACTGACATCGGGTAAGGAATTAGACAAGGAGAAAAATCAATGAAGCAGACTGCCAAAAATGCTTCATGATTAAATAAACTTGAAATGTAGTGCAGTAGCCATAAAGATTTTGGTTGCAAATAGAAGAAATTCAATATCAACCAACTAAAACAGTGAAGAAATGCATTGTTTCTCACCTCTGAAAAGTTCAGGAATAGTGTGGGTTTGAGGTTTGGTTTGAAGAGCAGCCACGAAAATTTCCACAAGGAACCCAATCTTTGTCTCTATGCTCTGCCTTCTGTAATGTCTACCTCATCCTAAAGCTGCTCTCCTCACTGTTGGACTATGGCTGCCAACAAATCCCAGGTCTACATACTGTTTTGTCCACATCCAATATGAAAGAAAGGGTGTCTCTGTCTCAGCCTTCCAAGGGAAGTCCTGAGAGCCATTGCAGTTGGTTCAGGCTTGGTCTCAGATTTGTTCTTCAACCAAACACCATAGCCATGTTGTAGAGAGTGTGGCTTGGGCTAAGTCAGTGAGGGCCCACTTGAGACACTTACCATGGAATAACCTTTCCCAAATGCATACAGTCCTCACCTGGGCACTCCTCTGCATGCCCCCATACCTTGTGTCTCATCGTGTGTCCAAATTCCATCTTTTTATAAAGACAGCCACATTGGATGAAGGCCCACTCTAACAGTCTCATTTTAACTTAATCACATCTTTAAAGGTCCTATCTCCAAATACAGTCACATTCTGAGGTACTAAGGGTTATGATTTCAACATATGAATTTGAGAGGGGACAGTGGACACAACACATGTCATAATAGATACCAAAACCAAGACATTTCCTGGTCATTTCTTTCCATCTTAAGGATTTTTTAATATTTTATTTTTTTTACAAAATATCTTCAGGGCACCTGGGTGGCTCAGTCCGGCTTACGCTCAGGTCATGATCTCACGGTTTGTGGGTTTGAGCCCTGCGTCGGGCTCTGTGCTGACAGCTAGCTCAGAGCCTGGAGTCTGCTTCAGATTCTGTGTCTCTTTCTCTCTCTGACCCTCCCCTGCTCACAGTGTCTATCTCTGTCTCTCAAAAATAAGAAATAAAAGAAAAAAAACATTAAAAATTTTTTCTTATTTATTTATTTTTGAGAAAGAGAGAAACAAAAAGAGAGAGAGTAGGAGAGAGTCAGAGAGAAAGAGAAGGAAAGAATCCCAAGCAGACTTAATACTGTCAGCACAGAGCCAGACATGGGGCTTGATCCCATGACTGTGAGGTCATGACCTGAGCCGAAATCAAGAGTAGGACACTTAACTGACTGAGCCACACAGACATCCCCATTTTAATGATACTTTTAAGTGATATTATCAAAGAAGGAAACTCAAACAAGGGGCACGTGGGTGGCTCAATCAGTTAAGCATCCAACTTCAGCTCAGGTCATGATCTCATGGTTCATGGGTTTAAGCCCTGCATCAGGCTCTGTGCTGACAGCTCAGAGCCTGGAGCCTACTTCAGATTCTGTTTTTCCCTCTCTCCCTGCCCCCTTACCCCCCCGCCCCCGTTCACGCTCAACTCTCTGTCTCTCTCTCAAAAATAAATAAACATTAAAAAAGAAAGAAACAAACACTAAAGTAACAACAACAACAAAATCAAGATAGCTTAGATTTCTCACCTACATTGCTAAACCCCAGAAGTTTTCACTGGAAAAAAGTCTGCAAAGTTTTGTGAGGAAAAAATTTGACCCAAAAAATCTATATACAACAGGATAACAGAAACACTCTCAGACATAAAAAGTGCAGAATGTATAACACCAATCAATGTACTCTTTCCAAAAATAATTACTTCAAAACTAAAAATTTTTTAAAAACCTAAAAACTTGGTGATTTATAGTATTAAAAAATTATAATCGAAGCACCTATGTTGCTCAGTCAGATAAGCGTCCAACTTCATCTTGGGTCATGATCTCTGTGTTCATGAATTCAAGCCCCACATTGGGCTTTCTGCTGTCAGTGCAGAACCTGCTTGGGACTCTCTCTCTGTCTCTCTCTCTGCCCCGTCCCCACTTGTGCTCTCTCTCTCTCTCAAAATAAATAAACTTTAAAAAAACTATAACCAGTAATGAAGACATTTAAATATAGAATTACATCCAAATAATGTAGATAACAGTGTCATAAAATATAAGGCATTTTTCAAAAATAATTATTTAAATAAAATGTCATGGTGTATAAATATAAGTGTAAAATAGAAATCTGCATCTAATATAACAGGTCATATCGAGGGAACTGAGAAGGAGAGAGAGAAAAGGAAGGGAAAACACTAATGAAAGAAAAACTGATCTAACTATATTTCAATTCATGAAATATAATTGATTACATTAAATAAAAGTAGGATAAAAACTTTAAAATTATTGAAAGGAGCAAAGAAAAAATGTCCCATAGAGCAAGACAAAATTTTTAAGGAAGCAGTAACACAAAAAATATAAAATAAAATTAAAGTGAACCAAACCTCTAATCTGTCATAATAAATATGGATGGAGTAAACTTAAGACCCAATAAAAAAATCCAATAAGGGTGTCTTCTTTCTGTTCTTCTCTAGTTTCAAAATTGATCTCAATAAAGATGTTTCAATTTTATAATTATAAAAATAATATTGTCCTAAAATATAGGAAAAACAACTAAGCATAGGGTCTGTTTTAACATACACAGACATTGTAAATTTGCCCCTTCTTGCAATGTCAACTAGATGCTCCCTGGTACCACAGTGAACAAATCTCAGATACCCCTTCTAAGGCAAACTGCCCCATCCACAATCCCTACAAACGGATCAGCTCTCTGCCTCCGACACACACCTTCTCCTCTCCCCGCTCAGTGCCCAGGCCAGAGTTGATTAGACAGGTTACCCAAGGTCAACCAACCCCTGGGCTTGCTTATGATCTGGTGGGAGAAAATGAGCTTCAGCCAGTAGATATTACCCTCTGGGATACACTGGAGCTGGAAATGTGGGAAGAGAAAGTCCGTCAGCAGTGAGAACCAGAGTTACTCCTGCTCCTGAGAGCTCTCTGGGCATCTCTGTGACAGATTATCCCTTTTCTAGAGGCAACTGTAGAAGCTGCCAATTCCAGCAGCCAAAAGAGCCAAATCAAAATGTGATGTGAAAGTAGAAGATTCCATTAATTAAGTAATCTTCCCCACATCAAATTTTAAAATTATTCCATACTGAACAGTTAGACTAGAGTCCTGCCAATAAGATACACTAAGGAACTATGTGTTAAAATAGTTCTGAGCACTTAAACAATTAACAAGATGGCTGATGTCTTCGCATCTATGTGCCTGAACAGGCACCTTCCTCTCTCCATAGGTAAAATCTACACTGTCATTGTATTCAGGCACACATTCTTTAGGCCTATGCCTGTTGCAAATTTTGCATTTTTTCCCTGGTTGAGGGAAGGATAATACATTAAATTTAATTCCTTAAAATAAAAGCTTTGCCTTATGTTTTGTGGTAGCTGATAGTTTTTTTGTTTGTTTTTTTAGCTGATAGTTTTAAAAGTGGTGATGTCTGTTATTGGTTTTCAGAATCATCCTTTATTGTCATGTTTCATAGTGGCTGCAGATATGATCATTAAAAATAAATAAATAAAAGTACTGGAAGTCTCTGCTTGTTTGCTTCCCTGTCAGTGTACCTTGTAGGACCCGTTTGTTAAGCCAGAATTCTGTAAAGGATGGTGCCTTCCTTTGCTAACTTTTGAGTAGGAGAGTGTTCACCAGAATAATCAAGTAAGGTCAGCCAAGCATAGATCTATAAAGAAAAAAGATAAAAAGCAAAAAACTTTGTGTTTCAAAGAAAACAATATGTTTCATATGATAGGTAGAGAATGACTGGATTCACACTGTAGTTTTTATTTATTCAATGAAGGAAGGAAGGAGGGAAGGGGGAGGTAATAGGGGAAACAAAAGAAGGAAGGAAAGAAGGTAGGAAGGAAGGAAAGAAGGAAGGAAGGAAAAAGTGAATGAATGACAAAATCAATAAATAAGTGAATAAAGAAATAACATTAAAATGAAATGAAAACTTTAGAAAATTTACCTTTCCAATTAAATGAAACAATTATACATAGAAACAATAGATAGTTTACTGTACTGTTAATGAAAATGCTTTCTAACTCTTCAGATTGAGAATGGTGAAAACAAGTAGTTGTTGCTAAAAGAAGCCAACAAGATCCTTTCTTGGATCTCTTTTAGTTAAGTAGTCTCTCTTCTTCTCAGTTTCTGATAATCTTTTTCTATGTGTCTCACAATGTTTTGGTCAAGAATATTTGCTTCTTAGTATTTCAATACCTAGGTAACCAATAACAAAAGTTTCTACTTATGCATTTGTTCAGTGTGCACTATAAATGCAGTGTTTATCAGTGGAACTTGTAAGGTGAAATTCTTTTATTAAGTAACTTCCAAAATGCCAACTACATCCTTCATTGATTTCCCTAGGAATGGTTTTCCTTTCTGTTTGCCTGTTGTCAGAGCCCTTTGCTCACTGTGTTCCCACTCTCTCTCAATCTTTCTCAATGGAATTTTATATTCAGGCGCCTTTGGCAGAAAAACAATTTTCAGAGCAGAAAACAGATTCCCCTACTGGATGGAAATACAGCCACCATTCCATTTTTTCTGCAGTTCAATTAAACATTCCCTCCCTATGACTTAGTTGTCAAGGAGTTTGCCTATATAACCATGTCAGTATTGATATTTGAGTGTTCTTATTATACCATTCAGTCTTTTGGTAAAAAAGTTTGTTTCTAATCTATTGTGTCTTTCTTAGCTCTATCAAATTAATGTAGAATATTCTTCCATCAGAAAGTGAAACTCCCATGGTCTCTACTGGTATCTTCTATATATGTGAATTAAATTAATTTCAAATGACTGAATATTGTTTGGGGTTTTTTAAATGGAGTAAACACTATAGTGTGTAAAAAAAAAAGCTAACAAAATACTCAATATGTGGGGAAACACCAGACACATGAAAAAGTAAAAATATTAATAGATGCAGTCCAAAATATAATTTAACTTCCTATTACATGGATTTGGAGACATATTAAGTGTTAAATCACATCTCTTGAAATGTAACTTCATAGAGTAGAATCTTAATGTAACACAGTTATTCTCTGGGTTTTGTTCTTATGCATTTCAGCAGTATGGTGGGGTCTGATCTGAAGGATTGGCCTGGCTAGCCAAGAAAAAATGAGATAGAACTGATGCAGGGAAATATCTTCACAATGAGCTTTGCCATGTCAGAAAAAAAACGTTCTGAAATGGAAATGTGACAAGCATCAGCTCCTGGGGACAGAGAAAATTAGTTTGCTCAAAATTCCAAAAGGCATGCTCAAGTAAGGCGCTTTCAGTCAATGCAAAGGAAGGGAGATGGGCTCAGTAACCCGCCAGGTCTATTCCCTTCTTTGTGCCTCCAAATGCAGCTGAAGCACATTAAGAAAACATTTATGTGTTGCTCACCTTGAATGCAAAGGCACACATTGCCTCTCCCACACAGCCCATGCAGGACCTTTCATTTTCAAGTTTACAAAGAATAAAATAAAATTAGAGCTTGTCACCTTTGGGGAGAACGAAAACAGGCTGAAATTATTCAGCAACTTGAATTTGCTCCATCTTCAATGGAGAATAACCAGAAACAGGAGTGCGTGGCAGCCTATTTTTAGGCATAGCCAGTGATGAGGATTTTCACGTATAATGCGAGTGACTTATAACTGTTCTCAGAACCTGAAACTTTCTATCCCCTGACTCTGGAGTCATCAAGTCCCACGGACTGTTCACAGCATCACAGCCTGTGGCCGTTAGGCTGCAGGAGCTGCATCCCTGGCTCTCCCCACCCTTACATGTGTGCCATCTCATCTACTCAGATCCCACACTTGCGGCACTTCAGAAAGTCATTTGGGCTGAAGTTTATCTTACCTATGAAGAAAAGGTTTCTAAGATAATAGTATTGTAAACAGAATTGCAGCAAAAAGAAATAAATTCCACGGCACAGACAGGACCAAGATGGCCTCAGGCTTCCACTCACCTTGGCGAAACTTTAGACAGGTTTCCTCCTGACTAGAGGCCCCGGAACCCCTTTTCCTAGAGCATTTATTTTAGAAAAACAGTACTTGTACACTCTTTCTCTGGCCTTTTGAAATATAAATCTTCTACAACCCAGGAGTGTCTTTCTCAACAGCCTGGAAGTCATCTCTTTGAAATGGAATCTTCAAGAAAGTTAGCACCTTGATATCCCAGTCTGTGGAAAGGGAGGAACCTAACTTCTGTAAGAGACAATTAACAAGTGCAGATGACCTAACGACATTGACCAGCTTCTCCCCTAACATCCTTCGGTACTCCATTAGCCCACCCCAGCTTCTTGCCTTTTGTTTCCTCAAAATTGACATCATTCTCTCTTCCCTGTTGCAATACTGAAATAGTCTTGAATAAAGTCTTCCCTGCCTGTTTACCTGGTCCAGTGCAATTTTTCTCTTACAAACAATAGTTGGTGATCTCACCATCCACTAACTCTTCTTCCTTACACTTAGGACCCATTTTTTTAGCAGCTATATCCCCTGCTAGAAGATCACATGCTCCAGCCCTCCTTGCAACCGGACATAGCCACCCCGGCTCCAGCAGCCCTCTGGGATAGAAGCTCTGTACTGAGGAGGGCTGACAAGGAGGCTGACTGAGCCCACATTCCTGGTAGGCTGGGCAAACCTCTGTTTAAATCTCTACCATTTAACCCCTACTTCCTACCCCGTCAGAGAGAAATACCCTTCTCTATTTGCTTAACACATTGTGATTTGGAGCAGGGGGGAGGAGAGGCTCAAGCTGCACGATAGGATAAATTTTCACACTTCCCACAAAGCCTCAAAAACATTGATTTCACATATATCTTAAAGAAGACCTAATCCTCACTCTCTATTTTATGATGAAAAACACTGAGGGCACACAAAGATTTCCAACGGCTTGACCAACATTCTTTACACAGGTCAACGGATAAAATGTAAATCATTTCTTCTCCTTAGTGCTCATCCTGGTGCCTGACATCTGACAGATATTCCAGATGTGTTTAGTGAGTAAACGAGCATGTAAACAAATTATTACAATTCAGCGTGACAACTGTTGTAATAGACAAACCTGTGCAAGAGTCCAGGAGGACATGCCAGTAACCACTCAGCTTGCCCCTCATTGCATATGCCACCTTTAAATTTGCACAACTCATGTTTGGAGATTTATGTGTTCCTAATTCCTCAAACTTTTTGCTAAAGAGGACTGGCCTTCATATTAGTGATTTTTATATTGATCTCAGCAGGTATCTTGTTCAACACACAAAATCTGGCTAAAAATTTCAGTAGGTGGAACTCTCTCTCTATATGAACAGTGCTGTCTGAGTGCCAGGTATCCTTCCTCTTGGGAATCAATTACTCAAGGTCTGTGCAAATTTAGGGCAGTGAAATGAAAATATTAAATCTCTCAATTGGATTAGTTCTGCCATTGCATGTAAATCCACACCAAATGTGGCAGACCAAAGTGTCAATTCTTTCCTATGCCAGAGTTTCAATCTTCCTGTTAATCGTATTTTAAATCTTGCAAATATTTAAAGTCAAAAACACAGATGCAACCTAGGTACTATGACACGAGTTATACCAAACTGGAAGACTGAGCAAGGTAGGTTCTGCTTATTTTCAACGGTGTTAATATGCAGGAAACACTATAAGGCAGCTTCCTTGGTCTCTGTTACTTTGCTTTGGTAAAGCTGTTTCCTCATCTATAATGACGGTGTCTGACCAGACAGTATTTCAAGTCCCGTCAGCTCTGGTAGTCTAGGATATTATGATTTAACACTGCATTATACACTATGGGAATCACTCACTTCCTCTACCTCATGTGCCACACAGAGAAGAAACTTCTGTTTTACTTCCAAAGAAGGAGGGTACAGAACAAACACCTGGGTTCCCTCTCTCTGTCCCCTCACTCACTCCTCCTTGTGAGGAAAGGGGTGATTTATCTGATGGGTAAAACAAAGAACACCAGAAATCTATAGGACCGTGTTTGCCAAGGGGAAGGTCACAACATCAAAAAGGCACAAGCCAATCTCTTGCTGTATTGCTCTCTTGGCTTATCTGTCTTTGTGCTGGGTGCTTTCTGCCCCTCTGCCTCTGGCCCCAAATGATACCTTTCCTCCACCAAGAGATCCAATATTCTCTAACTTCTCTGTTCAGGACTCATAGGCAAGCTTCAACTGAGGTAGGAGTGCCTTGGCGGCCACCTTTCTCTAACTCAACTTTCCTTATAAAAAGCTGATCCTATACTTTAATCCATATTCGATGACTAGCATCCATTGTTAGTCACTGAGGACACCACACCTAATAATTGCCCCAGAACAAGGATCCAAGCTGGGTGTCTTTGCACATTCCAGAAAGTCAGGACATGAGCCTATCTTAGAGAAAAGGTCATGACTAAACCCTGGAGAACTTACAGTGGCTCGGCCTCAAAATCAGGGTAACACGTGGGATGGGGAAGAGATTCACATGCCAAGTCAAGGGACTAAGAAGAGGAACCACTCTGAGTGCGGTCGACTGGGTGGTGATGTTTGTATCCTTCTCCAATTTAGCCCCAAGAAAACGAACACTAAGACTCTACCAAAATACTCATACATAAAGAGTAAGGTTAATGAGCAACTCCCATCGTGAAGGGAACTGTAAGAAAGAAAGTCAAACTATTTGATTACTTAAGGCAGTAAATAGATAAAGGAGATTGCAATAGTCAGAAAAGGCTCTCTCTCCTCCCCACTCAGTGGTGGGACAGAGGGTCAGCAGCCAGTCATGTCTCAAAGCAAACAGGAGCAGCGGCTACAACTGAGAGGTGCAGATCAAATATGGAGAAAGAGGGCGAGCGAAGGGATACAGCCTATAGTCATGGCTCAAAGGAAACTGAGTGCCACTGTGAAACCCCAAGGGAGACACCAGGGATAAAATCCTTGAATGTCAGGAGCCGGTGACTGGAACTCCAGTAGCTTTTCACAGCCCACTGTGGAATGCCAGAGGCTCATTTGTCATGACATATGTTCTTAGACCAGCCCTGGCCAATATTAATATACTGCAAACCACAGAGGTGAATTTCTAGTAGCCACATCAAAGAAGTAAAACTAAGCAGATGAAATTAATTTTAATAATATATTTTCTTAACCCAATATATCTAAAATATTACTATTACAACATTTGGTCAATAATCCATATAGAAAATTATTATGTTATTTTCATTCTCTTTTTAATATTGTGTTTGAAACCCAGCGTGTATTTTGTATTCACAACACAGCTCAATTCTGACTAGCCACATTTCAATTGCTTAGTAAGCCACATGTGGCTAGTAGCCATGACATTAGACAATATAGTGTTAAATTATACCAAATAATCTGGGTACAATGAGAAACGTGGGGGTGGTAATCAATAAACATCTCCTGACAGCAGCAGCACATGTAAATTTTGAACTCTAAAGACATTACTATAGAACCAAATCGTGGACAACGTTATCTTGTGAAGGAAATGATGTTCTTAATCTATGGCCACTGTTTACCCTCATGTTGTAGGTTTCCTAAGAGTCAAATAACAATCTTTTGTTTCCAAAAATTACAAACCTGGCCACACAGAGCTGCATTTAAAACTCCTCAGCTCTTACAAATTCAAGTTGGGCTTCTCCCAGCAAATCTCCCCTTTTCTTACTACAGTTCTGGATTCATGTGAATACATCAGCCCCTGAGTTACCTCTGCTCCTGAGAGCAAATCATGCCAACTAACCTGTTGTCCCTTGTCCCAGGGGCCTCCAACAAAGTCTGTAAATTGCCAAGGAAAATTCGTCTTCTTTATGCATGAAATCACTTTCAGATTTATGCTAGTAAAAGATTAGCCAACAATGAAAAGCTGTTGTCGTCACAATTTGCGACAGGAGATCAGTTTCCTGTCCCTACTTTTGCATACTTCCTTGACATTTGTGAAACCAGAGACACACTTGATGATTTTTAAGAAAAATGTATCTTTCTATTCCTATGAAAATGTGGTCTGCAGAGAATAAGAAGGGTTGCCTAATATCAAAAAAAGTAATCTTGGTTGAAAAATTAGGCCTTCTGTCTTGCACAGAGACAGCTGATAAAACAGAGGAATTAAGTAAAAGAAGATACATAAGTTAATGCAGCCTGAAGGCAACTTCAGCTTTGATGCCAACAAATCATTGCATTCTTACAAGTTTTTTCCTGATTTTACATTTAAAAAATGAATAGCTAATGTAGCAAAAACAAGCATTTTCTTGCAAAAATATACAGCAAGGATAGAACAAATGAAGCTTTCTTTTTTTCCCACTACTGAATCAAATTCTAAACTATAGCAATTAGCAATCTGAATGATCAATACCCGAGATTGATTTGCTTGGACCCTTGTGAAACTAGATTTTTGACAGCAGATGCTAGCATAATGTGACTGTGAGAAAGTACATAAATAACTTTGGGTAAACAGTGAATCGATGATTTCATCATGTGTCAACTGTGCCCACCTTACAGTTTATATAGTCTTAACATTCCAGATGGTTGAGCATGACTCAACTGAAGTGACCTGACTTATTGAAATCCTACAAGAAACACATCATCCCTTAACTCACAAAATCTTAACCATAACCTCACAGTCTCATGACGGTAATCATTCAGTCACATCCAGTCTCAAAAGATGTACTCCTGTTTTTGTCGCTCAGTATCCTCAGACTACCTTATCTTCAGCCCTGAGGCCAATTTCTCCCAATGGTGAATGTCAGTAAACACGAATTAAATTCTCTTGAATTAACATTGGCATCTTTTTGAAATGGATTTCACCAATTAATTCTTAGACCTTGTGGCCCCAAAGCTACAGAATTTTTCTTAACCAAGCCTCTCCATGACAACCCTGCAACCCTTATGGAAATGGAGTTATGACATATAAAACTCCATTATTTTATTCTCTACTTAAAAAGGAGAAAGAAAATATTTGAGGATGAAGCCTCATTAAGTAAACGTAAAGAGTGGCACAAGATTCCAGAGAAAACCACATGCAGCTTAAATATCATTTTACATGTATGTCAAATATTGAAAGCTAAATTTTCCAGTGGTACATTTTTTAGGAAGTCTACAATATGTGACTATTCAGTAACTCAACCAATTTTCCATTGCAGAATACTTTCTATAGTACATCTCTTATCTGGGCAGAAATAGATTAAATTTGCCTACCCAGCATCTTTCCAGTCATTCCTCTCTGGTTAGTTCCTCCATTGCTGCCATTCCTTCTGGCACCATGTCTACCCATCCACACCTCATACTGGAGAGAAAGGATGAGCTCAAAATAATGTCCAGCTGACTACAATCCATGACAGCTTCAGTTCAACCCAAAAAAAAAAAAATCCACCAGGACACCTAGGACTTCAACCTGTGGAGTTGCTCCTGGGTATGTTGGGTAGTGCCCTGCAACCTGAAGACAGATATTTGTTGGTGACAGTTAATGACTTGTCTGTCTATATCCCATGCCCTTTAACTGTGGCTGGAAATCCCAGATATCTTTCCCAGGAGAATACATAAAAGTCACTTGACCCGGGGCACCCAGGTGGATCAGTTGGTTAAGCATCTGACTCTTGATTTTGGCTAAGGTCATGATCTCACAGTTGGTTAGATTGAGCCCACCATCAGGCTCATTCTGACAGCACAGAGCCTGCTTGGGATTCTCTCTCTCTTCCTTTCTTTCCACTCTTCCCTCCACTCACAATGATGTGCTCTCTTGTTTTTTTCTTTCCTCTCAAAATAAATAAACTTAAAAAAATTTTTTTAAATCTAGAACCATGCACCATTGCTTTCATATATTTCATATATTTGGTTCGCCAGAGGGAATGGAAGCAATGGAGGAACTAGCCAGAGAGGAATGACTGGAAAGATGCCGGGTAGGCAAATTTAATCTATTTCTGCTCAGATAAGAGATGTACTATAGAAAGTATTCTGCAATAGAAAATTGGTTGAGTTACTTGAGATTCTCTCTCTCTTCCTTTCTTTCCATTCCTCCTCCCACTCACAGTGATGTGCTCTCTTTTTCTCTCTCTTTCTCTCTCAAAATAAATAAACTTAAAAAATTTTTTTTAATCATCTGAGTCACATTTTCTGTGTCAAGCATATACCAGGACACCACATCTAGACCCATGGACCGCTACTTTTGGATATTTGGTTCTATGATTCTCCTGATTTTACACTCAAGTTTTCAACATCAGCATTAAGAGCTTCTACTTGTGCCCAGTTGGAACTCTCTTATATGACTTAATATCCCCCTAACTATCCCATTCAGTCTCTCCATTACCCATGTAGGCTAGCTCCCTCTCTACTATCCCTCCAGAACAGAATGATTGCTCATCCCCTGCCTGAATGCCTGAGAATCACATCTATTTGGATTCTCCATCACTGCCAGCCTATAGGATACTCATCAGTTACTTCAGCTTCAGGTGGACTTTCTACATAGACTATGTCCATTGAGCCTTATGTTTGGACAGTAAAGCTAAATGCCAGTATTAGCAGCTAAATAAATCTATCTCCTCCCCAGAACCTATCCTACTCCTGTGAATAAGATATTCACATGTCATATTTATACCTTTGTTCTTTCCACGCCTAAGTCATCTACCTTCCACTTTGTTGGCCTCATTCTTCCATAGTTATTGAGCCATTCCTGGCTCTTTCTGTGAAAATAGCTGATCTTAAAATGGTACAGATTTCAAGGAATTGAGCAGTAGTCAAGAAGTTGGACATCTTTTCCTTTCATTCTAAGTTTAGCCACCACTAGCACTTTATTGTTTTCTTTAAAGTCGTTTTCTAGAACATCAAACACATGCATATTCATCAGCTGCTATCTATATTAGATTATTCATGCTTCTGCCTTCTTCCATTAGCACAGTTAATCAAGAGCGTTAGAAAGCTGAGCTACCCTCTGAAGTCTGAATTGCATGGCAAAGAGTGTGCAGAGCTACCAGATATTTTTGCTGTATTTGTTGACCTCTCATGAAGGTGCAAAGGAAACTGCAAGCTTCAAATATTTCAAAGTATTTGACATAGTTTGGGAGGAATTTGATTTGCTTAGAAGCCTCCTCTTGAGGGAATTACATTTTGAGCTGTTTTATCACATATACATTTTTATTACCATTTCTGTTCACTCAGTCATCTGAATATGAAGCTAGAGCACTGGACCGTTGGACACAAGAATGAATTCCAAGAAGATTAGAGAACCAGGAAAATGCAGAATGGGTTTAATGACTCATGGGTGAAGTATTAGTCATTGGTCATAAACCAATATGGAACCAGAGACACTGGCAACGAATTCAGGCTTCAGAGCACAGGCTCTGCAGGTTCCACTTAGCAAGTCAAGCAGCTGACTCAACACTTCCACAGAATTCACAAAGCAAAAACCCAGCTGGTTTACTCTATTTCATCTTCCATTTAACCAGTTACAAACAAGGTTTCTTTTAGAGTTCTAGAACAACATGAAAACGTCATTTATTTGTTTTGATTAAATATGATTCCTGAGGGAGAGAACAATGATCTAAAATACTCAAATACAAATATAAATAAAAGGCTGTGTAGATTAAGCTAGGAATATCTGTTTAAAATGAATGCATAGAGGGGCACCTGGGTGGCTCAGTTGGTTAAGTGTCAAATCTTGATTTCATCTCAGATCATGATCTCAATGTTTGTGAGTTCAAGCCCAGCATTGGGATTTTCTCTCTCCCCCTCTCTGTATGCACTTTCCCTGCTCACACACACACTCCCTCTCATAATAAAATAAAAAGGTTTAAAATGAATGCATTGAAATATAGATTCTAACTGAAGGACTGTCAAGTGGTTTCATGGATGACTGGGAACTAGGAATTCTGGGCTCTGCTTCATTCTGCCCACAATCCAAGTCTAGAGCATTCCTCATGTGCACAGACTCTTAATTTTGGACACATAGGGAGGAATATATAGCACCTCAGGATCCTTTTCAAGCCTTACCACATTTCTTTTTAATTTTTTTTTAATGTTTATTTATTTTTGAGAGACAGAGCATGAGCAGGGGAGACGCGGGGGGTGGGGGGCGGGGGGGAGACACACAGAATCTGAAGCAGGCTCCAGGCTCTGAGCTATCAGCACACAGCCAGATGTGGGGCTCAAACCCACAAACTATGAGATCATGACCTGAGCCATAACCAACCGAGCCACCCAGGCGCCCTGTGGCCTTACCACATTTCTGCAGGCTTCTCTGACCCTTCAACTTGCCATAAAGCTAATTTCGCTCTCTCTACACCACCTCCCTATCTTACAGGTAAATCCCCCTTGCACTTACCTGTATGTATTAGTGGTTTACCAGCTGGCACTATTCCCCTCCCACTACTTAATTCTTCAGATGCTATTAAGAGGGATTCATCGTTGTTGAAGACTGACAGATGAACTTGGACAGGGATGTGATGGGCAAGACATGTCAAGATTAGAAAAAGTGTAATAACTCTAGATTAATTGACCAGAATCGTGGTTCCCAGTGTCATGGGAATTCTGATCCCTAATGTCTATATCCAGTTAAATGATAGCAGGATATGCCATACAAATACCATGGATTTTGAAGGCAAAGAGCTCAGATTTAAACCTAGAGCCAACCTCAAATCCACCTTAATTTCTCCATTCAACAAGTATATGTTACATATCTGCTAGTTCCATATGGTTCTAGATGCTGGAAGTATAGTAACAAACAGAACAGATAAAATATTTAAAGAATTGTGGGCCTGGAAGAGATTTTAGGGCTCTTCTAAGTTTGACTGGGACTTGTCCACACCCATTCACTTACGTTGCTTCTGGTTACCTGGGTTACAGCAGCAGATCTGAACAGCTTTGACAGAGGCCATGTGGATAAAAAAAAAAAAAATCTAAAATATTTACAGAAAATGTTTCCTTTGCAGAAGTTTGCCATTCTTTCTCTAAGAGCTGCTCACCTTTCTTATTGAGTGCCAGGTACATACAGAAGCATTCTTGTAGGCTTTGGGAATACAGTGGTGAACAACATGCATGCCCTGTCTTCAGGGAGCTTGCGGTTTAGAGACACAGGACAAGTAACTAGGCCACTAGTATCCAACAAGGTAAATAGATCACCTGTTTCATTCACCCATGTATTCCAAGCACCTAGAATAGTGTCTGGCACAAGAGGCTAGAAAATACATGGAATATTTTCAATAGAGTAAACCAGTACATCTTATCAGGATGAGAGGGATAAATGTGGAAGAGGCTGGAGCAGTTAACAAACGACAGAGCCCACAAGGCCAATTAAAACATGCCAGAGCCAGGACTTGAACTAGGAGTAATAGGCAGCCACTGAGGGATTTCTAGGCTGAGTGGGGCCTATTTATATATGCACTTTAGAAAGACCAAAAGACTGCATCTGCAAAGCAGCACAAAAGGCCAGTCCCACCACCACCACCACCATCACCACCACCACCATCATGGAGGCATAAGTGTAACCCCAGGTCTCCTCAGGCAGATGGTCCCAGGTGTTTGGGTATCTATGCTACCGGGATTGATAATGTGACACAGGGTTCCACCAGAGCTCAGGAGAGGCAGCACAGCAGAACAATGGACAGACAACTGGAAACTATTCAATTATGAGGAAAAAGTGGTCTTAGATGTGTTTGTGGTATTTTGAAATTTTCTCAGAAAGTCCAGAGACTCCTGGTCAGTGAGGGGAAAGGAATGCTTATCTTCTCTGAAAGCCATTTATAGCTGAAGTTGATTCATGAGTCAATCGGGGCAAAACTCCATCCATTCACTGGAAACATAACATGTGGCTTCCGTTCCAGGACTTTTCTGTCTTTCCCTGTGGTGAGTAGAGGGTGTGCAGCAAAGTCACAGGTCATCAGGGAGACCAGCGGGGCTGCTGGCAGGAGACAGTGTCAGATGGTACATGCTGTCTTGCTCAGCTCATCATCGCCCGAGGTCCTGGGGTGAACCTTGCACATTCCCAAAACTCAGGTCCTAGGGACTATCAGACTCAGCAAGGCTGACTCAGGCTTTTCAAGTTCACAAAAGACTCAGGTATAAACCAGAAAGCCAACTTATGTTACAATAATAAATGTAAGTACAAAAGGGTTATTAGCCTCCTCAGACTGGTGTGCAAAGTATAGAGGGAGCTACATCATAACCATATTATGTCAAGAGGTGTATAGAATTCATACAAAATAAATTAATTATATGCTTCAACTATGCAGTGACATAGGCTGAGAAGGCCTGAGATAAACATCCCACTATGTACATGGTCTTGCCAATGGGAAAGAAATATTCAAAGTCCCAGAGCTAAGCCTCCTTCTCCCCTGGGTAGTTCTAGGAGGGTACTTGCCAACATTTGCCTTTCTGACTTTCCATTTCCTGTTCTCCCAGGGCTGACAGACTGCAGTTCTAAATGATAAGTTCTCTCTTTAGATATGTTAATAGAGGCAATCAGGTTACAGTCCTGCTGACTCCACTTAAAGGAATTCTCAAAAGTGACTTTCATGTCTCTGTCCTAGCCTGCTAGGTGTAAAGAGCACTTTTATTCCCTGGGTTCCAAATTCCTGGGCACACTTTCCTCTTGCTCCCCTCTACCGGTAGTTTCTGTTGTTCAAATGCTTGCCCCTTGTCCATGTGCAATCTAGAAGCTGGAAGTAGGTCTAGATTAAGATAGGACCTCATGTACTTTTCTGCATTTGAAAACTGGTTTGCTTAAGACATCATTAAAGCATTTATATCCATTGCTGACTAAATTTTAAGATCTCTTGGATGCAAGAGACAGAAATAGCAATACAATTTATATGATGCTTGCTATTCACAGGCACTGGACTAATCACTTTATACACGCTATTTCATTCAAGCTTCTCAGTACGATGAAAGTATCATTACCCTCCATTTGTGTATGGGGAAATTGAGGCTCGAAGAAGATAAGTCATTGCCCAAGGTCATCAACAAGAATTAACTTGGCTACACTCATAGCTTCCCCATGTTCATTGTACTTCTCAACTCTTTCCAGAAACTGAAAGAGTAAGTATATTGTATTTTGATGATAATCTATATCCAGCTTCTCCAATTTTGGCTTTATCCAAGTGTTTCTAACCTGTGGCTCGACATATTTGATATTGGCAACCCCCCGGTATGTCCTAGCATTTTTACAAGTATATTCTTGTCTAGGGAAAAGTTGAGAAACATCACTTTTTGTTATTACGATCTAGCTTCCCCTCATCATATGCTTGCTAGTAATCAGACTGAACCAACTGCATGATTGGGTGGATTCTAATGCTTCCCAGGTGTGGCTCTGCTGACCTTGAAAATACCATGCCGCTACAACCCCAAAGTTAAGAGGACTTTGTACTGAGTAGTGAGAATGATGTTTCATTCATCTTTATACGGTGGGTCCCAAACCAGGTTGATCAACAGAATCACTTCGGAAATTTTTAAGCATATAGATCTGGAGCCCACTGGAGGAATCAGTACATTTCAAAAGCTCTAGGGCTAATGTGGAAACTCATTCAGCCTTAGGAACTAGTGTTGTGGATACACCCATGTTGCTGGTGGCAGAAAACCTGGGGTTAAGTTCTTGTCTGCTACCACATGGTCTTGCGCAAATTAATCTCCTGGAGCATCAATTTCATCTTAAGCAGAGGCAGAGGTATTATAAAACATTTATTTCTTGGTAGGTAGAAGAGACGATTAATTAAAATACTTTAGGTAAAAATATTCATTTTTACTTAATATTAACACACCTCAAGAAGAAAGGCTCCAAAGCCAAATGGGCATGTGGTCCCAATGTTAGATTCATTTTTGGCACTTGGTTAATGCATCCCACCACATTCATCCTTAAATTCCATAATTCCAAATTTATGGCAAATATAGCCATGGCTGTCCCTTATAAAAATAAACATAAGCATTACAGTTACATTTAAAGAGGAGCCAAAAAATCTTGAGAAGCCTTTTTTGTCCTCAAGCTATTAATTTATCTTTTGGGAAAGAGTGTTTTCGATTTCTTGCTATCAATCCTCCACTTAATATGAAACTTCATGAATTCCAGCTGTTAGCCACATAATTTCTCTGCACATTTGATTTCTGGGCTTTTCCCTTGCTTCTAAATCCTTCCCATATGTTAGTTTGGGAGCCAGGGACTAGGGGGCAAAAGACAGGAGGCTCAGCTGTCCTCTGTCCAAGGTCTAAAGTGATGTGTGGGACCACATGACAAGCCACAAGCACTGTGATGAGGAGGTGCTCTCTGTCTTTATCCCAGGCTTCTCCTCTCCAGGCTGTGGCAGTCACCTGCTCCTTATTTTCCTGAGCCATTCTTCAAATCACCATGTTTAAAAAAAAGTAAACTTTTTCTTTAGAAACCACCCCTAGACTGTCTGCGTTCTGGCTTTTGTTTACAAAGTCTCTGCAGTGATCTTGCCAAGGGGAGAAGAAGAAAAAGTACCCTACTTCATCTTCAATTTAACCTTTTACAATCAAAGTCTCTTGCAGTACACTAGAAAATATAAAACAGTGATTCATATGGCAAAAATATGATTCCTAAGAGATGGAACAGTGGCTCAAAATACTCAAAACAAGTTTCCCCCACTATCCAAAAAAAAAAAAAAAAGTTCCTAAGAGTTTTTTAAGCCAATATGGTATAAAACAAAGAAACAATTACCATTAATTTATATGGAAAAAATTTTAGGGGACCCAGGCTTTTCTGATACTTTAGGACACATTTTCTGATACATAAAGGATGCCCAAAATAAATCGAGATAAAGCACAGATGCTCACAGACAAGTTCAAAGCTATGGTGGCTTGATGCTGAGATGCTGAATGTAATTCCCTGGGAAAGAGCTAGGCTGTGCCTCTGTAATGGCTTGATGCAAATAAAAAAAAAAAAAATCACTGGTGCTATTTTCTCTTTTTGCCTTTTTTTTTTGTAAAAGCAAAAATCCTCTTCATAGTTCTTTCAGTTAGCAACAACAGGTGCTAAAGTAGGTCTTTTATAAAAGTGAAGTGGCAGAATGCAAACTTTCGAAAAGTGGGGGGTACTTGCACACACATACATAAAAGCCTGCAATTTTTAAGGTAGGAATGCTTGTTTAAAATGAAGTGCATTGATTAAATGTAGTCTCTGACATAGGGAGAGTCTAGTGGTTTCATGGTCGACTTGAAACCAGGAATCCTATGACTTTCCATTTTTCAGGCTGTGCCTCAGTCTGGATGCAGTAGAACCATCTCGGCACACATAATAAGGAACCAGACCACCTCAAAATCCTCTGAAGTCTTCTCTGATGCTTCACCTGATGGAACTTAATTATGCTCTGCTCTGGACCATTTCACCATCCATCATAGCCCATACCACCTTATTACAATTACTTGGGCACTTTTTCAGCCTCTCCAACGAGGCTGCACCCTCCTTAAGGTCAAAATTACCTCTTATTCACTGGGATATCTCCAAACCTCCAGTACCTAGCATCTACCAAACCTTGGGTATTTGTTGCTGAATGTCACCAGCAACAATGTGTATTTTTAGAATCAAGGAAAGTGTATATGTCAAGTATTTGTAAATGTTCACCTTAAATAAGTTTTCCACAACCTCACTCTTCACTTCCTCTCTGTCCTAAAATCTTCTCCAGACTATATTTGGAAGGTTTATTTAATTCTCAAAAGGTATGTGAAAAGGCTGGAGCACATCCCAGAGCCCAGTAGAGAGCCTCGTGGATAGCAGATGCCTCAGATGACTCATGTCCTGTTTCTGATATTCCTGGACCTCACTGTCCCTAATTCCAGCCACTGCCACAGGACCAGATCGACTTTTCACTGGTGCACCTGTTAGCACTTGCCTCAGATCCAGCTTCCCGCCTTTCACTTCCTCCTCAGGGCTTCTCTCCTGAGATGGAGGGGGATTGGGGGCTGAGGGGGTACAGCCCTGCTCAGGAGTGTGCAACCTGAAAATAAGGGAGTTAATGCCCCACTGGGCAAACTTCTGATTGGTGGGGGATAGGTGCCAATGGGCAAATGCTTTCCTTGGACAGACAATCTTGAGACACATTTCATATGGCTTCTTTGGCCTTGCCATGGGATGGCCAACCTGAAAATGCATCTTTTATTGACTCTTCTTCCTTCCCTGTGTGGCTCCCCAGTCCTCTACTTCTGCTCCTTAGATCATACTCCCCAATAAAATGTTTACACATAAGCTTTGACCAATGCCTGACTGAAAGGATCAGGATAATGAAAGTCTACAGGGGTGTCCCACGATGCATAAGGATTGAGAGCAAGATTCTTTTTAAAAAAGAAAGACCTTGACAGGATGTGGGATTTGTCATGTGGCAGAAAGAGATTTATTCTGTGTTGCTCCAGTCGGGCTAAAATAGACCCATAAATGAAAGTAACAAGACTCTATGAAAGTAATGAAGTAATGACATGAAGTGAAAGTAATGAAGACTCTAACTCAATGCAGAGTTTGGAAAATGTGTAACAATTTGAGTTGGGCTCCCTGCCTGCCTGTGTCTTAGCTGCCAGCTCTCCTCTTGGATCCATCCTGAGTGGGACTCACAGATCTTCCTTCAAGCAACGGCCCTTTAATCAAGTGATCCCTCACTTGAACACCTCTAAGAGTCTGCAGCTCACTTAAGGACCAAGTTCAAACTCTGGCCCTGGAATTGTTGGATAATATGATGAGCCACATTGTGAGGCATGGAGAGCTCTGTCACAAGAATGTTCAAGCTTTGGCCAACTAAACATTTGGTAGATTTGTTATAAATAAGATTCTCTCCAGGTCCTTCTTTCCAGGTACCTGCTAGTCACTTCCACTCTGGTGTTCCATTATCACTTTGTACTTAGTCCAAATAAAATAGTCTAAAATAAAATTTGTGCCCTCCCCCACCTCAGCCAGCTTTTCTTTCTTGCCTCCTTTATTTCTGAAGGGGTACTCTCCTAGCCTCTGCTGAATCCCCAGCCATGGGCAAGACCCACTGACATGCTACCTCTTCCATCAATTCTTCCCAGTTCATATTCTCCTTTTTTTTTTATTTTTTATGCCTTCATTATAACACTCAATACACACAATTACAGATGCTGCAAATAGAACAAGTCTATGAACACTTTGAGGACAGAGACCATGTTTTACTCTTTTTAACAAACAAACAAAAAACAGTCTGAGTACATAAAAGGTTTCCTAAACATAGTAAGCACTCAGAAAGCATTTAAGTGATTCACCAAAAGAATAAATCATGTTAAGGGACACGATTCTTCAAATTACCACAGTGTGAAACCTGAGAGTCATTATTGCCCCTCCTCTCACATCCCACAGTCAACCACCAATTAGACTTGCTCTTTCCTTCTAATCCCTCACATCTCTCCTGGTTTATATTTCTATCCCACTGATACAGTCTGGGTCCTGAATCTCTTCAGTAACTTCCCAGCCAGTGTTGCTACCCCCAGGCACTTTTAATACCTTTTAACCTCCTTTTCCTATGGCTAGAAACACTACATCATTCTTTCTCTTTCTTTTTCTTTATTTATTTTTGTGAGATAGAGAGAGACAAAGTGCAAATGGAGGAGGAGCAGAGAGAGAAGGAAACACAGAATCTGAAGCAGGTTTAGGCTGTGTGCTGTCAACATGAAGCCTGACACAGGACTTGAATTCACAAACTGTGAGATCATGACCTGAGCCAAAGTTGGATGCCTAACCAGTGGAGCCATCTAGGTGCCCCTACATCATTCTTCCTAAAAATCACACTAATAGCTCCCATCTACCCATGATTTAAAATTTAAGTGCCTCATCTAGGAATTCAGTCATATTCTGCTCCTCTCTTTTTAGCTTTATTTCCCACATTCCTTATGTTAAACTGGGGCGTTACCCGTCCTATATCCCCAACAGTGGCTTCTGCATTTCTCCGCTTGGCCAAACCCTACATTCTTTAAAGCACCAGTTCAAACCCCCTCACCTCCATGAAGACCCCGGTCCCAGGTGCTCCGTTTGTTCTCTGGATTTCAAATGTACTCCTTGCCTAGAACTGTCCTCTAAGATTACCCCTCACCAAAAACAAACAATAACAACAACAACAGCAACCACCCTCCACACACACACAACTTGTGAAGTCAAATAAGTTTGGGAAATACATATCTATCCATATAGTGATAACAATTAACAGGTGTGGGAGTTGTGCACCAGCCATTAGCTTTGTGTCCATGTTCCAGCTAATCCTTTACAGCAGCCCTATGAGGCGCTATTCACATCACAGACCACAGATAAGAACCCTGAAGTGAGGTATCTGACTCCCCTTACACCTCAATTGAGGGTAAGTTTCAATCTGGAAACTAGGATTCAAACCCAGGCAAAATTTGCAATATGCTCTTCTTGACTACTTTTTAGTTCATCAAATTTTCAGTTATATAAAATGCAACACAAGCATAAAAGCTTGCCACTATCTATATTATTTTGGTTCCTCAAGTAGACTGGAAGCTGCCCAGGGGCAAACACTGGTCCAGCTTCTGTTTGTTTCTCCACAGCATAGACACAGGAAATGCCCATCCTCCAATAAATGGTTGACCTCTTTCTTTAAGTTTCACATTATTGATGAGCTGTTTTAAATGTAAAAAAAAAAACCCAATATGTTTTAACGTTTCAAAGCACTTTGTATCCATTAATTCATTTTATTTTCACAGCTCCGTGTTGGCATCTCCAGAAGGGGCTTGGTTGACAATATTAAGTAAGGCCTGTTTATTCCACTCAATCACCATTGGACTGAAATATATAAAAATGAAACTATTCTTTTAGGAAAAAAGTAATAAAGGCTTTCCGATGCATCTACCTTGAATATATTCAGGCCACTGTTTGTAGAAATTAAATCACTGTCTTTCTGAAGTGAATTACTGAGGAATACATGACATTACACCAAATCAAGCCACTATTCCTTTTGTTATTGTTTTGTTGTTCTTACTCTTTTCGCTTATCCAATCATGTCGCCTGCTTGTATTCAGTGTTTGAATACTGTAACTGGAACATAAAATGTAATAGGTCTCTTTACATCTCCTTGTGGATATTCATATGGAAATTGTTCGCACACAGGCGTAGACGTATCCTTCACTGACTAGAACTTAGTCCTCTTGTCTGTGCAAGGCTACATTTTCTCTTCTCAAAGCTTTAGCCTAAATAATAGATAGGCTTTGGTATTTCTATTAGAAGCAATCTATTTTCTCTCAGAAAGTCCCTCTGGTCTGCAGGGGAGGTTGTTTTCAATGAGATTTTTTTGTTCTTTCCTGTCCCATCATCCTTTTCCCAATCAATGTTTTAGTCTAAGTACTTGATTTTTAAACTACTTTGTAATTACAAAATGTTTAGCTAATTTTAGCTTAATTCCAAAAAGCGATTTTCACTGGTGCCATCTCTGTCTTTATTCCTTTCCTTGGCAATATTGTAGCTAGATGTGAAATTAACTGTGCCCTGATTTTAACAATGCTACCTGAACTAGCTAGCTTCTTTGAGGAAGCATCAATTAAAAAAAAAAAAGCATTCAAGACATTCAAGCTGATGGATAAAAGAATTGGGATCTTTTAGCCTAGAAAAGTGTTGAGGGGTGACTACAATGGCCTTTAAGTACAGAGGAGATAATGGCTAGTTGTCAGCAAGTACGGGGAGAATAGAACAAAAAGAAATAGGTTTTGAGAGGGAACATGGAGATTCAAAGTAGAGGTAAGGAATAAATTACTCTCTAAAGACAGGACTGGGGACAAATCCATGGTACACGTGGTGTTTTGAAGACCGCAGGGAAGCCCCCGCACCCCCCACGAACTTCTCAGTCATGCTGGCCAGCTCTGTCGCTCATCCTTTCCACCCTCTCTTTTAAAATCAAATAGTCCTGGGATGCCTGGGTGGCTCAGTCAGCTGAATGCCTGATTTTTGGTTTCCATTTAGGTCATGATCCCAGGGTCATGGGATTAAGCCCTACATTGGGCTCTGTGCTGAGTATGGAGCCTGCTTAAAATTCTGCCTCTCTCTCTCTCTGCTCTCTCCCCTACTAGTGTGTGCTCTCTCGCTCTCGCTCTCTCTCTCCATCAGAAAAAAAAAGCATTTAAAATAAAATTAAATAGTCTTATGATTCATTAAGGCACAAGCATATCAGTATACCTTATAAGACCAGCCACATAATTTGTGGGTTCCAGTGTGAAATGAAAACTTAGAGATGTAAAGTCCCTCATTCAAAAATTAAGGATTTCAAGATGGTGACAGCAGAGCATTAAAACCAAATGTGGGGCCCTTCTAAATGCAGAACTCTGCATATCTGCCCAGGTCACACACTCCTGAAGCTGGCCCTGATGACTGTTTGTTGAGATATACAAGACAAGGAGGTTGGACCATGTGGTCATGAAGATCTCTTAAGAATCTGTTAAATATGGAGTGCCTGGGTGGCTCAGTTGGTTAAGCCTCTGACTCTTGATTTTGGTTCTGGTCATGATCTCACAGTTTGTGAGTTCAAGCCCCAAGTCAGGCTCCGTGCTGACAGCACAGATTCTGTGTCTCCCTTTCTCTCTGCCCCTCCCCCCCATAAACATTTTTTTTTTAAAGGAGTAGAATCTGTCAATAGAGCAACCAGCCCCATGAGATCATGGTGGCAAGACGAGGACATCCTGAGGAGAGGAGAAAAGAAGAGTGAGAGGAGATGATAATCAGCCTGAATCACCCTGCAGTTACATGAGGGCCTGCCCTGGGTCAAAGATGAGATGATGAGCACAGGGAAACTTGCAATCAGTCCTGAGTCCCTGGCCATTCCTTTGCTGATGCCCCTTTTCTCCAATACTGCCAGGTGGCTGCCAGCCTCCAGCCACTGAGCGCTCTCCACAGAAGAGCCCTCTCCCCAGCGTTTGCCAATACCCTCCATTCCCCCCCCCCCGCCCCGTGCTGTAAAACTGATAAGGTTAGACAGCTAAGGTGTTAATAGCGGAGAATGTCTACACCTAAACCTATTATTTTTAAAGTCACTCACTTAAAGAAAAGAAAAAAATATCAAACCCAACCCTCTGGGGCCTTGGAGAACAGAAACGGGAAGAGATAAGCTCAAAGTTTAATTTAAGATGGGTTTTTGTATAGGCATATAAGTGAATTCTACTATTCACTATGCTATAGTTGTATCTATTTTCATATTTTTAAGAAACATTCATGTCAAATAACTTAAATCTAGAACAAAATAAGTATACGTTTTTATTTTTCTCCAGGCATAAACAAAATATTTGGTTCAATGCAATTGTGACAAGAAACCACACTGATATGTGGGAACCAGTTGGTTTTTATTTTTATTTGGAAGAATTAGAAGTTCAAGAACACTAGTTCATAAGGTGACAAAACTCATTTTTCGAAAACTAGCCATGGGGTTTTGTTACATCGGATCTAGTGCCTCAGCTCTGAAAAGTTTGCACTAGCCCTTCGGACAATAAAATTAGCATATGTTCTCCCAAAACAGAATATCTGGTTCATTTTGATGTAACTAATTCTCTGATAGCCAAGATTTTTTTAATACAAGGGTAGGAAGTATAACTGTTTCCAACCATGTACTCTTTGAGGTGTCAAAAAGGGATGAAATTGGTCAAAACAGGAAAGATGGATTTAGTGGATTTTCTCATACGTTCTCTCACCAAAAAAAACAAAACAAAACAAAGCAAAACAAAAAAGGCTATGAGAACAGAAATTTAAACTTAACCCTCCGCCATTACTCCTACATACACAAGTTGGCATTCCACAGTTATTCTGTAGGTTCACTACGGTGCTGGAAGAAAAATGCTATGCTAGCCACTTTCCTTGAGACAACATTTGCATGTTAATTACTAGTTGCCTTTTAGTAAATATCAACAAGAAAATAATCACTGCATTTGATGACCACTTTTCACGGACCAAGCACAGAGGCAAAGGCCATGTGTCGGTTACCTCAGTCACACTCGGGCTGTAAGGATGGGTGATTATCTTACTGAGTCATTTTGAGGATTAGATGAGCTAAGTACTCAAAGTTAGCTACTATTAGCTAATTTACATGTGTTATTTTCTTTAATCCTTCTAATCATCTCATGATTAATAAGTTAATAAGATCAAACTATTAAATAACAACTGGACTTTTACCCTAGTTCAATAAATGGAAAACCTGTGCTCTTTGCACTGCATTCTAACCAAGTCCAAGATGCAATTTTTTTCCCATGAACCACCTCTGCCTCAGCCTGTTTATGAAAATGCTCCATTGACCACCCCTATGAGAGGTGACCACGTCCTTTTTTTTTTTTTTATCTTTTTGGTAATACTCATCTGACATTTACTATTTATTTCTTCTTCTTTTGTCAGAATAGCTTATCTTGATAAAAGGAAAAGGAAAGAAGGAAAGAAGAAAGAGAGAAAGAAAGAAAGAAAGAAAGAAAGAAAGAAAGAAAGAAAGGAAGGAAGAAAGAAAGAAAGGAAGGAAGGAAGGAAAGAAGGAAGGGAGGGTGGGAAGAGGAAGGGAGGGAAGAAGAGGGAAAGGGAAGGGAGAGAAAAGGAAGGGACTAGATAGTGGCTGAGCCCTTGAAGGAAAGCAGCCTGAGTGAGTGTCACTTCCAGATCTGGAGGAGTCTGCAGTGCGAGCATGCTGTGACATGTGCACAAGTAATTACCAGAACTTTAGGACATAAGCACCACGGGAAAGGCACAAAAAATGCCTCTAGAGTCCAGAGGCAGGGATCCTCCCAGTTTGGCAGGAGGGGTGTTGGGGAGAATCAGGGAAAGCGTCCTGAAGAAGGTGACAGATGAAGTGGGCCCTGAACCACAGGGAGGCTTGGGAGAGCCCTGTCTGCAAGAACAGCAGGAGCAGAGGCTTAGGAACTGAAAAGGAGCTCACAGCATCATTCTGGAAGTAGGAGTGTGTGCTTTAGTTAAACTGAAAGGAACGTGTGTGGGGAGCGGCAAAGCCCCACAAACGTGAATATGTGAAGTGGAAATTATGGCTGAAAAATGGAGTGAGGGATAGAGAATGCAGGACAAACATATTATCACTTCTTTGCCTGACACACAGGAGCCACTAGGAGGCAGGAGCGCAGAAACGTGACTTGCTCAGAGGGGGCAGAGCATGTTGCTGATGGACAGCGGTGTGTGTAACAGAGGGGACAGCTCAGAGGAACCCCAGGAGACCAGCTCACAGCTACTGCCTGGGCTGAGAAATGGGAGTCTGACCCAGGGTGGCAGAGAAGGGTGTAGACCAAGGGTATGCGCGTGGAACACTGATGAGCCAAATTGAGCAGAATTTGGAAAATGGCCAGTGAAGTGAAGGGAAGGGAAAGGGGTGTGGGAGGGATCAAAGCCCATTTGTGGCTGGAAGAACCTCAGCATAAATGCGTCATCAGGAGGGACAGGTACACTCAGAGGACAGCAATGAGCTCTTGTTAGACTATAGGGAGCTGAGGTGCAGCACCCAGAATGCTCTCTTTTCCCCTTCTCTCCTTTCTTTGTTATCATCAAAGGTGATGGTAATCAATCACATCTATTCACCATAATTACGAGGCCCTACATCACCTGACTCTCGTTCAAGCATCACCAACCGTATGTTCCTAAGACATGACACGTCTTCTCCTTTCAAAGCCTTGCATTTTGCTCCCTTGTCTATGTGTTCCCCAACCTTCAGTCTTCACCCAGCCAGCTTCTTACCATTATAAGATCTCAATTCAAATATGATTTCCTCAAGGAAGCTTCCCTGACCACCTCATCTTGCCAGACTCCAGCTCCAGCAGGTCCAGGGTTCCCTGAAGAATGTACAGTGTCAGCAAAAGGAAGAGGGATGAGAGAACCATGAGATTCTTTCTGATCACCAGGCAGGCATCTCTGCACTGACTAAGACTCAGCTTTATTTATCATTAAGTGTATGGGGCATAGCACAGAAGTGGCAATTGCCTTAGATAATGATTTCTGATGACAAATTCCTTTGGTATGTAAAAATTTCCCATAACATAGATTTGTAGCAGACTCATGCATAGTCTTTATCAATAGTGATTGATGTAGGTGATTTAGATGCGTATCATATGGGGAAGGAAGGTATCTTTAGCATTCAAATACAAGGCAATGTTTTTAGCATAGGCAAAAGTTTGTTGTCTGTGAGCAGGGGTCAATAACCTGTTTTCTTGAGGGGAAGAAAAACAGGTTTCTCAGGATTTGTAATATTTGCTCCTATAATCACAAAAGAAGAAGTTCCTATAATAAGTCCTTGACAAGGTGCAATCAGCATATTTTAGGGCCAGAATAAGGGTACAAGTCACTCCTGATACCAATCAGCAAGGTGCCTTGGAGGGTCAGTGCTCAGGCAAAAATAATGGACTAGGGGTTAGATGTCAGTCGCCATCTGATAGCAGGAGGCCTTGCAAACCCGCCTTAACCTCACAAGGAGTTTTCTCAACTTAGTGAGTTCAGAAATAGCTCCCAACATCATCTAGGGACTCTAAGCCCCGATTTCGGCCACCTGATCCCATCACTCTGTTACATTTCCCACATAGCACCTCCCACTCTCCCCAGGTTTCTTGATTACCGTCTACCCATGCCCCTTCCCGCCCCTCCTGCCAGAAAGTCAGCTTCATGAGAACAGGGGCTTCAGCCTGCTCACCAGTGAGACCTGAAGACCTAGCATGGAGCCTGGCTCACTGCAAGCACTCAAGTAGTCATTAGATGAATCAGTCTATACACCACATGTCGTCCTTGTGAATGGGCTTTCGTCAGGGACACAGCCTTGACCTGCCCCCACTTCCCAGCCAAATGCACCTTCACTGGTGGCTTGTGGATCACGCAGAGACT
>NC_043709.1:55054869-55069542 GCF_006229205.1 Suricata suricatta
CCATGCTGTAGTACTCCTAGTACCTATCACATGTTGCAGTACTCCTAGTACCTATCACATGTTGCAGTACTCCTAGTACCTATCACATGTTGTAGTACTCCTAGTACCTATCCCATGCTGTAGTACTCCTAGTACCTATCCCATGTTGCAGTACTCCTAGTACCTATCCCATGTTGTAGTACTCCTAGTACCTATCCCATGTTGCAGTACTCCTAGTACCTATCCCATGTTGCAGTACTCCTAGTACCTATCCCATGCTGTAGCACTCCTAGTACCTATCACATGTTGCAGTACTCCTAGTACCTATCACATGTTGTAGTACTAGCAGTACCTATCCCATGCTGTGGCACTCCTAATACCTATCACATGTTGCAGTACTCCTAGTACCTATCACATGTTGTAGTACTAGTAGTACCTATCCCATGCTGTGGTACTCCTAGTACCTATCACATGTTGCAGTACTCCTAGTACCTATCACATGTTGTAGTACTAGTAGTACCTATCACATGTTGAGTGTTTACCATACACCAGACATTGTTACGATCCTCATTTTAAGGAAGAGGATCTCAACATTAGTGTAATGGAGTTATGGAGCTCGAAAGTCATACAGCTTGTAAGTGGCAAAGCTTTCAAATCCAGTTTTTTCTGACTCCAAACCCACCATGACAGACTCCCTCCCCTGGCCAAAGTGTGTATTTCCAAATGTATCATTTGAAAGTTTGAGACACACTGAACTAGATGATGGAAACCCCAACTGGAGAGACCCCAAAGAAAATGGTATTTCTATACAGCTTTGGAGGGTTCTGGATTATAGGCAGGAAGCTGAAAGCATCCTCTAAAGGAAAAAAGGAAAGTGCCCCCACCCCATCTTAGTTGGTCAGTTATCCTTTATTAATTGTGTCCAGACGATCATTAATCACACAACGTTAGAGGGACCCAACTGGGCAAGTTCCAAAGCAAGGACAGAGATGGGGTTTCCAAGAAAAGCCACCGGCTGAGAAAGAAAGTCCTCAGAGCTCAGCAGTTTCCCCACTCCCTGCAGCCCTGCCCGCTGCTCAGAGCCTCTGCAGGGTTTTCAGTCAGAAGATGGAAGCAGAAATTGTGCAGATTTCTCATGGATATTGGAGATTATTGGACTGGTCGGTGGGTTCCCGGTATGCAGGGCAAACCCTAATCCCTCTAATCCTGCTAAAGTTGGGGTCCATGACAGATAATGGATAATCCACTTTGAGATTCATGGAGAGACAATAAGAGTTGGGAGAAATATCTGTGAATCCAACAATAAGGCTAAAGGAATAAGAATATGCAGGGAACCAAATGATCCAAGTTGTGAAAAATAAATATGATCTTGTGAGGTAACCATGACACCACTTTTCAAGGCTACAAACGGTTAAAAAGAGAGAGAGAGAGAATGAGGTTTTCAAAATAATATACAATTTAGAGCTTCCCAGTTTAAAGTCAAATGAATTTAAGACTCCAATAGGAAAGCCAAGGACCTTGAGTCTCAGGTCGCTTAAGCATTTCAGATGATGTCGCACTCAGCATGCATCCTATTAATATTGGGGGCTACGTTTCCTTTTTCTAATTCTTAATATTTGATCTATTTCACACAGAAAAAAACAGTCCATATCCTTGCTGAATTTACCAATGAGACATTCTTTTAAAGACACAGTAGTAGATCTGTAGTATTTGTTGGACCTTCTGCATTCACCTTAGGAATGGTCCTTATATGTGCACATTCCATGTATCATTAATTGATTTTAATACTTCATTAGTAATGAGTTCTTCTAGAAGCCCTATTTCTGTACTGCTGGGAAACAGTCTTAAAAAAAAAAAAAAAAAAAGGTAAGCCAAAAATAGAAAAGGTTAGTCCTCTATTATTCTTACATCATAGAAAGCATTGGGTGCAATTCTGTTTTAATAGCAAAATAAATGCTATAGTGATGATGTTTCACACTAATAAATTAAATTTGGGTCACCAATGTAAAATAGAAATGTTTCGGATAGTATGGCTTGGAATACAGAATCTGAAAAAGAAGTACAATTGCTCTGGAAAATATTTCTTTGTATTTAAAAAAGGAAGCTATGATTTTAACATTTCTCCTAACTTTGCTAAAAATAAGAACCATGACAGAATGCTTTTGCCCCTAACCGGGATGCCAAATGGAAAAAATAACTAAAGAACAACAGTGACCCCTAGTGAGAACAAGCAGAAGCATTCTCCATGCACAGCGAGCAGTTGACAACGATGTTTGTGGGCCAAAATATTCTCTTTCTACAAATTGAATTGGAAGAAAATGATAGTATTGTGCATTCCTAAAAAATAATTCAGTATTCATGCCTCCACCTTATTTTCTTAGTTATTTCCAGTTGTACAGTTTTTCAGGTGAGTGTTTATATGTAGTTGTAATCACTCCAAATGCATAATTTTATGTGCTAATCTACTTTTATCACAACAACCCAAGCATTTCCCTAGGTTATTAACGATATTCATAAGCATTTTTTGCGATGTACTTGAATTTGTTTCACCTTTTCATTTTCTAAGAAACTTTAAGAGAATTAAAAACATTTTAAAGGAAACAAAAATTTTACAAAGGACTCCAAATAAGATTAGCAAAGCATTGTAAGATAAGGGCAGTCCCTGGGCTTTTCTTTTAGTTTATTTATTTATTTATTTTGAGAGGAGAGAAAGAATGCAAGAGGGGGAGGAGCAGAGAGAAGGAGAGACAGAATCCCAAGCAGATGGGATTCTAATGGCACAGAGCCCAATGCAGGGCTCGAACTCACAAACTGTGAGATCACGACCTGATCCAAGATGAGGAGTTGGATGCTTAACTGACTGAGTCACCCAGGCACTCCTGGAAGGTCTTTGGGCTTCAAGAAACTCATAGTGATTATGTGTAATCAAAATATCAATTGTTCAATAATTCCCTACTGTGTTCAAATTGCTAAAGTTAGACATACACCATGAAGGACCCAACCAGAGGAGTGATGCAGGCATCAAAGGCATATGCACGTGACCAGTGCAAGGCCCTGCAGTAATGGGCTAAGGAGATCAGAAGGGTGAAAGCAGCCAGCCCTCCTGAAAAACAGTCAGGAAACCATCAAATAGATGGACAGCTGCAAAGGAGAGGAAGACAGGCATAGAGGGAATAACAGAAACACATTTACAGAGGCAGGAACTGGAATGGTTTTTCCAAAGGATAGAGAGTAGATGTTTCCAGCAGAGGGTTTAGAAGGAACACTTGTCATAATACAGGGGGAAGGCGTGGTAAGATCTGGGACTGAGTGCCGTCGCTGTCCCGGTGACCACAGCAGGTGGCTGTTGTGCTCATCTCACTTATTTATCACAACCTCGCAAGCATGGGTGCCCTTGACCCCATTATAAGATGTGGGGCTTGTAAGAGTCAAAGAGGATCATTCTTGGCCAATAAGTGGAAAAGACAAGATAGGAGTCAAATCAGTTCTATGTGGACAATATTTTCTAAAGTGAGAAAATCTTATCCCTTACAATGTCATTTCATCTATTCACTTGGAAAAAAGAAAACCCTTTTATCCTACAAAGAAAGGTAGTGGGCTTCGATCAAGATTCTGCCTCACTGGTCACAGATGTAGACTATGCAGTTTGAATCGGTTATGATGGCAATGAAATGGCCTAAACTCTTTCAGACTCCTCAAGCCAGAATTTTCTCCTGTAAGTGGAACTGGTGAAGGCTGAAAGCAACAGTACAGAGAGTAAGGATGCAAATTGGCCTTTGTAAATTTGCAGGGAGGGCAAACCCTCTTTCCTTCACGGAGCAGAGGGGTGAAAAGGTGGGGTGAGCAAGAACAGCAGCGCTCCCTCAGGGAATGGCTTTCCGTTGTGTCGGACCTGCTCCCAGACAGCCACACACACCCATGACACTCCTGTATAGAAAAAAACTAACATTTAAAGCACTTCTACCAATGGCCATAATGCCTTTTGCATATGTTACTAATTTAATACCCGCAGTACCCAAGGTCACAGAGTACTGAAAAGCTGTGCCCGTGCACTTCAGGTGCTTGGAGTTCTCACACTCAAGAAGTAGAATCCAGCAACATAAAGTCAGTTCAGACTAACTCGAGCTCTTTGCTTGCATTTCTCCAATATTCCGAAGGGAGTATGTATGTAGGTCACAGCCACACTCTTTTGAAATTCCCTTTCTTCCCTTTTTTCTCTTCCTCACCAGCCACCTCCAGCACCTCTCAAATTCCAAAACCGCTTGTGTAAATAGGTAACTTTTCCAAATTAAAAACTTCTGCTCCAAAGATATCATTAAAAAAATAAAACGATAAGCCTTAGATGGGGAGAAATGTATCCACTGGAAGTAAATATTTGCCAAACACACATCTGATAAAGGACTTCTATCCAAAATATATGAAGGTCCCTTAAAACCCAGTAAGAAAACAAACAGCCCAATTAAAAAGTAGGCAAAAGAATGAACGGACATCTCACCAAAGAGGACATGTAGATGGCAAACAAGCATTATGAAAAGATGCTCAAAATTGAATGGCAAATTCAATTGCTAACTAGAACAATGAGACACCACTACATTCCTATTAGAATGGCTTAAAATCCCAAACACTGACAACACCAAATGCTGGTGAGGATGTAGAGAAAGGAAGGAGCTTTCAATCATTGCTGGTGAGAATGCAAAATTATTTGGCCACTTTGGAAGACAACTGGGCAGTTTCTTACGTAGGTAAACATATTGTTACCCTCTTAGCCAGCAGTCATCCAAAAGAGTGGAAAACTTGCATCCACAAAAACCTACACACTGAACATTTTTTAAAACTTTTAAAAATGTTTTTATTTATTTTTGAGAGACAAAGGGAGACAGAATGAGTGGGGGAGGCACAGACAGAGAGAGGGAGACAGAATCTGAAGCAGGCTTCAGGCTCTGAGCTGTCAGCACAGGGCGACTCAGGGCTCAAACTCACAATCCCCACTATCATGACCTGAGCTGAAGTTGGACGCCTAACCAACTAAGTCACCCAGGCACTCCTCTGCACACTGAAATTTTTATGGCAGCTTTGTACATAATTGCCAAAAATTAGAAGCAACCAAGTGACCATCAATCAGTGAATGGATAGATACTTTGTGGTACAGACATACAATTGAATATGACTCAGCAATAAAAGAAATTGAGCCATCAAACCACAAAAAGACATGGAGGAAACTTAAATGCATATTGCTAAGTGAGAAAGTCTAACCTGATAAGCTATATACTGTATGATTACAACTATATAATATTCTGCAAAAGGCAAAACTGTAGAGACAGTGAAAATATCGATAGTTTCCAAGGACTGGTAGACTGAGGGGGAAGAAAGATAAATAGTGGGAGCACAGTGGAGTTTTAAGGCAGTGAAATGATTCTGTGTGATAATATGATGGTGAATACATGACATTATGCATTAGGCAAAACCCAGAGAGCTTTACAAGACAACTAGCGATCTTCAATGTAAACTATGGATCTTAGCGAATAAGAATGTGTCAATAATGGTTCATTGATTGTAACAAACATAGCACAGCAATACAAGGTGTCAATAATAGGAGAAACCCGAAGGAGGGGATGGGAGTACATGGAAATTCTGTATTCTCTGCTTTTTTTGTTGTTAAGCCTAAAACTTCTCTATAAAATATAATCTATAAATGTTTTTAAAAAGCTATTTTTTATTGTCCACTTAGAGGGGACCACAGGGAACACTTTCCAAACCCCCGTGAGTCACTGGGAATGCCAGAAAAGAAATATGTCCTTCTCCTCACTGTATTTCTGTGAGAATTTGACCACATACTTGTTACTTTCTATCTTGGCTTATTCTTGGCCATCATTTTGTTTACTTGGGTTAATTTCCATCCTGTCCCCCTGATTATTCTTATGCCCATGTCACAGGACCCTATGGCCAGTGTGATGCAAGGTGGTCCTATGAGAGGCCAGAACACAGATAAGCCACCCAACCCAACTGGGGTTCTTCATGGAGAGACAGAACTTCTTAGGAGGAGGCAGAGTTTGCCCCAAGGGAAAGCAGTGATGACCTGAAGGTGACTAGACTGTTCGGTGACTTCCAGAGGGACACCTTGCAAAAGAGCTCATAACTGATCAGTACAGTCTTCAGGTTCCAGACAGATTCCCATCAGAGTACAAGAAGCAGGGACAAGTCCTCAGGGAATGGCCCTCCTTGCTGTAACTGATTTTTCAGAGAAATCATGTTTCTGAACCTGCCCCTTTCTTTGCTTCTTTGTGAAGCTTTTGTTCCAAAAAATTACTCTTTTCCTAAAAGACCTACTTTGGGAATCATCAAAAGCAGTCTGGGGTAAAGTACTTCAGGGTTTTCTGAGACATGACGGAACTTAGAATTAGCCATATAACAAAATCCTCAAAGAAGCTCTAGTAGGAGGCTCCCAGAAGATACAGACCCCAAACTGATCCAGATTATCAGTCCTCCAGAGCTGAATTCAAAAATAACATCTCTCCATTGAAAGGACTCACTTTTTGGTTTTGAGAGGTAAACATGCAAATGACCTCCTGCTTAGTCCCTTATTTTCAAGGGTTAAGTTTTTCCTAAGGCTCTGGACACCCTCACTTGTCTTGTCTGAAAATTGTCAACCTGCCAAATCACTCAGGAGGAAATGTTTACAATGCAGTACAGACGTTTTTAGTTTATCGTTTTGCCATCTGTTCCAGAAAACCGTCAACAACAGCATATACATATAGACATCGTCCTCTAGTCTTCTACTACCTAAGCAGTAAACACCAGCAGAAGTTCAGCAAAGAGCTATTAGCAGCAGATGACCTTTTCACTGATATGCACAGAATATTGCCTAGACACACAAAATGCCCTGGATTAGATCGGATGCCAAGTCAATGGATACAGTCCACAGAGAAAAGTGTTTTTCTCACACAACCTCAATTAAAATAAAAATGGAAAAATTTAGAACTAGAATGCTTTTAGAAAAGCATCTCTCCTGTAAGAGATATAACCATGGCATCATTTTAGAGCAATTTCTGCTGATTTATAATATTTAACATGGACATATTCCTTTCATAATTCTCAGATTGTTATGTAGAAGCTTTTCTTTACTTTTACTAGTAAGGAAGGGTATTAAATTTACTTAATGTTTCCTGAGTGCCTGTTTTGAGATTATTGCTCATTATATCCTCCTTGTAAACATATGGAGAATTTTATAATCCCCTTAAAATACAGTAACTCTACCAGAGAAGGAATGTTCTGTGATAGCCCTAATTTAAATGTACAACTCTCTAGGTTTTGATCTTTCATTATTAAAGATTCATCCCTTTCATTATAGATTTGATTTAAATTTAAGCTGAATTTTTTGAATTTAAAGCAAAGATTATTGATCTAAATAAGGTTGAACAGAGTACATTTGTGGGATTTCTGACCTAGCCAACCCAAGAAACAAGAAGAGATAGTTAGTTCTAGGTTTATTGAATCTGGAGTAAATTTAAGCAAGTTATTATTTCTCTTACAAAATCTCAAATAAAAGTAGGAATATGATACCCTTGTAGAGTAATTGTTCATTTCCTAGGTTGGTTCATTCAGTCTGATAATGACTGGTCCTAATGAGACCAGCAGTGGGGATTTGAACCTCAAATAGACCCAGCTTGCTTTGCATCAAGAAAACCTCCCTTGATTGCCCCCATTAAGCCTCTCAAAGATGTATCATTTATGTTGCCATGGATACCAGGAAAGAAGTATGAATGAATCTGTGCAAATCCATAATCACTAATCACTTCTGGAAAAATCAACCAGAACTCAGGTCCTGCTGAAAATGATCCATCATATCATTTTGAATAAAAACAAATGTACCTTTCTCCTACATTGAAATAAAAATTCTGAAAGGTAAAGCTCACTGTCTCGTGTCGGGTTCTGACTTACCCACCTGCAATGCATATTCATGGAAGACAGTAATGTCAGTCAGTACCATAACTGTCTTCAGGTTCAGTTCTAAATCCAACTGAAAGGAAATTATTGCAAAACATACTTTATTTTCTAATATACTAGAACCCTACCTTTATTTTAGCCACAGAGATAAAAGATAAAATTAAAGCATTAGGAGATTCTCTTTATAGGCAATCAGGGAAGTAATTCTGTCCAAATCCCTACAGTGTAAAGACAAAAGCAGATGATTAATATGAAAGCACCATTTACCAAAAATTTGAACATCATTAAATTAATATATATTTTTAAGCCCCAACCACGAGCCAAGCACTGAAATTATTCAAGGAAATTCAATACCTGCCATTTTCAAAAAGCTTACATTCTACTTAGGAAAATGAGGCATGCATACCAAAACAACCTGTGAACAGTAAAGACAGTGTCCAGTCACATTCTGGAAAAGATGACTCAAGTAAGTACTATGGGATCGAAAAACAGAAAGATCTTTGTGGAATGGAGTAATTGGATATGGTAAGCCTTGAAGTAGACTTGGTTTGATTTGGAGGAAAGTAAAAAGACAGGTATTTCAGATCAGAGGAGGAGGCTGCTCGCTTTTGTTAGGATGCTGAGGGAAGCATCCCTGAGGAGATGAGTTTTGAGCTCAGACCTAAATTATAAGGAGTCAATCTGTAGGCATCAAGCAAGGGAACTGCAAGATAGAACATCCCTGGGAGAAAAATAGATCATGTTTATATTCAAAGACAGAGAGAAGAATAGTGTGGCAGGTGCACAGTGAGAAGGGGGAGCCTGGCGGGGCTGACATTGGAAAAGCAGATGGGGACTGATCCAGTCAACTTTTTTCCATCAGGGTAAAGGATTCACTTTTTATTTTCATTGCCAGAGAAAGTCAGTGAACGTCTTAGATTGTATAAAGGATTCAGACAGGCAAATCAGATGATATAATTTATGTTTTCCAAAGATCACAGTAGTAGCCCTGAGAGGAATGGACTGTGGAGGAAGAGGCAAGGATAGAAGCAGGGAGACAATTGGGAGAGTCCTGGTCAGTGATACAGGCTGGGACCAGGGAGATGGCGGCAAGAGTAAAAGAAGCAAGATGCCTAGAGGTATATTTTGGAAGAAGAATCTACAGGACTTGCTAGGAATTATGAAGCAAAAGGACAAAAAAAGGGAAAGAGAATAACTCAGACTGATATCTAGACGTTTTACCTGAGCAATTTGGAAGGTGGCAAAACCTCTTGCTGAACTGAAGAAGACTTGAAAAAAAGAATTTGGTCAAGGGTAGGGGGAAAACCAAGAGTTCCTTATTGGACATGTTATTTTTTATGCATGTTCAATGTTTGTATTACTCACAGGTAGGAATTACCTACAGAAATTTGATATCAAGGGCCTAACCACTGAGGTGTTTATTTTTTTCACATAGCAAGATACCCAGGGAGAGGTTGGCAGTTAAGGGCTGGTAGAGCTCCTCAAAACCCCTTCTCCTTTCCTGCTCAAGTACCCAAAAATGAATAACCTTTATTCTTATGCCACCCTATGATCACAATATGTGTTCCATCTCCAACTTCTCATCTGTGTTTCAGGCAAGAATAAGAAGGAAGAAAAAATAAAGATGTCTGTCTTTAACAAGATTGAAAATTTCCCAGAAATCTCCAGAAGACTTCGATTGATGTTTCCTATGACTACCCATAGCTGCAAGGGAACCTGAAAGATGCAGTCCTTTGCTGTGCCCATTGCTACTCCAAACCATATCAGGGTTCTACTGGGGAAAGTGTATCCTGGGGAAGTAGCCAGCTGTGCGAGCCATAATATCCAAGTTCAGATTGAAAGAAGACAGGTAAGCCTGTCTAGAGTCATTATCTTCCCATAGAGGATATTTAAAGCCATGGGATTGAGTAAAATTAGTTAGGTAAAAAGTGAAGAAAAAGAAAATGGCTCTAGGCTGAGCCTGGAAACTATCCAACATTCTGAAGTCCAGTAGAGGAGACAACAAAGACTGAAAGGAGCAGTCAGAAAGGAAGCCAGAAGAATATGCTGAACACTGCTAAGAGGTCATATCAGAGAGGAGAGAGGAAGGGGTCACAGGATTTGGCAACATGGAGATTGTTGGTAACCATGAAAAGAGTAGTTTCAGTACAGGAATGAATTCAAGGGCCAGACTGGAGTGTGTTAACAACTGAGTAGGTCAGAAAGTGGGTGAGCATAAACAATTAACCCAAGAAGTTTTCCTATAAATGAAAGAGAGGTACAGCAATGACAGGACACATGACTTCAAGGGAAGCCTTCCATTGTCGTTATTAGTTTGCTGGTTTATTTGACCGCTTTGCAAGTGGGAGCTACTAGAACATGTTTCTCTGCTGATGGAAGACCCTGAATTCCAAGTTGAGAGGCTGAGATCTAATTTTAGAAACATGGCAAATTTTTTAAGCCAGAAAATGACATGATGAAGTCAGTGTTTTAAGAAGATTCATCTGAAAAGAGCTGCCCATAAATTGCATAAAATTGGAAAAGTATACATAGCAATGAAAAGTGCTGGATGTCACCCAAAGGGAGCCGACTAATGCAACAGAAAATGGCCTTAAAGAGGCTCCTGAGGTAAGTCAGCTGTGAGTCTTTCAATGGCTAAAAAATGGGCCCCAGAAGGGGCATTCAGAATTGATGCCTCTCCAAAAGGCAAAATTTAAACTTAAAGTCTGCCTCTGAGAGACTACCATAAAAACTCCAAACACTGTAAAATATCTGAGGGTAAAATACTGAAGGCATCACTAAAATCTGCTAAATATTAAATGGATGAATGTGCTGGATCAGCACTTATTTTTACTCCTGTAATTTATAGAGCTTTGTAAATGTATATGGTACTTCATAGGACATAAAGCACAAAAGACAGAATTCCTGTCCTGTGAAGTTTACAGTCTCATTCAGACATAAACTAGAACACTAGATGATGGCCCCTAAAATCTTTTTTTTCAGCCACAGTGATTGCAGAAGACATGAGTGTCACCAGCACAGTGGATCAATGTTTTACACGTCCCAGTCCACGGCCCCAGCAGAAAACCTCGTTAGAGATCATGGTGACTTGCCATGGTGTATATGTTTTGCACGTATGTTTTTAAATATTTGGAAAATAAAATGTGTTTATTTCCATGGCTCTTCTCTGATACTTCTCTAGTAACTATTAAGATTTATTAAAAGACTTAAATCATGGAAAAAGTATATGAGAAGCATGGAAGCTGTAGCAATCAAGCAGTCTGATCAACTCACTTCTCAGATGGAGCTGAGACCCATCAAGGTGAACTAACACATTCAAGGTCACTCCATCAATTAGTGGAGCTGGAACTCAAACATGCAAAGCCACATGCACTGTCTAGTACTCTTCTCTTTTTTCTTTCCAGAAGCACATCAGTTCATCCAAGTGCCACTTGTTTATGACCCCATTGATGTTTATGAAAATCACATGACACTTTGATGCTGTTTCCTCTGAAATTCATTTACATTATGCTGTGCTTCAACAAAAGCATCAGTGAAGGAGATCAGGAGATGCTTCCTAAGGTCCCGAGACCAGATTCTGATACCCCAGAACAGAGGGCTGGCCATATTTAACCTGAAACCATCTTGGACAGAAGGCTTTTGCATTTTGAGTCCATTATTAAAGGTTTTTTTTTTCCTACAAATCAGGTGATGCCCCCTCTCAGTGGCCACATTCTAATAAACCTAAAACATGTAGGAAAAAATGTGTAGCTTGTAGGCTTTGGGTTCCTACAACAGCAGCCTACAGAAAACAGCATACAATATGTGGTAGATTAATTGACTGTGAAATTACAGTTTAAGCAACAAAGCTTTTTAAAGTGTTAGGAATGTAAAGAAGCATGTAAACAAACTGATTTTCACTATTTGTTGAAGTAAAAGAGTTTGCCTTTTCCCCCTGTCTTCCTTTCTTCCTTTCTCTTTGTAAATATCTTAACAAGCCCTTGCTTTGGGACCTTGTCTTTATAAAGCTTTCCTAAACACCACTCCCTGAAAAGGGAGATTTATTTGTAGCGGTGCTGGAGGATCCTTAGCTAACATGATATGCAGAGGTTCTGTGGATGTTAAAATCTAATAAAGTGCTACACAAATCAAAGGTATTATATTCATATTATTATGTTGGACAAAACATGAACCATCATTATCACTGGGCAGCTTGGTGATTATCTGGCACTTCACAACCACAAAGGACAATACAGAAAATGAATCCATTCCATTCCTGAAAATGAGGGAAATAAGGGCCCATAAGGGGAAGTGATTTGTCCAGAACCCCACAACTACTTAGAGACTGAGCTGCAGGCAAAACTTTATTAGGTGTAAGGAATTATAAAATGACATCCCCCAAGGAAGTTGTCGTGTGATACCCTGATACCTGGGCATGATACCCTCCACTGTACCATACCTGACAGGCCCCTTGGTCTTGCCCGAGATCGCCTGATGGGTCAATGACTAAAGGTGTCCAGGACTAAAGCCAACCACCAAGAAGGGTTAGTCATTATTACATTTATGTTCCCCAAAGCTAAAGCCACAGGAGATGAAACAACTACTTCAGAGAAGAGATGCCATTACAATATTTATTCCATGGCATTTAGCCTATGATCACAGTAAAATAACCAACAAATGCACACAATCAGATTTTTAAAAAACTCATTTTTCAAAATGTTCATTTGTTCCATTTCATCAGACTTCTACAGCATGCCCAGCTTGGCTTTTGTATTTCCAAACACCATATTGGTTTCCTACATGATAAGTATTTGATAGGTTACAAAAACAATGATTGTTCACAGTCCCTTTAATGAACAGTCTATTTCTTATTGGCTTCAATATGATCTGTTGTCTCTTTTGTATCACCCAGTAAAGAATAGAATTCAACAAAATTTTCAGCAAGGTGTGTGGGTTCTTTTGTATTCAGAATAAGGGAATTCATAGCAAATTTCAAGTCAAGCTATAAAATACCTTCCCTCCAAATTTGAGTTTTTCAAAAATATTGCCAACTCTATGGAGGCTAGTTGCAGACATGATAGGGGCCAGGATCCTAACTCCCAGTAGCACCTATGAGATCACAAAGCCATGAATGCATGACTTTCAGTTCTGGGGTGTGTATGCTAACTGAGAGAGATAGACGCAGGCAATTGTAAAGCTCCTAGAAAAATATTGTAAGTGATCAGGGAAGGAGGAGGTGGAAGGAAGAGGTGGGAAGCAGAGTGTGTCTCCTGCCTACCTGCCTTCTCCACATACAATGGGCAGTGCAAACGCTAACACCCAGGGATCCATTCTCTCCATAAAGTCCCTACTTTCCACATGTTATGATGTTTTCATTCCAGAGCTATTCTGTTGCCCATTCTAGCTACTAACAAACTTCTCAGGACTATCATCATCACAATGAGACCCCTGGTTGGAGTCCACCCAAGTCAAGGGAGGGCCTGCCATGAGGAAAGGGCAGAAAGAAGAAACAGCTCCCTGTGGGTTGTTTTCCTTGCTTGGGCACTTGGTCAACAGATTCCAAAGAAACATTTGCTTCTCTCATAGCAACAGGATATTCCTCCTAAGCAGTTTAGATAAACAAGGGTGAGAACCCGCATAATGGCAGAAATGGCTTTTCTGGTCTCAAAATGAACTCTGTAAGTTTGGCAAGGAAGGGAGATGACAAAACCCAACCTTAGAATTTCCCAGCCAAATCAAGTGACAACAGTGGTCATTTATTGATTTGCTCAGCAAATATTTATTTTTTACTCTGAACTAGGCACTGCTCTGAGTGTTGGGGCTACAGCAGTGAACAGACTAGAAAGGTGAGTAAACATATAGTATGATAAAGGAAGATAGATATGATGGAGAAAAATAATGTAAGGCAAGAGAGAGAGATAGGGACTTGCGAAGACAGGCAGTTTGCAATTTTCCATAGTGTCCAAGGAAAACTAAATAGTGACATTTTACTAAAATGATGACATTTGAGTAAAAGCCTGTAGGAGGTGAATGAGGAGTTAGGCAACTATCTGGGGCTACGGCAGGAGTAAGATCAAGTTCAAAAGCCTGAAGCCAGAGCATAGCTGTATGTTGGTGGAATTGCAAGGAAACCAGTGTGGCTGGAATGGAGAAACGGAGGAGTGAACAGTAGATGGTGAGGACAGAGAGAGAACATGTAAGGGCTTATAAATCATAGGAAAAACTTTACTCTGAGTGACCTGATCTGACTTACATTTTAAAAGGATTATTCCGGGGTGCTTGGGTGGCTCAGTCGGTTAAGCCTCCGACTTCAGCTCGGGTCAGATCTCACGTTCGTGGGTTTGAGCCCCGCATCAGACTCTGTGCTGACAGCTAACTCAGAGCCTGGAGCCTGTTTCAGATTCTGTGTCTCCCTCTCTCTCTGACCCTCCCCTGCTCGTGCTCTGTCTCTCTCTGTATCAAAAATAATTAAAACATTTAAAAAATAAATAAAAGGATTATTCCAGCTGCTGTGATGAAAATAAACTGAGTGGGGGTCAGAGTAGGAGTAGGAGACCATTCAGGAAGCTATTACAGATGATGGTGGCTCAGATCAGGGAGGACGCAGTAGTGATGGAGAGATTGATGGGTTGTAGATATGTTTGTAGATAAAGCCAATAAGATTGGCAGATAAATTGGATGTATGACATAAAAGAAAGGAGTCAAAGACTTCAAGATTTTGAACAGGAATAGTTGGAACGGTGAGCTCAAATGGATGATCAGGAAGGAGTT
>NC_043709.1:55069642-55103124 GCF_006229205.1 Suricata suricatta
TGAGAATTCCTAACTGTTTCCTACAGATTTTTGCAAAATCTGAGGTTACCATATTGAGTAGACAAAGTACACTACACAGCTCAAGGAATGGCCATGTATGAAAGGCAAGTTCTTCTCCTGGACTTGGAGTCAGAAGATGTTTGTTCTGGAAACAATAATGCCCTTTGCTTGGTCAGTGACAATAATAGTAGCAAGTCACTCCTAAACTGCAAATAAACAAAAGTGAATCCTACCTACATAACAAAGGAGTTGTGAGACTTCCCCATGCCTAAAAGCAAAAGATTTAATTTCTTCCTACCTACTCCCCATCTGCAAAATAAATATCCCGAACCTTCCACAATAATGCCATTCTCAGTTAATTAAAAACATAAACAAGCACATGCAGTTGGGTCCCTTTCATATCACTTTTACTCAAAATACAGCACTACATATAAGTAAAATGTATCTGTCTAACTTAGGCCTATTTTTTTTTAATTTAGGACTTCAAGATGACTTCTAGAGCAGAGGTTAGCAAACTTTCTGCAAAGGGCCAGGTAGTAAACATTTTAGGCTTTACGAGCCATAAACTCTCTTACAACTACTTGACTCTGCCATTGTAGCGTGAAAAGTACCACAGATATTACGAAAGTCAATAGACATAGCTGTGTTCCAATAAAACATTATTTACAAACACAGGCGACAGACTGGGTTTGGTCCACAGGCTATAGTTTATTGACCTGGGCTCTAAACCTTAGTTTTAAGCCTACCTTTCTTCTTATTTCTGCAAATTTAAAACTCTAAGTCTTCAGAAAACATATACTTAATTTGTTCCTTTCTTTATAAATTCTTTATAAATTTAAATTCCAGGTGTGGGACTATTAAATAAGGAACATCAGGATAACCATGTATAATAACTTTAATAGTCCTACTAATGGCCCATGGTGAATCAGAAAAAAATAATTTACCCAAAGAATGCATTATATCCAACAAGAAGCCTCAGTCAAAAAAAGCATGTTTATGATATCACCTGCCAGAATAACAACATGCAATGGCTACATTTGAAATATTTTAAAATTTTATCAATTTACCTACATGCTACATTTTCTACTTTTGTTCAACTATAAAATTCTTAGCTTGTACATAAAGATATAAGAAATAACATATGGAGATTTAAAATATATATTTACAATTTAGTAGACCATAGATAAGGACATGAAACACCAGTAAATCCCTCCACTGATAATTATAAAATTCTTAGAACCGTAGAATCACAGGAATGGAATAGGATCTCGTATTTTCTATGGGTGTGTGATTCTTGAATGAGTTATTCTAACTCTTCCCTACTGAAACACTACTAATGTATCAATACTAATTTATTTGGGGACAATGGAGATTGTGGTAGCCAATCTCCATGATGGCCTCCAAGGAACGCCACCTCTGGTGTAGTCCCTTCCCACATTGTACCACACACAGTTGATCTGTGTGACCAAAAACTAACACCAAGTGATGGTATATAACTTGCGAAATTAGATTCTAAAAAGGCACTGAAGCTTCCATCTTGGTTACTCTGTCTTACTCTACCCACTTAGGTCACTTGCTCAATGTGGCCAGCAGCCAAGTCATGATCTTCCTGTGAATAGGGCCCACATGGTGAGGAGCTGGGGAGTCCTGCCAACATTCACATGAATGAGCTTGGAAGTAGAGCCCATCAGAAGACTTCACCCTAGTCAGCTTGACTACAACCTTATGAGAAACCCAGCGCCAGTCCACCCACCTAAGCTGCTCCTGGAGTCCCAACCCTTAGAAACTATATGAGATAATACATGACTTAATATGCTAGGCATTAGAGTCATTAGTTACATAGCAATAGCAAATTAGACACTAACAAAAATAATATGTAAATTAGTTTGTATAAAAACAGATTGTGATCCACTTGCAACTGGTATAGAAAAGACTGATAATATAAAAAGACAGACAAGAAATTAAATCTCTTGAAATGTTGCAGCTGGACGCTGAAATGTAGGTCACACTGATGAGATCCACCCATTATCTGTCAATATGAGTCCAAGTGGCCTAAATTTGAGGCAATACCTCCTGTGCAGGCCGTGGCCTGGCCCTAAAATTCCATCTTCCTTCCACCAATTTCAGTGTGCAGATTTCATTCATTCTCTGTGCTCAAAATTTTTTCAGACCACTCCAACACCGACTTGTCTCTGTCTTTTCTCAACAGCTATTGCATTTAATTCTACAGCACAGAGTTTGTGATGATTAACTAGGAATTAGTTAAATATTCCAAAGTACCTTGAGAGCAGAGCAAGATTTTATAAGAATTCTCTATTTCTCACCTCATTCCCCCTTTATTATTTGATATTTACTTATTCACCAGCAATGGGACCCAGTCTCATGCCCATTTTAGAAATCTTCAGGCATGCTCTATGCTGCTAATGTATAGGACACTCTCAATTTTCCATCTCTTCCAAGCTACCCCCTAGATTCTGGGTCTCAATGGCTGAAATCCACAATTCCCAGACTCCTTTGCAGCCATGATTCTAAATATAATTTAGGTTCTGCCAGTAAGATGCACTTGTGTGAGATTTGGAAAGTGAAAAAGACATGAAATTCCTGTTTTTTCAGTTGTGACTGGAGAGAACCAGGCTCCAACCAGCATGAGTATTTGCAGCCCACCAGTTTCAAGGCTGTAAGAAGTGATAAAAGGAGTAATAATGGCAGTAGTAGCAGAATCTGACCTCAGGTCACAGCTCAGACCTGCGATCTTGAATCAAAAAATCTGGAGCCAACTCCTGCCTGCTTCCAAGCCTTCTCGTGATTTGTAAGCACCTAATTCCTTGCAGAAAATCTTTTTCAGGCTAAGATGCCCATTGATTTCATTGTCTGCACTGAACTCTGACTGATATATGTACAATAGCTTTCTTTTTTTAAGCCTATGCTGATGACCTGGGCAAACGTTTTTATTTCCCTCATTCATCTACTCAGTGCTTGATGGACATTTGCTGAGTGAATAGGTAAGTGGAGAAGATAATAAGGTCTCGGAGGAAAGATAATGGTTTCAGTTTTCACTAATATGCTTGTGCTGTTATATGGGGATAATGTGTATTGGGATAGCCAATAGACCATGAGGAGTCCTAGATCTGCAGTGAAGGAGAGGAGCCCAAAGCTTCCTTCAGCACTCTGATTGGCCGGCGTTAGTGAAGTCTCAGGCAAAGGGACTTAGCCCTCACTGTGTGTTGATTACCTTACTTACTTCTGATCGGAGCAAAGGTACTTACTACCTTGATTAAGTAGAAGCAATGAGAAAGGGTGAAGAGGAGAATGTGAAAGTCAACCCTAACTTTTTCTTAAATACTTCACAGTGGGACAAACCTCAGTTTTATTACCATAGAATCTTCAACATTTCAGTAATTGTTATAGTACTTTAGGGCCAATTTAAAGGCATAAAATTCTTTTCAATGCCCCTGCTTGCTTCAGCAAAATTCGAGGAGAAAAAAAAAAAAAAGGCATTAGCAGAGCTTCGTTGGGCTTGGCTTTTGAGAACCTGGGCCATCCAAATCACCCCAGCAAAGCCCTTCTAAACTACTAGGAGGCCTAGAAAATTATTGCTACTTAAATATTTAATGTTAATTAACGTTGGCATATTAGATTTCATCAAATTTATGATAGAATTACATTATACTCTGAAGTGTTATGTGTATACTTGATACTACATCCTAATGTACAACTACTATCAAACTATATAGTACATTTATGCTCATTTTTACAGCATTTGGATCACAGTTTTATTATTTGAAATGATTATAAATGTTTTTAGTAGCCATAGCTTTATCATACGGTTAATAATGTTTATAATTTTATGGTGCTCATCTCTGAATATGAAGCACATACCCACTTTCGGAATGTTTTTTCTACATGAAAATGTAATTTTCTTCATACACTGTGAAATATTGCAGTCAAACTTAGGCACTGCCCCGACTATTTTGCACATTTCCCGCAGAACTTAGAACAGTCCAGGATATAAAAAAGTGTCTAATATTGTCTTGTTGCATGACTAAACACTTCACTACATGTACATACATCAGTAAAAAGCATTCTACATCTGAAAAACTAGTGACTTCCTGACGTGACATGCTCTCCTCTCTTCCAACTATCTTTCATTCATGTCCTTCAGAGGGTTTTCTGAGCCCAAGGACAGTCCCTGATGAACTACAGGAAACTAAAATCATGGGTCTGGTAGAAATTAAAATGGCTTCCCCAGCAAATCTCTTCTTTGTTCCAACCGTCCCTGTTCTAACTGCATCTTGGACAATTGCTCTCTGGGCCTGTGCACTGGCCCACACTCAGGTCTCACTGCCTCAGTGCCCCCTGCCTCTCTCTCACTCTGTCGTTCATTCCACTATTTACACATTTAGAACCATTATATGCTGAGCCCTGGTAAGAGAGTAGAGCATATAAAGTAGAGCATATACTTGCCAGCAGAGCACTGGTGACAGGCTTTGAAGTCAAAACGGCTATTCCAATCCTAGCTCCACCTGTTACCAGCTGTGTGGCATTGGATGAGTTACTTAACCTTTCTGGGCCTCAGTGTCCTCATTGATACAGTGAAGATTAAATTAGTACTGCCTTCATAAGGATTTTTTAAGAATTAATTGAGCTAGGGGTACCTGGGTGGCTCAGTCAGTTAAGTGTCCCATTCTTGGTTTTAGCTCAGGCCAAGATCTCATGATTCATGAGATCAAGCCCCACACTGGGTTCCACAGCTGGCAACATGGAGCCTGCTTGGGATTCTCCCTCTTTCTCTCTCTCTGTCTCTCACCTGCTTATGCTGTCTCTGTCTCTCTCAAAAATAAATAAACAAACTTTAAAAAAAAAAAGAATTAAAGGAGCTAATATTCATCTCTTAGATAGCACCTGGCACACAGAACTTGCTGAATAAATAGCACTAGTCTAGGGAAAATAAAATTGAGTGAGTAATTTGCCCTCAGAGAAATCACAGTCTAGCAAAGAGAGTGGATAATCAACCAGTCATTCCTTACAGTGTAAGTGTTGTGACAAAGGGAAGCACAGATAGAACAAAACGGAGAGCCTGAGCAGGATTTCTATAACGGTCAATATTTGATGCAAGCTCTTTAAAAAAAGTACAGAGAAGATATGGCAGCCAGAGGCAACAACATTACAAAGGCCTGGGGGCAGAAGGCTAAAGATGGCCAGAGGAATGGTGAGTGCAGCTGGAGGAGGAGCGGAAGCCAGAGAAGCCGATAGGGAGAAGATGACAGACTTCGCATGCCACCCTGAAAGTTGTGACCTTTAACAATAAAGTCAAAAGTTGAATAACTTGGATTTTGAAAAGATCTTTATGGCCCTTCACGTACAAACTGAAAATGTTTCAGGCAGCTCCAGATTTCAAGATCTGTAGGAAAAGGATTGAAAACAACCACCTTACTCACTCTCTATTTATTATCTCTTGTCATTGTACCCGGTACGGGTTTGTCAAATATCTGGTCCATGACCTCTTTCTGTGCCAACGTTAATGCCCGAAAGGAAGTTTACTCAAAATAACTTTTTAAAATTACACATGGGTTCTAGATTCTATTATGTATGCTCTATTAAAAGAGAACTTCAGACCATCTGTATTTACGAAGCTCTACTAGAAAATTAGTAATGTGGCAGCCTCCATTGTTCTGTGAATTTCCATTCATTCACGAGGTGAATCTGCCCAAAGATATAGATGAGGATCATAACTCTATTTTTAACTTCCTATCCTTCCCAAGTGAAAACAGGTTAATTATATTTCAGAAGTAACCTTTTCCTTCCTTTAGATTGGTAATGGTGTCAAATAATTTCATAATGGATAATAAAATTCCCATTAGTGTTATGAATTACATGAGCATGAATCTTTTCCAAAGTCTTAAAATATTTTAGCTGATATTTTAACTGTCTTAAAATTATAACATAAAATACTTTTTAAAAATTCTCTCATGGTTCAATCCCAGCTCACTCAAAACCAGCGATCTTAACCACTGCTTTGTATTAACTCAAGTTCTCCTTTCTCTTATATAAAGCATGTAGTAATTCTCTAGCTAATGCTCTTACTCCTTGTATTCCTCTGTATTTTTATATAGATCCCTACATTGCAAAAAAACAAGACTTAATTGTCCAAAGAAGAACCCTATGACTTGAACACTCTAGGCATGCCTTCTAGGATAGTGAATGTTAGGTGGAGAAAAGAACTGCTTCCAGACCAAGTGAGAGCACTGAAGTTCCCTTTTCTGGGTGGCCATTTCTGCTCTCCCATTACAACTGCTGCTCATCTTTGAAATCCATCCTTTCTCAACAAAATGCAGGCCCATCCAGACTTTACTGCTTCTGGGTTCCATGCCTTTCTTTGAATACCACAAATACTTTGATAGCAATTTGTTATTTAAATAACTCTAAATATCCTTTGGCATCCAAATGAATAGACATGGACTATGACTACATGACTGCAAAATATTTATTTGATAAGAAGGTAGCATTTAGCTCCTGGGACATTTAATTGTCCCCTCAGACAGGTAATAGATTTGTTAAGTGTTTTGCTAATGCCATAGAATTAACGTGCTGTAGATATACCCTTTATCTTTTGACCTACATTAGGTTATATTGATTTTTTTCATGCTGCATAGCAAATTACACAAACATAGCAGCTTAAAACACACATTTATGAGCTCACTTTGCTGCGGGTCAGGAATTTGGCACAGCAGGACCACGTTCTCTAGTCTGCATCCAACAAAGCTGCAATTAAGATGCTGGCCAAGCTGCATGCTCATCCAGAAGCTCAACTGGGGAAGAATCTACTTCCGAGTTCATTTAGTTGTTGACAGAATTCAATACCTTGCACCTGTGTGACAACGGGCTCTGGTTTCTTCATGGTTTTCAGAACCAAGGGGCCAGCACCACTCGCTGCCAGGTGGCCCTCTTGATAAGCAGTTCACAACATGCTTCTTCAAGATCAGGAGACTTTTTTCACATTTTTTCCAATCTGTTAAAATGTGCTTATTTAACAAAATGTAACCACAGGGGTGACATCCCATCACCTATGCCACATTCTATTGGTTAGAAGGAATCAGAGGTTCTACCTACATTCAAGGGGAGGGGATTCAAGGGCATGATTCATCCGGGTTCATCTCAAGGGTGTATCTGACACATAGGTATTTGAGCTACTACTTCCTTCCATTGGCATGTATTCTGCTTTTCCATCCAAAAGGGAACAAAGTACAAATAGTGTTACACAATTGTATTTGTTGCTTGGGAAATTTTGCTACTTGGAAAGTCACTAACATAGCACCTGAAATATTATTTAACAAGAAAAAAAATTAGTACAACCCCTTCTGTGTTTTGAGACACCCTACTGAGGTTTTGAGACACATTGCTGAGACTTAAAAATAATTGGGAAAGCATGGCTTTGATATTTTTCAGAAAAGTAAACAGGATTTTCAGAGTCGAAGAGTACCTACCATGCATCCTATTTATGTTACTTACGTCAGGCCAGTAGCAGTTAGCTTAAGAATTCACTGTGTGGCACCTGGGTGGCTCAGTCAGTTAAGCCTCTGCCTTCAGGTGAGGTCATGATCTCACTGTTTGTGGGTTCAGTCCCTGCATCAAGCTCTGTGCTGTCTCCCCTGCTTGTATTCTTTCTCTCTCTCTGTCTCTCTGTCTCTGTCTCTGTCTCTGTCTCTCTCTCTCTCTCTCTCAGAAATAAACATTAAAAAAAAAAAGAATTCACTGAGTTTCTACTAAGTAGGTCTGCAGTTCTGCCTCATAGCATGCCTGCATTTTCTGCATAAATCTACAGGGTGGATATTCTCTAAGGGATAAAGCCTGGGTATGGAATCAATTCAGCCCTTTATCAAGATATTGCTGACAAGCTGACAAGATTCTCTTGATTTAATTCAACTATGGCTCACAGTAGGGGGAAAATTGAATTTGTCCTTTACGGTGTAATTTTCCTGCATAACAAACGTAAGCACTTCTTGGAATATTAGGCAAGTTGACAATGGTCTGTTGGACATTTTTGCTCTGAGATGTGCCATGACTGAAATTCTTGAGAATTTGTCATATCAGAACATAATGTTGACCCTCATGAGTTTGACTTTGCCAAATGTCATTCATGGCAAGAGGAGATCACCAGAGGTCTTACATTGCAGCTTTTTAATGTAGGTTAAAAAAAATGAATGCTTAAACCACCAGAGTGCAAAAGGAGCAGTGACTCTGAAGCCTTTCACTCTTGCCACTTTTCCTGATCACTGCCAACATTACCCAGTGACCTAGTTAAAGGAATATTCAGAATCATCTGGGAAATTGACACAAGTAAACACTTGAGGCAATTGTCACAATGGTTAAGTAAAACCAAAGTGGAACCTCAAAAATAGTTTCTTCCATAAAAACTAGCATTGAAATAATATTTGGCTTTAATAACATAAATGTTAAGAAAAAAAATTGAAAGAAACAAATAGTGTTATCTTTTCAGATAGTTTCTCAAATACCTCCTTTACTTCACAAATGTAACAAGAGAAATAAGACATTACTTTAAAAGTTGAACATCTCTCCTCTTCCCTTTTTCACTCTCTCCCTCAGTATCAAGTCTGCAAGGTTACTTACTGGGCACCTTAGAAACTAAAACAATGAGTCATTCAGGGCCCTAGCCTTTCGCATTTATGTCATGTGCTTTAAGAAATATACACTCAGTACTCAGGTATAGCAAATTAAATAAAAAGTTAGCCAATAGTATAATTCCACTAAATTATGTAGATCTGTAGTCACACACACACCGCTGGTGCTTGAAGCCTAGACAAGAGTTCAATGTATATTTCATTATTATCATTTATTTTTTATCTCACTTATTTTTACAGGATGTGTATATTATTAGACACCAACTATGTATGCAATCCTTAGTTTAGAACAAATGTTATCATAAAACATTGTTCCCCAAGGCTGAATTTGGCATGCAAAGTCTACCGAAGTATTTACTGCTTCTTTTCTTTTTTTTTTAATTTTTTATGGTTTTTATTTATTTTGGAGAGACAAAGACAGTGCAAGCAGGGAAGGGTCAGAGAGAGAGGGAGACACAGAATCTGAAGCAGGCTCCAGGCTCTGAGCTAGCTGTCAGCACAGAGCCCAACACAGGGCTCCAACCCACGAACCATGAGATCATGACCTGAGCTGAAGCCGGACGCTTCACCCAGGTGCCCCTGCTTATTTTCATTCTCTACCTTGAGCTATTTTTAAAACTAATAATGGAATCTTGTTCTCATACAGTGCATCACAGTCAACACAGGCTTTAAAAAAACAGGTAGAGGGTTGCCTGGGGGGCTCAGTCGGTTAAGCATCCAACTCTTGGTTTCAGCTCAGGTCATGATTTCACAGTTTCAGGACCGTGAGTTTGAGCTCTGGCAGTACAGAGCCTGCTTGGGATTCTCTCTCTCTCTCTCTCTCTCTCTCTCTCTCTCTCTCTCTCTCTCTGTTCTCTCTCTCTCTCTTTCTCTCTCTCTCCCCCTCCCCGACTTGAACTGTCTTTTTCTCTCTGAAAATAAATAAACTAATAAAAACATTTTTAATAAAAAGATAGAGAACAAAGTCAGAGTCCTGTGTTAAACTGTCCAGTAATTCTGAAGCAGGCTGTTTCCTTAACCCCGTGAGGCCAGGGACAAAGAGAAAGGGAGTGAGGGAATCACAAGCTGGCCCCATGCTCAGTGCAGAGCCTGACATGGGACTCAATCCAATGACTATGAGATTGTGACTTGAGCCAAAATCAAGAGTTGGACACTTACCCAACTGATTAAGCCACCTCTGATTCTATTTTATCATTATCTTATTTCAAGTATTGTCCGAACTAATTTTTTGATATGAAAACACTCTCCTACTTTCTGGGTCTTTGTATTAGAAGATATGTAGACTCAGCTACACATTTCATAGGTCAAAAATACCAGTGTCTTAAAAAAAGCAGAATTTCATTTCCCTCCAGTTGCAGGAGGGAGAGGGCTGGTAGGTAAAACATCATCAAAAGACCAAGACCCTTTTCTTCCCATTGCTCCACTGGCCCTACCTAAGCATCTGTCTTCATTCACATGTTCAAGGTGGTTCCTCTCCAACTCACATTCTGAGCAGCAGAACGGAGGAGGAAGGTGGAAGAAGAGGCGCACTCTTGCCTTTGAGAATGAGTTTCAGAAGTCACACACATCATTATTCCTCGCATCTCACCAGCCACCACTTAGTCACCTGGCCACACCTACCTGCAAGGTAGATATGAGAATACAGTTTTTGTTCCAGGAGCAAGGTATATATTCTTTTTAAAAAGTGGTTCTCTTATAGCAGAAAAAGGAAAGTGAATATCAAATCACAATTATCAGTCCCTACCACACATTTGTTTTAGAAATCTAGTGGTCATGAGACAATCTTACAGAGAATTTTCCCTCAGTGGGGATTTCTGGAGTTGGGAAGGAAAACAGTTAAACCTAAGAGAAAAATAAAGAATTATCATCCTGGACAGAGGGCAGCTGAAAAATAAAAAAGCAAAACAAAAAAAAAGTTAATCCTAAAAAATCAAACTTTCCAAATATCTCTCTCCAATCTCTTCTTTGCTAATAACACAGAATTTTCTAAAAGTTTGTTCGTAAATGTCAACAGGATGTAAGTTCTTCTGATTTTTACTTTCAAGATTTGGGGATTTGGGATTTTTTTTAATGCAGCATTTTCCTGGAATGAAGTTGATCAGGAAACATAAAGAGGCCAAATGCACTCACTGGAGACTACAGAGGGGAAAGCTTGTTATAGATTTAATATTAACGCCACTCATTTGTGTATATTAATCTCAAGAGTTATAACCACCCACTGAAGTAGTAAATCAGAAAGCAAGACCCCAGTAATTCCAGGCTAAAGGCAGCTTGTATAATGAAAAATGCACTAGACTAGGGACCCCATGGCCTGGGCTTCACATGAAATCTTCTTCTTTCCAGCCACGTGACCTTCAGCAAGTCAACTAATCACTCAGTAATTCCTAACGACTTAATCTGTTGTAACAGAGGTGCAAGTAGAAATCATTATGCTCAAGACACTGATTTTTTTGATAGATTGATAGCATATGGTGTCTAAAGAAATTATTGATTTAAATCCTACAGGGAGCCTGTACTTAAAGGGATGTGTATATTTCTTAAAAAGAAATTCAAATAAAAACTGTTCATCTGATCTTGCCATAATTGGCACACCACCAATCTGGGTATCAAAAATATTTCCACCCAAACTGTGGTCTTTTTTTAGCAATAAGTGTCAAACCACAGGTTTAGTTTAATGTTTACAATGAACCATTTTTCTTTCTGTTTTTCATGATAGTCGGGGACAATAGTCCTTAAAAATCCTTTTCAAAGATGGGTTTCTTCTTTACCTTGTCTCCTTTTTCTGTGTGAAGCCTGAAAAGTATTAAAGATGTTGATTCTGTTTAAGAAGATTTATACTGCAAAAAGTGTGCATTAAAACATAAAATGATAAAATAGAGAGTAATCATTCAGGAGAGTAATCTTTGACTCAATAAATATTTATGAAGAGATGACCATGCACCAAACTAATAGAAACTATAAATTAAAGGTTTAAATACAGTAACAATAAGGCACTGACCCTGTTCTCAAAGGGGTGACAGCCCAGTGGGTGAGACCTTCACATATACACAGAGCTATAAATGGGAACAGATGTGTCTTGATGGGGAAATGTGGGGAGAAGAAGCCATCATGTGGCCTGCGGTAAAGATTAGGGATGGTGGAGGGGAGATCCAGGGAAACAATGTAACATGGTAGCTAAGAAAAAGCTGGCCTCTGGGCACAGATAGCCTGGAGTTGGAAAATGACTTTGTTACATGATAGATGGATGACAGAAATTAATAATATTATAATAATGCCTAATAGTATGTTAGATTTTTGTCTTTATTTCAGTGTTTCTGAAATACTATTAGCTTTTCAAGACATAAGTATGATTCAGTTGAAGAATAAATCTGTCTCATTCTCTTTTACTCTTAAGTTTCCAGTTAGTATACTTCTGTCTCTGAACATGTCTGGAAAGGTACAAATGGCACCCCAAGATGAGAATAACTAAGGTGGATAAAGAGATGACTGAAGATATTTCAAAATCCCACTTAACCTTTTTTCTGGTGAAAATATGCAAGGAAAAGTTATTTTGACTAAGACATGAAATTCTTGTTTGGCAGGTGCTTTCAGGATTACACAGAGGTTAAATATCTACCTTCTTTAACCTCCTACCAAAAGGAAACTGACAAGAAATCTTAGGCATAGCCAAATTAGGTTTGTACCAAGTGGTGCACAAAACCGCAGTTGTTTTTCTTGATCCCAACAAAGCCTGAGTTTTCTTGAAGTGATCCACAGGTTATGAAGGCCAGACATGAATGACATAGATCTTGAGTCTTTAAACCTAATGCTTGAAGGAGAGAGAGTGATTCTCAAGAACAAAGCTTGTCCTCCTCATCAAACCAGATGATGCCAAAGAAAGAACATAAATGGAAAATAAAATCAAGGCAATAGGAACTTATTAAATCTTGTCAGTCTTCATCCTCTGCCCTTTAAGCAGAAAACCAGACAGACAAAAGAGAGTAATCTTGAAAATGCATCCAAAAATCAAAAAGTTTCTTTTTCCTAAAGACAAAGCAGTTGAAAACCCATTCTGATTTTGGTAAGTAATAATTTTCATGCTTTCTTTTGTTGTTGAGGTTTTTAATATATCTATACATTTTAAATATGAATATATTTTGATACATGTAACAATTATATACACATAAAACAATTACTGTGTGTATATAGATAGATATAGATATATTGACATATATACATATGAATTTTTTTTCCTGGAGCTTGTGTCCCTCAAGTTTATTCAGCCATCCTAACGTGTTGTAAAGCTAATTAAACACTAAATAAATTTAACTCTGAGTTACCACAGTGGCCTATTTCAGGAGTTAAGATGACCAATGCTCTTTGTGGAAGAACTGATTTCTCCTCAGATCTTGCCCAAGAACACCCAGCTGAGCCACACTGGAGCCACAGACCCCAGAGAGGCACTTCATTCACAGGAAAGCAAGATGTCACACATCAACTGCTTTTTATCAACACAAAGGTAATTTGGAGCCAAAGAAATGACATACTCAAATCTCACTCATCTTCAAAGCAAGCAAAAAATAATGTCAACCGAGAAACTGATTGTGTTTTCTACAACAGCTTTTCGAAATATGGTCATGTTGGGTAAAAATCTTCCGAAACGTGTTGGCAAATACTCTGTAGGATCTCTGCAAAAATGTTTTAGTCTTTGATTCCAAAACATGCAATACATTTTTATTTGACAAAACAAAGATAGAAAATAAAAACTGCTTTGGTCTAATTTAAAGTAATAACTTGCCCTATAAGTAGCAAAATGGGCATTGAAAGGATGGTGGTAGAGATCATGGCAAAGGTGAAGTTGATGAAGGTGATGATGATTTTTAATAAATGAGCTATATTTGATTTTTTTTGAAGGTTAGGAAACAGAAGACAAAGCATGAAGCAAAACACAGGCCTCAACTACTTTGAGAATTCATAAGACTCACATTTTGCATTTAAAGCATTTCACAGAGATAGTCTATATAAGATAGGGTGTTTTGAGGGCCAGAACATGATATTTCTAAGAGAAATGTAGATGAACTAGCCTCTAAAGAATAAGATATTGGAAATACCACAAGTTAACCTGCGTTAGAATTCTATTTATTAATCACTTGATCTTGAGCAAGCTATTTGATCTAAGATTATTCAGTTTCTAGTCAGCAAAGGATGATACTAATATTAACCTCAAGGGTTGTTGTAAGGTTCAAAAGAATTCATAAATGTAAAATACTTAGCCCATAGTAAGCACTGAATGAACATCAATCTCCACCCCAATCTCCATTTTCCTCTAATGTTCTCATGTTTTCTCTCAATAGAATAAGACTATTTTGATAGATTAAGATTAAATGTTTCAAAGACACTAATAAAACATGTCTAACAATCCTTCAAATTAATTCAATGTAAGACTATCTCCAATTGCACAACCCTTTGTAACCCAGAGATACATAAGACTTCACACGTTAAGAGAATAGAACTTCTTCAGAGACAGGCATAATGCACACCTAAATATTTGATTACCATTGTTCTGTTCTATTTGGTACACTACCTCCATCACTTGTTCAATCAATGTCTTCTTCTCTGGAGAAGAAAACATCTATTAGATATTACTTCTTAATAACATATGCAGCTTCAGTCAGAGTTACTAATTTGGAATTAAAAAAGTAATTTTTGGTGCAAGTAATACTTCTATTCCGTCCCTTCCCAAGAGAAGAACGCCTCATCTGATAAGCTGTGTCTCTGAGATAAATGAATGCATTAAAGCTCTTAACACCCCTTTGATGGGCCACAAATGGTCACAATAGAGGACAATATTTGAACAGTAATGATTTGTGCTTTCTTCTTAAGTGTAAGCTGATTGCAAAGGCTCCTGGACCGCACGAAGTAAATAGCTAAAGGGGTCATGAATCTTAATAGCTTCCAAATCAGAAAGATCTGCAACTTATATGCTCTGACTGGAGTGTGAATGGAATGTATAAATATTAATAGGTCTGGCAGAGCCTCCGCAGACAAGCTGTCTAAAATTTCACAGTAGGAAGATTGAAGTTGCCGGGTACGGGGCAGACGTGAGGCTCCCACCTGGAAATGAACTGTCAGCATGTGTGTAAATACATTTCTCCGGAAGCGATATTTAACATCGGCGCTGCCCTGACGCCCCACGGTACTATGCATCGATAGTTAACTCTAGTCCATCATTTAAGATTATGAACATGCAAACCAGCTTCATCTCCAGAAACACTAAAAACAGAGTCTCAGTTTGAGAGTCTCAAAATACAACTTTGAAAACAGCATTCAATCCCTGGAAGGCTCTAAAACAATACTAGGTTCCAATGGCCAGTGGCATGCTTGCTGCTGGGCTCAACTTGGGGCTGTAACATCCTCTTATTGGACGGGAGCCATGGTCACTGGTCTAATCTAGATAGAGAGGTGTCAGCTCTGCATTTGGAGTAATACCGTGACTGCAAATGAAAACATTAGTAAGTATTTACTATAAAAAAGAAAATTCATTTTAAAATGAGGAAAGTCTACGATGAGCAATAAAGAAGTTTTTGTATTATGTAACCCTGGGAAGAATAAGACCTATATGGGAACTTTTCTGTACTTTTTCCTAAAAGCAGTGAGCTTTTTCAGAACCAGGTATTCAAAGCCTACTTGGCTATTCATAGATGAAAGTAAAGAAGGAAAGAACAGAGGGGTGCCTAGGTGGCTCATTCAGCTAAGCGTCAGATTTTGGCTCAGGTCGTGATCTCATGGTTGGTGGGTTCCAGCCCCACATCAGGCTCTGTGCTGACAACTCAGAGCCTGGAGCCTGCTTCAGATTCTGTGTGTGTCTCTCTCTCTGCCCCTCCCCTGCTCGTACTGTCTGTCTGTCTCTCTCTCTCTCTCTCAAAAGTAAATAAATATTTGTTTTTATTTTAGTTAAAAATAAAAGAAGGAAAGAACAGAAAGGTGAGGTATTCTTAGCAGTAGTAAAGAAAATTTGGCCGTATTAAAAAAACAATCCACACCTTCCTTTCTTTCAATATTTGTGAGGGAGGCAGAAATGCACAGGGATATTTATTTTGGTATTGGCTTAAGGATGCTTTTGTTTGTATTTTCATGAAGAGAATGTGATATTGATTTAAGTTTTTTTGACATTTGCTCATCTTGGACAAAACCAAAGCCCAAAATTACTCTACTAGCCACTCCCTTCCCTCCACAATGCAAATAAAATAAATAGTATTGATGATTATTTGCCCTCAAATGCGACTTAATGAAGCCCTCAAGAAAAAGAAAAAGCTAATTAGGTTTAAACATGAATGCATTTGATTACTGTTTAAGATTTACCAAAAATCTGTCTTCATCAACTTGGAACTCTCAAGAGAAGTTACTTTTCCAAGAGAAAAATCATTAGATTTTTTTTCAAACCAAAAGCTGTCAAGGGCACCCAAATCAACAGAGCCTCATCTGCCATTTTCCCACAAAGGCAATTTAATTAATAAAATATTTCAGTCTGAAAGCAAATTTTGAGTCCAAACAATATTTCAATATAGCAATCATGATCACCCTGGCTATACTGGCCAAGGAAGGTACAATGAGACGCCATCATTTGGTTAGTTATGCACGGCCTCTCCTACAGGGGGGCTCTATAAATAAATAAATAAGTAAGTTCCTGGGAAATTGGGTGCACATTTATCCTGATCCTTCTAGTTAATATCAAATATATTGTGTTTTCATCTCCAATAGATCTTCTAATGTGAATTAGTCCTAACACATTAGTTTTTTTTTAAGTTTCTCTGTCTTTTCTGCCCCTCCTCTGCCCTCTCCAATAAATTGTTGGACACCATTGTAAAACTTCCGTAAAATGAAATAATCTTTACATAAGAAGAAGCCCTCGATCCTCTGCTTGCTCCTTTTGGAATTTTTTAAGCTGCTACACAGCTGTATGGACATTGACCAGAGACAAGAATTTCACTGACGCTTTCCAATTTTCTGAGAAAACTCCAACTCCACTAAAAAGAGGAGAGGGGTGTCCTGTGGGAGCTTGAAACCAAGTATTGTTCTGGTTATAACTCCCATTTGGCAATCAAACTCCTGGAGTGATGAGACCCTCAGCTATCCCCACAATTACAAATGTACACGATTAGATCTGCATTCCAAAGCTGCCTGCCTGCAGCCTGCAGCCTGGCGATAAAAGTGCAGTCCTTGGAAGTCACTGTGGAAGGCCTTAGTGTTAATTATGGCCAGCCAGTGTCATAATGTCCTTCTGGCTTCTTATATCTCCAGTCAAACTTTATTTTTGAAAGAACTATCTTTATCCTGCTAACTTCAGAAACCTGCTCTCCTTTCTAGGACACAGGTGTCCCTTTTAAACCCGGGTTAGATTTCTTGACTATACAAAGACAACTTTAATCTCAACTTTATATGCGACACTTTCAATGTATGTGGATGCTGTTGTTCATGATGTAGTTGCTAGGGAAAAAAAATATGTGACTTATATTGTGCCCTATTTCTTAAAAATAGAAAAATCAGTGGTCCATTGTGACTGAACTGCAATTCTGAGATCTATGATTGCCAAGTCTGTTTTCTTGTTCTGGGTACTTTACGAATCTGTAGGGATTCATTCTCAGCTGAATGACAAATGTCGGTTATCCCAAACACCTCTTTTGTAGTCCTGCTTTTTACTACTGAGCAAAGAGGAAGCTTTTGCAGATGAGGGGAAGGAACTGATAACCAGCCGTAATGAGTAACAAAGGCATTAGAACACTAGCAAGCCCACAGACCTATCACACAATAAAAATGGTTTTCATTTTCAATAAATTAGGGGCCCGTGGTTGGCTCAGCCAGCTGAGTGTCCAGCTTTGGCTCAGGTCATGATCTTGCCAGTGGTGACTTCGAGCCCCATAAGCTGTCAGCTCAGAGCCTGGAGCCTGCTTCAGATTCTGTGTCTCCCTCTCTCTACCCCCTTGCCCGATCACTCTCTCTCTCTCTCTCTCAAAACTAAATAAACATTAAAAAAAAAAAATAGAAGCACTGAACTAAGTGTAATGCCCACACAACACGATTGGTCTGAATCTTTACATGTTGGGCCATACGAGGGTCTTCTCTAGTGATCCCATCTGACAAGCTCTATTACTTTACGTACCTGTACCCAAATGCAGGAGAAGGCTCTAGAACTTCCCCAGATCAGCATAAAACCATTCTCCATCCAGCTGCCAATTCTCCTGCAAATCTCTGGAGTTGGTACAAAAGTAACTTTGCTGACAATTGATTAAATTACACATCTCAACATTTTTACGGCCTATTTCAACCATAGATTTCCAAAATCACTGTGCCCCTTCTTTTTATTTTTCAAAATATACTTATTAAAATACATTTTTACGGAGTGCTTTCAAGCATAATGTTCAAGCAGAGATACACGTTGGTTCCTCTGTCTGAGTAATACTACAAGGCCTATATTTAATTTACATATAAATTAGGCCCAGCACATCAAACAAAAATGTCGTGACTTTTAGATACTGCCATTAAATTTTGCATAATAACTTCATATTCTTCATTTTAATAATTAGTATGCTTGAATCTGCATTTATTCCAAGAGAGCATTTTTCAAGAAGCTTTGCTTATCTTTATTTTTTATGTAATTTTGCCCTTCCATCCTAAGAACTCAAGATATTTTCACAATACTTAAGATACTTTGATTTCATGATTTTATTACAAGGAAAAGCCAGCAGTATTTTTGTTATTGTTGCTATTAAGATATTTAAGGGTTTTTTTCTTTTCTTTCTCCTACATGGTCAGAAGGAGGTTTGGTGATTTGTCCACATCCGAGTAACACCAGATATCAACAAACACAAGATAGCTCAGCTGATCTCCACTTTGCAAAGGGGTAAACTGAGGATCGAAGCAAGGAACTCATTTCTCTACCATCCCATGACTAAGAAAGAAAGAATAGACCTCCTATTTAAGTCCACTCTTCAACAGAGTCAACCAAAATAGCCAAAAATATGGAAATACAAAACCATGATAATTATTTCTAAAAGAAACTTGGAATTCTGAGCCTCACCAAAATCAGTCAATTATACGAGAGGTGAATAAAATGTAATATATAAAATGGTATCAGGAGGGTCATCATTAAACTATCATCGCAAGAAGTTGTAACATCTAATTAATTCCTTTATTACTAAGAAAAACCACTCAATTATAGTCACATTCACAGTGTGGTTAAAAATTAAATAGTCTTTCCATATCATCCTTAATTATATTGGACTCTCCTAAAAATAATGTTTACCTTAATACAAATATTAAAAACAAGTTTGACCCATAAACAACGTGGCCAAGGAGTTTCTTACCCTGAAGTTCAACTTCTAAGAATGCATCCTAAATTAATAATCCTAATTTTGAAACAAAATAATTTGAGCACAAATATATTTACTGATGTTTTACCTATAATAGTGAAAATTGGATACAAGCTACATGACAAAGGCAATGCTTCCATAATCTGAAGTATAGCTAATGAGTAGGTCATGTGGTCAGCGAAACAGTAATTAAGTACGTAGCACAAGAGCATGGAGATGCATATGGTATATGTCAAGTTTTAAAAAGATATAAAAATATACATTCAGAATGCAATATTAAAAATATAATGTAAAAATTATAGAGAACAGAAGGAAATATACAAAAATATAATCAAGGAGTGCGTTTATTAGAGAGTTTCTATTCTTCTGATATTTAAGTATTTAAATTTTTTTTTATAATGATGATTACTTGGGAAATTATAAACCTTTTTTAAAAACAAAGAAAGAAAGGTCACTTATAGTTCTAGTAACGGGGAATTTGGTCATTTGAACCACTCATCAGCAGGGAAATACAAATCAAAACAGCACTGAGATACCACCTCACACAAGTCAGAGTGGCTAAAATTAACAGCTCAGGAAATAACAGATATTGATGGGGATGTGGAGAAACGGGAAGCCTCTTGCACTGTTGGTGGGAATGCAAACTGGTGCAGCCACTCTGGAGAACAGTGTGGAGGTTCCTCAAAAAATTAAAAATAGAACTACTCTATGCCCCAGCAATAACACTACTAGGAATTTATCCAAAGGATGCAGGAGTCTTGATAGTCTTGATTCATAGGGGCACATGTACCCCAATGTTTAGAGCAGCACTATCAACAATAGCCAAATTATGGAAAGAGCCCAGATGTCTATCAACTGATGAATGGATCAAGAAGATGTGGTTTATATATACAATGGAATAGTACTTGGCAATGAGAAAGAATGAAATCCTGCCATTTGCAACAATGTGGATAGAACTGGAGGGTATTATGCTAAGTGAAATAAGTCAGTCAGAGAAAGACATATGATGTTTTCACTCAAATGTGGAACTTGAGAAACTTAATGGAGGATCATGGGGGAAGGAAAGGGGACAAAATAGTTTCAAACGGAGCGGGATGCAAACCATAAGAGACTCTTGAATGTGGAGAACAAACTGAGGGTTAATGGCAGGTAGTGGGAAATGGGTGATGCGCATTGAGGAGGGCACTTGTTAGGATGAGCACTGGGTATTGTATGTAAGCAATATAGTAAAGAATAACTAGGCTAAGATCTTGGAAAATATGAACATACAGAGAAGTGAGCTTTTCCTTTGGGTCCACTTTTGCCTTAGGACGATTCCAGAAGGACTGCAGAGAGCAAAGTAGTATTGCTGACAGTCTCTTCACCAGGGAACAAAAGTTGGAACCCAGACCTGCTATGTGTAAGAGCTCAGATAAATCCCTCATGTTTGGGGTTGGGATCCCGAAGACCTGCAACATACAGATGAGGGAAAATTGTAAATAAGCCAGCTCTCAGTGACTGAAACTCATCTTTGCATCTTCTAGATGGTCCAGAAAAAAAACTCACCTCCTAAAATCGGATTAAGATGATCCTGGATTACTAGTGCCCTCAGGCTTCTGACAAAAGCAAGTTCTTTCTGGACAAAAGACCTTCATCTTAGACTTCAAATTATCTCCACAAATAATCTTTTCAATACAAAGACTGGATACAGTCCAACATAACCAGACTTATAAGGATACAAAACCCAACAAAATAACAAAGTAAAACAGATTGACAGGGGTTCTAGATATTAGAATTTTTAGACACAGTTTTTAAAATAAATCTGCTTGCTATGTTCAGGGAGCCAAACGACAATATTACATTTTCACAGAAGGTTAGAAACTAAACAGAAAATTAGAACACATTGGCAAATTTTAAATAATAACCAGTATTACATATTTAATAGCTTGTTAGGCACAAACAAAAATTAACAAATTACAAATAAATCAAAAGAAAATAATTTAATAAGGAATAGAAAAGACAAGAAATGAAAGCACAGAAGAGAAATAAGAGATATTGAGAATACTTATGCTTAAAATGAATTTAGTTGGAGTCCTCGAAAGAAAGGAGAAACTAAGGCAGAGCAATAATTAAGCTATAATGTCAAAAATCTCCTCAAACTGATGAAAGGTATCAAACCATAGATTTGGGAACCAAAAAATTTTTGCTCAGGATTTTTGCTGATTCAGGTGTCACACTAATGAACTATATGACGTTGGACAAGGCATTTAAATCTCCCTGGCTATCTGTTTCATCATTTGTAAAAGCAAAGGCCTTAGATTATATAATTTCTAAGAATTTATGAAGTATGTCTCTAAGAACGCTATTATTATTATCAATAATAGATTTTCTTATATTTTAATCTTAGAGACATTTCAGAAGCCCTGTACAAAAACATGTCCCATATCAATCAGTGATTTTATAAGCCTACATTTCTACTAGGCTATAGAATCCTGCTATAGACATCCTTTGAGTGGTTTAATGAAACCAAGGTGTTTTCTCTTAAGAATATTATTTCAATGTCTGTGTAGCATTTGATTCCCAAGATGAATGAGAAGCAACTCCTGGCTTTTAACTGAATAACATGAACTGGGTTGATTCCTATATTATATACTATACTACATTGACAAAGAATTATGCTAAGGTCCACGAAACAAGTAGATTTCTATTTAAAAAATCCCCAAATACAGTAAATAATATAACTAGCAGTATGAATATAATAAAAATAAAAATATCATTGTTATAATTTTCAAATTTATCTAACTTCTATCAACTTAAGTATAAAATTATATTTATCAGCAGATCCGTTTATTAATAGTAACAAGTTATAAACACAGACAAAATATTAAAATTACCAGAATACCAATGTTTTAACACCAAATTATTTAAACAACTTCTACAATCCCTAGATTATCTCCTGTTTTGTTTAATTTCTTTTTTTAATTTTTTTTAACATTTATATTTTGAGAGCGGAGGAGAGTGCGAGCCAGGGAGGGGCAGAGAGCAGGAGCCAGAAGATCAGAAGTGGGCTCTGTGCTGACAGCAGAGAGCCCAATGCAGGGTTCAAACCCATGAATTGTGAGATCGTGACCTGAGCTGAAGGCAGACATTTAACCAACTGAGCCACCCAGGTACCCCATTCTGATTAATTTCTATTTATTTTTTGTTTTTATTGTTTTAAATGTTGACTTATTTATTCTGAGGGGGTAGAGGGGCAGAGCAAGAGGGAGAGAGAGAATCCCAAGCAGGCTCCATGCTATCAGCTCAGAGCCTGACGCAAGGCTGGATCCCACAACCTCAAGATCATGACTTGAGCCGAGATCAAGAGTCAGAAGCTTAACCAACTGAGCCACATAAGTGCCCTCTATTTATTTTTTTAAATTCAACTACAATTACCATGCAGTGTTATGTTGATTTCAAGTGTACTATCATCTCTTATTTTTAAAAAAGGAGGAAATAGAAAAGAAATAGGCAGAAATCACAAATAAATGATATCAATATTCTACTTACATGCCATAGGCAACATGGCTTTTTAAAAATGTATCTGTTTAAATAAGAAATGTGCCTCATGAATCCACCATGTTCATGAGCTAAAGATAGGGTATAATATTTCTATTACCCTTAATAAAAGCCGAACAACTTTTCCACCAAACTAGTTCTACATTCTGATCCTTTATAATCACTTCTTAGAGTGCTTGTAAATAAGAAACTTATTATAAATGACATTATAAGTTTAGAAACTATACTAAAATTTTCTAAATAGATGACTCAAATTTTATTTGACAAAAGGTTTTTTTTTTGGCTAGGGAAAATAGAAATAGAAATCCTATCTGATTTCTAATATTTAATGAAATGCAAATTGAATGCTTCTCCCTGTAAAACATCAGAAGGGTCAATGTGTAAGTTATTCTACAACATTCTGATTCATGCTGTGAATTTTATTTTTTTAATGTTTTATTTATTTTTGAGAGAAAGAGAGAGAGAGAGAGAGAGAGAGAGAGAGAGAGAGAGCGTGCGAGCAGGGGAGGGTCAGAGAGAGAGAAAGACACAGAATTGGAGGCTCTGAGCTGTCAGCACAGAGCCCGACACAGGGCTCGAACCCACGAACCGTGCGAACCCACGAACCGTGAGATCATGACCTGAGCTGAAGTCGGATGCTTAACCGACTGAGCCACCCAGGCTCTCCCATGCTGTGAATTTTAAATTCTAATTCCATAGTTCATTTCTCTCTCACCTCACCACTGACAAGGGTTGCTCAGCCCTTCCCTGCAAAAAGGTTCATTTTCTTTGGTGATAAAGGGATTGAAATTTGGCTTTTGCTAGCTTTCCTGAAGCAATACATTTGCCATTTTCATTTGAGGTCCAGTAAGTCTTACTAATCATGCAAATTTGCAAAAATTAAAAAGCTCTGCAAGATGTTTGGAGCAAGTTCAAGGAAATTGGGTTATCTTGTGCTAATATTAACATCAAGGGGGAGGGAAGAGCACTGAAGCAAACACATAAACAGGGCTAGGGTCTTTTTTTCTTATAACCATCTTTTTATGTGTGTTTTTAAACCACTCTGCAGATGTGTTACAGAATTGCTATCACACCCATCCCCTGAAATAACACTGTTTTCTATGTAGCAAGCAGTTAGTACTCTTATAAGCACTTTCGTTACCTGTGATTTTATACAGTAATTTACATGCAACACAGAATACCTAGCACATCCATTCAAGGCTAAGGTCTTTTAAAGTCATTAATGTAGAATATGGTTTACAAAGAAATATCATCTGTGAAAACCCAAATGTAATTCTACATGATCAGTAATGTGAGCAGTTGACATTCAACAAATACAAACCCAGTGCAATTGTTATGCAACTTTAACTATGGACTTTGCACTAGCTGATTGAGAGGAAACATTGCCAAGTAACGCGGTTAAAGAAAAAAAGTTAGGGATAGTTTCTCTCAACTAAGAGTATTTTACATGTAAAATGAATGGTAACAAATCCAAGGCACTACAGGTAAAACCTAGAACAATAGTCTTAATACATGAACGTTGGGGAACTGTATGTGAGATCCAAAGTCCTTGCCCCTCAGGAAGAAGTTGCGGGTCAAGGGTCCCCTCCTAGTTACAAGGCACTGTGCTGGGGGTGGGGTTTACGGTAAGAGTATGTTTCTGCCTTTCTTACCCATTTCAATTTGGTATTTTCTCAGCCAGTCAACCTGTAGAAGTCGTCAAATAGTTCGGAATTTCCGTCAGAGAGAATTGAGTCATGTGCAGTGTATCCTGGGGGGAGGGAGATTCAGGAGCCTTCTAATGGTGCCGTCTCGGTAACGTCTCTCATTCACTTTTTTATCCATCTTACCACCCAGTACAGTTAATGAAAATAGTAGGTGCTCAGTAAACATTTATTTAATTAGAGTAAAAGAATATTATAAAATGAATTCAAAACAGGGCTTCAATCGTGAAAAACCCAACTGGTGACCTTACCAAATCATCTTCAGATTTTATTGATGTAACTCTAAAAAAGAAATAGCTGAAAAGACACAAATATAAGTCAGGTTCCTAAAAAATTCATTTGTATGGAAGATTTCCTTCTCCAATATCACTGAATAAAGTATTTCGCTATTTTAGAAACTGAAATTTGGCCAACTCAATTCTTTAAGTTTATTCTGAGTTGTAGGAAAGTACATGTAGGAAGTACATGTAGAACAATACACCATAGTTGCTACTATCAAAATAGTGAGTATATGGACTATTACGACTTTGAACCATTTTTTATGGGCTAAACATGGGTCAGTAAATTGTTATGGACAAAAGAATGGCCAAATCCACTATCTAGCAGGAAGGCCCTGAATTTTAATCTCAACTATCACAAATATGCTTTATAAAGAGACATTATTTCTTGCAGAATAGGGTTTCACTTTCTTTGGTGGACTTTGCCACATGAAATTTTAGTAAAAAGTCCCTGTGAAGAGGTTGTAAGAAGTGGACTATAAAAGCCTTGAAATAAATAGTAAGGAATGACAACATTAAAACAGTATTGTTTAAATAGTTACAAACGGAAAAGGAGGGAGGCAAACCATAAGAGACTCTTAATTACCGAGAACAAACTGAGGGTTGATGGGGGATGGGGGCGAGAGGACAGTGGGTGATGGGCATTGAGGATGGCACTTGTTGGGATGAGCACTGGGTGTTGCATGTAAGCCAATGTATGTGAGACAATAAATTATATATTTTTTAAAAAAACAGTATTGTTTTCATTGAGCCATCTGGGACAAACGGAAAAATAGCTTTTGTCATTAATTCCTGAAGTGAAACTAAATTCCAGAGAGGGAAGCCTCTTCCTACCTAATTTTTGTTTTTCTCTTGTTTTATGATTGCTTTAGTATCTTCTATACAAGTCCTCAAACCTTAGAGGGCATCCAAATCACCTCATGAGATAGTTAAGAACAGACTGCTGGACCTTCTGCCCAGAGTTTCTGATACAGTAGATCTCAGGAAAGACCCTAGAATCTTCATTCCTTTTTTTTTTAAACGTTTTCATTTATTATTGAGAGACAGAGAGAGACAGAGCATGAACGTGGGAGAGGCAGAGAGATTGGGAGACACACAATCTGAAGGAGGCTCCAGGCTCTGAGTTGTCAGCACAGAGCCCTACGCAGGGCTTGAACTCACAAATTGTGAGATCATGACCTGAGCTGAAGTCAGATGCGTAACAAACTGAGCCACCCAGGCGCCCCTAGAATCTGCAGTTTTTATGTTTCTAGGTAGTGTTCATCCTGCCACTCAGGGGCCACACTTTGAGAACCACTGTTCTGTACAGTTGTGAGCAATCATAAGAGGGTGATTTCCTGAAGTATTTTCTAACCTAGGAGCACTGAGAAAGAATCCATATTTCCTTTACATGAGACATCTGTTTAAATTGGTGTACAACATCCATTTATATATTTCAAATTTTATCATAATATGCCCATATAAAAAGACATTTATTATTTATAAAACCTGTAGTGAATTCCTACACAAAGTGAAAAATCAAACATCATGTGGTTGAGGCTTTAGTGGACTTTTATTAGTTGATTTTATTATCAACAGAATCATAAATCCATGTTGACTAACCAATAATTCCATTTTGTATGGGACGTAAAATCTAGGTTTTTATCAATCTAGTTCATTTTCCTAAAAACCTTTCCCCATATCCATTATATGGAACGTCTGGAACTCCAAAGTCATCTCTAACCCTCATCTCCGGCATCCAGCCCTCTCTCTCTCTCTCTCTCTCTCTCTCTCTCTCTGTCTCTTTCTCTCTATCTAGGCTTCCCTTCACCTCAGCCTTATCAAAATCTTAAGTTCCTCGGCCCCTCCATATTCACATAATTCAGCTTCCCTGGCTTCAGGCCCCTCCTTCCATCTCATGATAAAGTATGTCGGCCATTTCCCCAACGTTTTACACAACCATCCTGTGTCCTTTTTCCTAGGTCACAACCTTTTAACAAAAGCCAAACCTGAGTCACATCAATGATTCAGTGTCGCCAGCGCCACTTCACTCCGTCTGAGGGAGAAAAATGATAGGACCTGGCAAACTGGAGCTTCCACAGCGTGTTGATTTCTCATCTCCACTGAGCTCTCAAGTCCACACACAGAAAGGGCGGCCTTTGCCATTCTCCGGAACATCGATTCCAAACCTCAACGTCCCTCTCCAAACTCCTTCTCCCAACTCTCACTCTCAGAAAATGATACTGGGGGTGCCCGACTTCAGTCACTTAAGCATCTGACTTCAACTCAGGTCATGATCTCATGGCTCAGGAGTTCGAGCCCCACATCAGGCTCTCTGCTGTAAGCACAGAGCTCTCTCTCTGCCCCTCCCCTACCCTTTCTCTCTCTCTCTCTCTCTCTCTCTCTCTCTCTCTCAAAAAGTAAAGAAACATTTTTTAAAAATGACTTTGTCTCTCACTTAACTGAAGAAACTGAAGCCCTAAGTCAGCTTCTCTTTCAACTTCCTCCCTTTTCTCTCACACTCCTTTTTTACAGAGGAAAGATACTCTTTTTGAGTTCTGTGGTAGCCAGCCTCTAAGCTGGACCCCAGTGACACCTGCCTGGTGATACTCATACCCATGTGTAGTCTCTTCCCACACTGTACCGGGCTTAATCTCTGAGAACAACTGAATATGATGGAAGTGATGGTAAGTGATGGTATTACTCCAACACTAGGTTATAAAAGACACTGCAGCTTCTGTCTTGGGCTTCTCTTCCCCTGCTCTGCCTTGGATCTCTTGCTCTGGGTGAAATCTTGACATAAGCCACCCTGTGGGAAGGCCCAGGTGGTGAGGAACTTCTGCTTCTTGCCAACAGCTCCGGGGGGGGGGGGGCGCGCGGGGCAGCTGAGCCATGTCCAGTCAAGGCTTCAGAGATCATAGCTCTGGCCAACAGCTTGACTACAACCTCCCGAGAGACCATAAGCCAGAACTCCTGAGCTAAGCAGCTCCCAGACTCCTGACCCTCAGAAATTGCGTGAGGTAATAAACAATTCTCATTTCAAGCTACTAACCTTCAGGGTAATTTGTTCTGCAGCAACAGTTAGCTAGTGCGGAATTTAAGCCATCCACCTCTTCTTGCGCCTTCAGAGGCATCAGTCAGTCATCTTTCTCTCCCTATACTTCAGCCTTTCCTATTCTATCTGCTTCCTTTTGCTCAAGCCTTTTTTCTCTCAAAAAAAAAAAACCCCCAAAAACAAAAAAGCCTCCTTTATCCCTTATGACCTCTCATGTTGCCCCCTACCTCTGTCTTCCTCTTCATACCAAATTCCCTAAGTAATGACTTGCTGTCCATAATTTCTAACTGCCACTCACTCCTCCACCCCCCCCCAGTCTGCTGTTCACTTGCCCACCTTCACTAAAATTCCTCACAGAGGCTTCCAGTGAGATCCACGTTCCCAAAGCCAATGGCTAGAGTAAGGGGGTTGGATCGTATCCTAAGAGTAGTGAGAAACACACAAGTTGTGGCAAATTACGGTGGTTAGAAGCCCATGCTCCTGGGCCAGGCTGTCTTGGCAGCAGGAGGAATAGTTAGGGAAGGGCTGTATGGTGGCCAGGAGAGACGTGATGAGGACTCACTCCAAGGCTGTGGCAGGGGAGCTGGAAAGAAAGACAACAACTCGGAAAATCATTTTGGAGATTGAAATAGAACTCGCTGATGGACTGTTTATGGGAGAAGAGGGAAAACAAAAATGGAAAGAGGCTTCTAAGTTTGAGGCTTGAGCAACTGTTAACAGGTGATAATTTTATTGAAATGTAAGATTTGGGGAGAATTGGTTGGGGGGGAAGAGTAAAATGGAAGAGTTTTGGGATTATGTTTGAGATACTTAGCAGACATTCAAATGAAGATACCATGAGATAAAATGGAATGTGTGGTATAGTAAACTGACCCCTAATATTTCCTGTCCATTTTTTGAACAGGGTAAGTGAATTCAAAAAACATCAGAAACTGCCCATTATTTGCATATTCCAGCAACTGCACAGAAACTACTTTCCATAGTTCAGCAGTTCTTGAAATCCTCATTTACAGAGTTTGGTTCATATTTCTTGAAATTAAGGCTCAGCTAGGGTTTAATATTACATGAGCAATCAGACACAGCGACAGAGTTCAAAATCAGTGACTTGCAGAAGCAAAGTCTGCAGGGATTTTAGGCTTCTGATTAAAATATATAGACAGCACATAATTTAGGGTTAAGTTTATCTCACGTTCTGGTCCCATAACTTTAGCCCCAGAGGAGAAACAAGACCCAGCATATTAAGCATCCATCAGGGAGTCTGAATACCAAGATCTAATTTGAGTAAGATTTTTATTAGGTCACCATGTCCTAAGCTCTCTCTTTCAGTATGAGAAAAGTAGGCACAGTAAAAATAGAAGAAATAAAGTAAGTTAAAATAATAAATAATGCTAGGAGGAATAACAGTAATCAGAACTACTCAAAGAAATAGCAAAAATGAGTAATTTTTACTCATCAGAAATTCATTTAAAATATCAAAAATTAGGGGTGCCTGGGTGGTTCAGTCAGTTGAGCCCTTGACTCTTGATCTTAGCTCAGGTCATCATCTCACAGTTGTGAAATCAAGCCCGGTGTTGGGCTCCAGCCGAGCATGGAGTGTGCTTAAGATTCTCTCTCTCTCCCAATCTCTCCCTCTGCCCCTCCCCACTTTCTCTCCAAAATAAATAAATAAACATTTAAAAATAGCAAGATTTTATTGATAATAAATGAACACCTACCTAATACAGAGTCCTCTGTTTATCAGTGAACTAGCCTTGGCAGAGCCTTACATGAGAAAAGTACGTGATCAACTGAAACGGCAGTAGTATGTCAATAACACGGTATTTGCACATTGATTTACTTTGCACTTCACTATACATCATTTCGTGCTACCTGGCTATCCAATTTAAGTCATTCCGTCATTCAGCAAACATTAATGATCACCTCCTTTGTGGCAGGCACAGCACAAGGCATTGAAATTAAAGACCCAGGCCTTTTTCACAGAAATTATATTCAATGCAATAAAAACTATGGGTGACAGAGTAACTTAACAAAATCAAAGGGGCTCCCACCTCCCCTTCAGTATGGAGTATAAGGGGAAGGAAAGTTGAATGCTAAGATGTCCTAATAAAATGATGCTTGAGCTGAAAATTGACAGTGAGTCACAGTTAGGTTCTCAAGAACTGGCAGAAGAAGGTCGCTGACTCAAGAAATACCATATATGGAAGGGATGGCACCAAGATCTAGCAAGACATGCTGGAAGGTTTGCATAATTTAAATGACAGAAGCATAGGATGGGTCTAGGGGAACAGATAAAGAAGATAAAGAGGAAGAAAAGGAGGGTCATCACAGCCTTTCCATGATGGATGAAGGACTGGATTCTGACTCTAAATATCACCGGATGCCAATGAAAGATGTCTAGTCAAAGAGATGACATGGGAAGACTTCCATTTTTAATACATTGCTTTGACCATTTTGGGAAAGGTGGATTCAACAATGTGAGACTCCAGAAGCAGGGTTCTTGTGATTAGCATAGAATCATGTCCTGTAACCTTAGGAAAGGAATCTGGGCCCTCACTTAGATCTCATTCGCTCATATTACAGATTTACTTAAAGAACACTCAAATATATGGTTTCCTGGACCACAAAACATTAGAAGTAGCAAATCATGAGAGATATTGCTATAAATGCAAAAATGTAACAGAGCCACAAGGGCAAGCACAGAAATAACTAAGTGAATGAAAGCCTAGTAGCTTGAAGTCATTCAGCAAAGAGGCCTCCCGGCTTCAGCAGGGACCCCTTAGTGTACAACATATTGTTTAGGATGATAATTCAATACGTATTTACTGACTACCTTCTATCTACTGGGCAATGTGCCCCCGAAGACAAAAAATAAATTAACCAAGAAGTTGTATAATGCATATTTGGAAAATTTCTGTTAAAAATGATTTTTAATGCCTTTATTTGGATGATTAGCTTAGGTAGAATCTTCATTCCCCTACAGTAAAGTTCTGTAAAGTGATTTCCTTTCTGTTTTTCTTTCAAGATCATTTAATAAACTACAGTTAACTTGAACAGAGACTACCAGCATATATTTAAAAGATGAACATGAACTCTCTTTAGAAAAAAAGAAGAGAGGCGCCTGGGTGGCTCAGTCAGTTAAGTGTCCAACTTCAGCTCAGGTCGTGATCTTTCAGTTCATGGGTTCCAGACGTGAGTCCAGCTCTGTGCTGACAGCTCAGAGCCTAGAGCCTGCTTCAGATTCTGTGTCTCTGTTTCTCTCTGCTCCTCCTCCTCTCACATTGTGTTTCTCTCTCTCTCTCAAAAACATACATTAAAAAAATTTTTTTAAAGAAAGAAAAGAAAAAAAGAAGAAGAAAGGAATAAGATGTGACATAATTCTTACACCACCATTCACAACAGTATGATTGAGATGAGTCACTAACATAATTAGAATCTTATTTTCCTCACAAGTGAAATGAGGATAGCACTATCCATCGATGAGTTACTGTGACATTCAAGTAAGTAGCAACTAAGGGAGGACTTTCAGATTAAAAAGTATGATGTTAACTATAAAGTCATAATAGAATTTGCATTCCCACTTTGGCTCATCAAGAATGTCATCCCACACCTACCACTGCTTGGGAATTCTTTGTGCTGCTTTTTCCAATCATCATCACCAACCCTCACTACTGCTACCAGATCCATTGTCATGGGTGACATAGCCCCTTCCCCACTCCAGTGTTATCTCGACATGCCACCACCACCCAGAGACAGACAGGGTGGCTTAGAGACAGGGATGGTGATTAAGGATGTGGATGGGTAATAGAAAACCTTCTAGTCATTGGTGACTTGCTTTCATGTTTTAATTAATTGATAGAGACTAATCTTTATTAACACAGCAGCTAAATGTTGGTTATGGGTACTTCAAATTATGAAGATATTGTGCTCAAGCAAGACATTTAAATGGAGACCTGAAATCTGAGAATTCACCACTTAGGAGTCAGAATTCCTAATGATAAATTATAGATATCGCTCTCTTTATTCCCCGATTCTTGTACTTTCTCTCCTCCTCCATTCTTATTCCCTTTTAATGGGCCCATGAAAGTAGGAATTTAATTTACTTTAGTAAATCATGATTATACACAATAGATTAAATAACTATATTATGAAATAAGCACTATGAATAGGAACTCATTCATGGAAGTGTAAAAAGAAAATGTAAAAAGAAGGTGGAGGTAACAGTATACACAAAGGTCGAGAGGTGAAGGAAACCATAGTGCAGTTGAGGAAGGTAAAATTGTATCATTCATCTGAGAATAATGCTTATTACACAATTGCTTATCCCATAATATCTTGCCCATTGCTCAACAGAAATCTCTTCCATCTTTCTCCAAACAGCTTATCCAAACAAATTTTTAACACAAATATAATTATTCCCATCAGCTCCTGAAAAACTATTCAATCTTCCTCACTGTTCGTTGGAGGGAAAAATTCAAATTTCTTAACATGGTTTAAGGTAAAAGGTGACTCATACCCCCTCCATCACTCCTCACCTATACTCTTTATGATCCAACCATACTGAACTTTACCTTCCTCAACTGCACTATGGTTTCCTTCACCTCTCGACCTTTGTGTATACTGTTACCTCCACTTTCTTTTTACATTTTCTTTTTACACTTCCATGAATGAGTTCCTATTCATTCATCAGGCTTCAGTTGTAATGACACTTCCTTCAGGAGGCTCTCTCTGGCCCCGCCCACCAATACCAAGATTGGTATAAGTGTCCATCTTATGTGCTGTCATGGCCAGTATTCCTCACAAGGCTGCAAGCCTTGCAATGACAGCAGCCACGTCTGTCTTGGCTCACAGTCTCCGTGAACACTGCCTCTCAGGGACGCTCTGAGAAGAGTGGATAATCTCCCCACTGTGTGCCCCAGGCTCTCTTCAGATGGCTCTTTCCACACTTTCTGCTCTTGGGTTGTTTAACCATCTTCTCTCCAGGAGACATGTCGTGCCCTCCAGGCTCCATCTCAGCCAAGCTCACTGACCTTTAAAACACCAAGCTTTAAACTCTGCTGGTTGCAAGAACTCACTAAATTAAACGCCTCTCATTTTCCAAGCCAGTGGATTTGGAGAGTTCTCCTTGCATGTTCCCCCGTGTACTCCTCTCTCCTCTTTCTCTGCAACCCCAGCACCTTCCCCTCTGCAGCACCTCTGACCTGTTCTCCCTTAAACCACATCTCTGCACCTCCTACCTTCTCCAATGTGGCCTCTTGTCTCCTTTAAGTTGTAAAGTTTGCTCTGTCAGTCTTCAGATCAATTTCTGGGATATTTAGGATGATGTGATAAAAACCTATTGTGGGGATCCATCAATGTGATCCATCACATTAACAAAAGAAAGGATAAAAAGCCTATGATCCTGTCAATAGATGCAGAAAAAGCATTTGACAAAATGCAGCACCCTTTCTTAATAAAAACCCTTGAGAAAGTCGTAATAGAAGGAACTTACCTAAACATTACAAAAGCAGTTTATGAAAAGCCCATAGCTAATATCATCCTCAATGGGGAAAAACTGAGAGCTTTCTCCCTGAGATCAGGAACACGACAGGGGTGTCCACTCTCACCACTGCTGTTTAACATAGTGCTGGAAGTCCTAGCATCAGCAATCAGACAACAAAAGGAAATAAAAGGCATCAGAATTGGCAAAGAAGACGTCAAACTTTCACTTTTTGCAGATGACACGATACTCTACATGGAAAACCCAGCAGACTCCACCAGAAGCCTTCTAGAACTGATTAATGAATTCAGTAAAGTTGCGGGGTACAAAATCAATGTACAGAAATCAGTTGCATTCTTATACACCAATAATGAAGCAGCAGAAAGAGAAATCAAGAAACTGATCCCATTCACGATTGCACGAAAAACCATAAAATACCTAGGAGTAAACCTAACCAAGGATGTAA
>NC_043709.1:55103224-55106894 GCF_006229205.1 Suricata suricatta
TCATGATTGCATGAAAAACTATCAAATACCTAGTAGTAAACCTAACCAAGGATGTAAAAGACCTATATGATGAAAACTATAGAAAACTTGTGAAAGAGATTGAAGAAGACACCAAGAAATGGAAAAACATTCCCTGCTCATGGATCAGAAGAATAAACATTGTGAAAATGTCATTACTACCCAAAGCAATCTACACATTCAATGCAATCCCCATCAAAATTGCACCAACATTCTTCTCAAAGCTAGAACAAACTATTCTCAAATTCGTATGGAACCACAAAAGACCCGAATAGCCAAAGTTCTATTGCAGAAGAAAACCAAAATGGGAGGCATCACAATCCCAGACTTCAGCCTCTACTACAAAGCTGTCATCATCAAGAAAGTATGGCATTGGCACAAAAACAGACATATAGACCAATGGAATAGAATAGAGAACCCAGAACTGAATCCATGGTGATGTTAATCACACAGCTTTGTGTATAATTGAATTGTTATATTATCCCTTGGCAACTGCACACCCCTGGAAGGGCCTGCCTTCTCTCATTGCCATATGTATGCTCACACAACCTAGGTTTGCTACATGACAGGCTGCTTGGAAAAAATGTAACTTTATGATCCCCACCCTGGATGCAAGTTCAACACTGGCACACCATCCTGCTCCTTCTCTCTAGTGAGCCCAATCTTTGATTTGCCACATGGACTCACATCTTCTCATTTCTTGAACTTCCACTGAAGACTTTGCCTCAAATTCATTGAGAGAATGAAAATCACCAAAAGGGACCTTCATCATCCTTTCTTCCCAAACTTCCATGTCTGTTTCATTTTCTCCTTCTTCCCTGAAATAATAGAGGTTTGTTTCCTTTTTAATGGACTTATTTTTTCACATGTTCTCGAGGCCTTTTCCCCCTTGTCCTGTCAGACTCTGTCCCTGAGGATATTTCATCTCTTTCCTGTACCATCAGTCTTTCCTTCACAATTGGTTTATTTTCATCAGCTACAAACTGACTCAACTATCTCCCATTTTAAATAAAACCTCCCTGGACTTCACATACTGCTATCGCAGCAACTATTTTCCTTTGCTTTTCTGGGGCAAACTTCTCCAAAGCGTTGTCCAATTTCTTATATTTTATTTATTACTTAAAAAAATCTCAAATAAAAAACCCTGCCACAATTAATGTTTATTTCTTGAGTGCCAGTAAAATGTGCCAGGCTCAGTTCCAGGGTTTATATGCATTGATTTATCTAAACCCAAACAGACCTGTTAGGTTAGAAATACTATCAACTAAAATTTACAGGTGATGAAAGTGGGGCACAGAAGGTGGCATTATCAGGATTTGAACTAAGGCAGCTAGCCCTGGATCTGTGCTCTTAATCACTTAGAGATAGAACATATGTACAAAGACTCTCCCTAGTTCCAACATCTGCCTCTCTTCCTAGAGGCCATCATTGTTATTATTTTGGTGAATACCCTTTCAGTTTACATTTTGATACCATCAGACGTGTGTGTCCCACTGTAAATGATACATAAAGTTTTTCAAGTGTTTTCAATGTTTATACAAATAAGCATAAATTTACCATACTTATCCTTTAGTCTCTTGCTTTTGTCACTCAATATTATATTTGGATATCTACATGCTAACATATAGTTCTTATTGATTTATTTTAGCTTTTCTGTAGCATTCTGTTATATACATATATGACCCTTTATTCATTCTCCTATTTTTGGACATTTAAGTAGTTTGCAGTTTTTATGACATCATCAAAATGCATCAGTGAACACCGTGTTAAGTTTATATTTACTTTTTTTGTTATTTATTTTTTGAGAGAGAGAGTGAGCGAGTGGTGCATGTGCTGTGCATGTGGGTGGGGGAGGGGAAGAGAGAGAGGAGGACAGAGGATCTGCGCTGACAGTGGAGTCTGACTTGGGGCTCAAACTCATGAACCAGGAGATCATGACCTGAACAGGAGTCAGATGTTTAACTGAATGAGCCACCCAGGTGCCCCTATTTATTTACGTTTAAATAACACTGTGTTCAGATAGGTTTTTTTTTAAATTGTCAGTCCTTTCGACTTTGTTGACACTTCTTTTGATTTTTTGTTACCTGGTGAATTCATGTGTATATATTATGTATACCTGAAAGAATATATATTTGATATTTGCAGAGGAAAGATTCTTTATAGAGCTATTAGTTCAAGTAGTTTACTCTGTTGTTTTAATATTCTCTATTTGTTTTCTAAACTTTTCTGCTTGATTATTACTTTCTACAAGCAGCATATTAAAAAGATGTGATGTTAGATACTTATTAGTTCATAATTTCCCCCTTGTATTATTTATAGCATTCTTTCTTATCCTTATTAATGGTTTTTTCTTTATGAATATTAACATTCTACCACAGGCTTCTTTAACTGTTAGTATTTGCCTGGTATATGATTTTCCTTTTTCTGTTAATTTTACTTTAAAAATGTCTCTTATTGCAAGCTGATAGCTGGCTTTGCTTCTGTTTTACTTTATCTGGTTTGTTTCCTTTTAATATACAAATGTAACCCATTTACATGAGTTGTAACTAGTGCTATGTTTGTACTTATTTATGCCTCATATTTTACCATGCTTTTTCCTCCCTTACTTGCCCCTCCCCCCCCTTCGCCTTGTGTTTTAGAATCCAGGTTTCTTTATTCCTTTTTTTCCATTTGCCTTTTTGGAAACTATGAACTCTATTTCTATATTAGTTTCCGTAGAACTGGTATTTATCCTTAACTTTATGATACTTAGAGTTAATCAGCATCTCTCTTTTTCTCTGGAATAATTTATAGGTGGTTAGAAACTGAATTCCTCAGCCTTCCCCTTGACCATATTCCATGTAAATGTTGTCTGTTGTGTTAGCTCAATTTTGTTGCTTATATTTTGCCCAAATTAGTCAATTATTATTACAAATAGGTTACTGCTGACTTATATTCATACACGTGTCTATACATTTTCTTTTCTTACTATTACTTCTTACTTCCCACCTCTCCTCCTTTCTTCTGGGTTTAATTTCCTCTTTGCTGAAGTGCATCCTTTAGTAGTTCTTGCAGAGAGGGTCTAGGAGTGTAAATGCTCTCGGCCTCTGATATTCTGAAATGTTTTTATTTTTATGTAAAATTCCTTTGTCTTAATGGGAATAACACTCCAGGTTGAGTTATTTCCCATGAGCGCTTTTAAGCTATTACTTTTTGTGTATGGTGTAAGAAAGTAGTCTAGTTTCATTCTTCTGCATGTTGCTGTCCAGTTCTCCCAGCACCACCTGCTAAAGAGGTAGTCTTTTTTCCATCGCATACTCTTTCCTGCTTTGTCAAAAATTAATTGGTCGTACATTTGTGGGCCCAGTTCCGGGTTCTCTATTCTATTCCATTGGTCTATGTGTCTGTTTTTGTGCCAATGCCATACTTTCTTGATGATGACAGCTTTGTAGTAGAGGCTAAAGTCTGGGATTGTGATGCCTCCCGTTTTGGTTTTCTTCTTCAATATGGCTTTGGCTATTCAGGGTCTTTTGTGGTTCCATACGAATTTGAGAATAGTTTGTTCTAGTTTTGAGAAGAATGCTGGTGCAACTTTGATGGGGATGGCATTGACTGTGTAGATTGCTTTGGGTAGTAATGACATTTTCACAATGTTTATTCTTCTGATCCATGA
>NC_043709.1:55106994-55108215 GCF_006229205.1 Suricata suricatta
TTTTTCTGCATCTATCGACAGGATCATATGGTTTTTATTCTTTCTTTTGTTAATGTGATGAACCACGGTGATGGATTTGCGGATATTGAACCATCCCTGTAACCCAGGAATGAATCCCACTTGATCATGGTGGATAATTCTTTTTATATGCTGTTGAATTCGATTTGCTAGTATCTTGTTGAGTATTTTTGCATCTGTATTCATTAAGGATATTGGTCTGTAGTTCTCTTTTTTGGCTGGGTCCCTCTCTGGTTTGGGTATCAGTGTGATGCTGGCTTCGTAGAATGAGTTTGGAAGTTTTCCTTCTATTTCTATTTTTTGGAATAGTTTGAGAAGAATGGGTATGAGCTCTGCTTTAAATGTCTGGTAGAATTCCCCTGGGAAGCCATCTGGCCCTGGGCTCTTATTCGTTGGGAGATTTTTGATAACAGATTCAATAAACCCACATTTCTCAATAATAACACTGAATGTAAATGTACTGAACGCTCCAACCAAATGACACAGGGTAGCAGAATGGATAAAAAAACAAAACCCATGTATTTGCTGTCTACAAGAGACTCATTTTCGACTGGAAGACACCTTCAGGTTGAAAATAAAGGGATGGAGAAATATCTATCAGGCGACTGGAAGCCAAAAGAAAGCTGGAGTAGCCATACTAATATCAGACAAACTGGACTTTAAAGTAAAGGCAGTAACAAGAGATAAAGGACATTATATAATAATTACAGGATCTCTCCATCAGGAAGAGCTAACAATTATAAATATCTATGGGCCAAATTTTGGAGTGCCCAAAGACATAAAACAATCACACAAAGAAACAATCTTATTGACAAAAATGTGCTAATTGCAGGGGACTTTAATACTCCACTGACAACAATGGATAGATCAACCAGACAGAAAACCACTAAAGAAACAATGGACCTGAACGACGCATTGAAACAGATGGAACTGATAGATATATTTAGAACTCTGCATCCTGAAGATAGGAAATTCACCTTCTTTTGGAGTGCACATGGCACATTCTCCAAGATAGACCACATACTGGGACATAAAGCAGCCCTCCATAAGTACAAACAAATAGAGATCATACCATGCACATTTTCAGATCACAATGCTATGAAACTTGAAATTAACCACAGGAAAAAGTCTGGAAAACCTCCAAAAATGTGGAGGTTAAAAACCACCCTACTAAAGAATGATTGCGTTAATCAGGCAATTAGA
>NC_043709.1:55108315-55246350 GCF_006229205.1 Suricata suricatta
ACCCTACTAAAGAATGATTGCGTTAATCAGGCAATTAGAGAAGAAATTAAAAAATATATGGAAACCAACAAAAATGAAAATACAACAATCCAAAATCTCTGGGATGTAGCAAAGGCAGTCCTAAGAAGAAAGTATATTGCAATCCAGGCCAATCTCAACAAACTAGAAAAGGCGCAAATTCAGAATTTAACAGAGCACCTACTGGAACTAGAAGGGAAGCAGCAAGAGCACCCCAAACCCAGCAGAAGGAAAGAAATAATAAAGATCAGGGCAGAAATAAACAATATAGAATCCAAAAGGACAGTCGAGCAGATCAATGAAACCAAGAGTTGGTTGTTTGAAAAAATAAACAAAATCGATAAACCTCTAGCCAGGCTCCTCAGAAAGAAGAGAGAGCACCCAGATAGACAAAATCATGAATGAAAAAGGATCTATTACAACCAATCCCTTAGAAACATCATCATGGATTCAAAGCAAATGAGGAGGAGGGGACTGAAGACAAAGAGGGCTGAGGGACAGAGAGAAAATGGATTAAAGCTCAGGGTCTTTGAAGAATTGTTTCCATGGGTGATTGAGGAGATAAACAGGACATTTAAGCCATTGCTCAGAGAATGGGATGCATGAATTTATGCTGACGTTTTTCTTTTAAAATTGCCACGGTGGAGAGTTGAATTGAGTTGGAGAAGAGGAAATCGTTCATTTGGGATGGGATGGCCAAGAGTGACACTGAGAGGCCAGAGTATTGGTTAAGTCACCCTCAGGATGTTGAAGTTGCTCAAAATGAAGAAGCAGATGCAACACTGTAATCAGGTTTACATTTTAGAAACATTCTTTCTACAATAGGGAAAAAGTTTGAAAGCGATAGAAATTGGAAAAAGGAAGATCATTGCTGAAATCCTGTGAGATCATGATGGCTCCGATTAAGATACTGGTAGCAGAGGGAGCCTACGTGGCTGAATCAGTTAAGCATCAACTTTGGCTCAGGTCATGATCTAACGGTTCATGGGTTTGAGCCCCGTGTCAGGCTCAGAGACTGGAGTCTGCTTCAGATTCTGCATCTCCTCTCTCTGCCCTTCCCCTCTTGTGCGTGCTCTCTGCCTCTGTCTCTCTCAAAACACACACACACACACACACACACACACACACACACACGCACATTAAAAAATATTTTAAAGATAGTGACAGGGAAGACGGAAAGAAATGAATTTTCTTTCAAGAGATGCTAAGGTAGTAGAAAACCTTTGTGTCTTGTGGCAGGTGGTGGAAGTGAGGAAGGAGTGAAGGCATCTCCATCAGGCGATGAGGGCAGATGCTAGCGCCATTTTCTGTAAAAGGGAAAAAAGAAGATAAAGCTGCTCTGGGAACCACCTAAACCACTGATGATAAATCACCTAATCAATACGGATATAAATATATCCCAGAATGACAAAAATTAATACCCAGACATTAAAATTCCAGCTAAGGTTTAGAGTTTGAATGCTGATAATACATTTCAGTGGTTTGATACAGTTTCTATAGGACAGCGGCACACAATGAAGGCTTTCAAGTCCAGAAGAAAAATTAAATTATTAATAAACAAAATCGCTTTGCCTGAAGATTAAAGAACTCCCAAACATCATAAAGATTAAATATTTAAATACATTATTTCAATTTCTTAATAGATGAGGCAATATCTGCCTTTTAAATTTGCATTTTAAAAAATGGCTAAAAAGCTGAATCACATCGGTGAAACTTGATTGGACTAATATTTTGGGACTCTCACTAAAAATTTTAATATTAATATTATGCTTCATAACAGACAACTTAAATATTAAAAATATTGAACAAATGAATATATAACTTGGTTATGTGTTATATTTTCTCACTGTGAGCACAGGATTTAGAAAAGGCTATTTTTCTAAAGAGTTACTTTCATACATCTTTCTTTGCTAAATCTCAACTTTCTGAATATCATGGAAAAGTCAACATACCAACCTGCATAGTAAGAATTCATTCAAATAATAACTCCATATCGATGTTAATCACTGTGATTCAATTATGGCATCTTTCCCTTTTCCAGAATATTTATGATTTATTCTTTGTGTAATCCCAAGGTACATTATTAATGTACATCAAAGGACAGTTTAGCTATAAATATTAATGATCCAGGGAAAGTAACTTTGGGCATGAAATTTCATAACACAGTTGATTTTTATCTTTAATTCCTCATATTGCTTGATTATAAATGTTTCAATTAGGTTTGAGTATTGTTTTATTCTTTTTGATAGAAGGTTAGAAATTACAGCATTCTAATCATCTATTTTTTAAAAATACAACATAATGTAGTCCACAACTGTTCTTGAAATTTCTATTTGGTTATAAAATGCGTTCTTCTGTTACAATTAAGTACATAATAAATTTAAGGGCTGAAGAACCGTTGTTTTATAACATTTACAAGAAGTAATTTACATTACTGCAAGGAAGTAAGAAATTTTTTAACATAAATGTAATTAGAATCCACTGGACCCCTTTTCTATTAGTCTTATAAAGACAGGTCTCTCTAATATAAATTTTTCAATAGTTATTAAGAAATTCAGTGCTTTCCTCCCCACTTGTAGGATAAATGTTTAAGGATATATGAAGTTTTCAAGGCATTTTACTTTCAGGTTTACATTACTAATTATCAGGGTTGCTATTTATAACTAGTGTAGCTTCAATAACTTATAACTAATTCTCAATTATTATTTTATGTGGCTTAACTCTAAACATGAGGTACTCTGCAGGAAAGTCTGCAAATATATATTGCTTAGTACTTTACCGTGTGAAGGTAAAATTTTTAAAAGATATCAAACTCTTGAAAAGTTCTAAGGAGGCTAGAAATGAACTAATGTTTAGTAAATATGTCAGACAAAGAACAATTGCCAGCTTCTGAATTAATTTCCCTCCAAATAATCAAAAGGTGGTTAATAACAATAAAAAATATTTGAAATTATTCTTGAAAATTCCTGACCATCATTCATGCCATGACAGAGCAGAAGAAATGGGTAAAAGCTCAATTTAATAAGAGTTCATGAAAGGATTGCATTGTGCTGGGTACTATGCTAAGTACTGTATTATGCATTATCTTTTTAAAAAATATTTCTTTATTTTGGGGAGAGTGCAAGTGGGGGAGAGGCAGGGAGAGGAGAGGGACAGAAGATCTGAAGCGGGCTTCACGGACAGGCTGACAGCACTGGGCCCAAGTGGGACCCCGAGCCAAAGTTGGCTGCTCAACTGACTGAACCACCAAGTGCCCCTATGTATTATCTTAATCAGTCCTTATAACTAACCTATAAGCCACTGTATTATCGCACCCATTGGAGAGATGAGTAACCCAAGGCTATGCATGAGCAGTTTGCCCATGGTCTCCAGAGCTGATCTCCAGGTGGCCCTGGCTGTCTGACCCCAAAGGCTGTGGCTTGTCGACCCTCCCCTTCTCTTCCGCAGACAGGATAAAGTGGTGATTAAGAACAGACAGTGCACTCTCCCAATCTTCTGCAACCAGTTTGAAAAACATGATATGCCTTATGATTGTCAAGAAATTTAGGGAATATCGGGCACCTGGGTGGTTCAGTTGGTTAAGCATCTGACTTCGGCTCAGGTCATGATCTTAGGATTTGTGGGTTCAAGCCTTATGTCAGACTCTGGGCTGACAGCTAGCTCAGAGCCTGGAGCCTGCTTCCAATTCTGTGTCTCCCACTCTCTCTTCCTCTCCCTGCTCATGCTGTCTCTGTCTCTGTCTCTCTCAAAAATAAATAAAACATTAAAAATTTAAAAAAAAAAGAAATGTTGGGAATAGGCTAAATATGACTTCATAGGGTCCCTTCCAAGTCTGACCCACTCCGTGTCAAGAAACTGGAGCCTATGATCATGAATGTTCTTCACTTTAGAAGTCTACAGTAACAGAGGAAGCCTGGCAGGCATAGGATGCAATTAGCCTCTATTTTACTATGAGTATTTTAATTTTACTTTATTTTGGTTAGAGCCTCTAATTATCTAGTCACGTCTTTGTGCAGCCAGATATGGGATGCTGCTTCCTGAGACCCCATGGAAGCAGGTCCTCTTTTGCAGAAATTTTCCATTACTCTTAAGAAACACTAAGGATTCCTCTAGCTTCATGACTGCTACCTTTTCCTTTCTGTCCTGTGGAATGTTTATTAAATTTTTGAGGCAAAAGGCTGAAACAGCCAACCAAGGTAAAAAATCTGCTTAACAACTCCAACTCCAGGTGAAAATATCTTCCTTGGCATCTCTGATCAGTGTATCCCAGCCTTCATGTGAACCTTCCAGGAAGGGAAGCCCAGTCAGTCAGTGTATGGAGAGGACCATGTGAACTCAGAGCAGCTCTAATGATCAACCTCCTGGTTCTGAACCATCATCTGCTCCCTTGTTAGTTCTGACCTCTCCACCCAGGCAAATCTCTCTTTCACAACAAACCCTTCAACTTTTAAAGACAGCAGTCACATCTCTTTTTTAGTTTCAAATGCTCCAATTAATACCCAGTTCAAACATTTCTAACTTGGCATGAATAGCCAGACCCTCTATGGATTCAACCTATATTGCCAGCGACCTCCTTAAAATGTGTTCCACCCCTAGAACTGCTCAGAATGCCACAGACATTATCTAAGAAGAGTCCAGTTCAGTGGAGGGAATATCCTCTTATAGTCCAGCCATCATGCTTTCATGATACAACAACCTGAGACTCTACTGGAATCTGAGGCAGATACATCACACAGCTCAATCACTGAGCTCACAGACTGCTTACCGTGAATTCATGTTAATGTGTTTGCAGTTCCTTTATTGCATATGTGCTGTGCGTTACCAATAACCTCAGCATCTCCTGCTCTACAGTCAAAGCTTTTGCTTTAAATTCACTTTCTCATAATTTTGCACCATAAATGAGTAGCTTCTTGCCTCTGTATAAACAAAGAGCTAACATATGCTGTGCTTTCACTATGTACAGGAGCTGAGCCAACCACATACCCTCCTGGTCTCTCAGTGTCCCCACGGGATAGAGTTTTTCTCATCTCCATTTCTTCAATGAGGAAAATTAGGTTTAGAGCATTTTCCAAGGTCACAGTGCCAGGAAACAGTAAAAATTTAAACCCACCTGTGCCAAAGCCCCAGAGGCTTCACTAATCTTGTTCTTTCTATGTCACTCCCACGCCATCCTCAAACAGATTCTGTTTGGCAGTGGTAGATGCCTGTTTTCTCCTTCTCCATTAAGCTACAGTGTAAGGCCCTCTGGATCCATCTAGAGATCTACCAAGCTCTTCTTTGATTCTCCAAGAACTGCCTGAAAACAGCAGAAAGCTACCGTGGGATAGACCGAGTCACCACTATAGAATGAGCACCTCAAACTGTTCTCCACACAGTTAATTGAGACCAAATTAAATACAATGAATTATGAACAATATGGAGAGAGAGGCTAGAATAATTAATGCCTGGTTCTCAGTCCATGAAAATGCTTACCCAGCTGCCTAGGACAAGTAGTCTCCATGATGAAATGTTCTTTTTACCCAGGTTTGCTAAGCCTCTTTTGCTCTTGTCATTTGCCAACCTGCTCCAGGACATTCATGCTTTAGTATCTGAGTCTTGGTCATTATCTGCACAAAATTCATAATGTTTAGCTCTGTAATTGTAAGTACATGGTATTTAGCAACAATGCTGTTAAGGAGGCTCTCCTGTCTCATGTGCTCTCTCTGCAAGAGAAGCCTGGCACCAGTGACTACTCGTTGCTGGGACTTGTATCTCTTTGGTTTGCGAGGCTGGTAGTTCCTACGTGGAGAGTCTCCTGTTTGATTACTTTTGTGCTCAATCCGGCTTCTTGACAAGGCGGGAGATTATGTTAACTTCTCTATTTGGTAAGAAGAAAATCTTAAAACTTGGATACCAACTAAGGTAGATTTTTCCATCAGGCAAAAAGTCAAAGCCATGATACTTCTTATGGATTAAAGGTCAACGTCTTTGCTGATTGCAACAGACCAGAGGTTCAAGAGTTTAACCATTTATGCGGAGTACCCATGTGCTACTTATAGCATATCAGGTTACATAACACCTAGTGGTACGAGTCCTTTCTCATTCTCTCCCTAAATTCTCCCCTTCTCCTGGCAAACTATGCAGATTAAGAACTAAAAGCCATAGGAAACATGGCATAAAATCACTAGCATGTTACATGGTGCAGTAAACAATTATACCTCTGAGCCAGCGAGCACGAACTCCTCCTTTCTTTCAGTATTAGTGCCCCTGGTGTTCATTTAGGGAATTACCTCTCCTCCACGTGATGGATATAGTGTGACAAGATCATTCTTTAAGAGACGCAGCTGGGACTAACCATGGGGGGACCATGGGAGGAAATGTGACCATACTGACCCAGTGAGACGCTCCTCCCTGGAGCTTGACCCTGGCCCCCCTCATTGATTCCAGCAGCAACACCCTAATGAATCCAAAGAGGGGTTTCTGTTCCATGAATTCCTGGAGAGCCCTTAGCCCTTTTCCAGCCCTGAACCTAATTTGCCAATATTCCTGCCCCTCCATATCCTTCCAACAAATCCTCTTTTTACCCAGATTCAGCTTCTGTTGCTTGCATCCAAATAACCTTGACTGTTATCCATCTCCATGGTGCTGCCTCCTATAGACACTGCCTGTCTCAAACAGCAGCACACACACTAGATCACATCTTTATCCATGAAAAGAAAATGAAAACTAAACATTTCCCCCAGCTTTAGCGTTTTGCCCAACTAAAGCTAAATATCATGTAAAACCAGCTGCTCCCCTAGGGCTTTTCTTAAATAACACACTATCTGTGTTTTGTGTTTACTTACACAGCGACTACTTTATGTTTTGTGTCTGCACGCAATGGACCCACCGTTTACCAGTCATCTTGGGAAAGGACACCTCCCTTCTCTGACTTACAGTCTCATGAGAGCCAGCCATATGTGAAGTCTGAGCTTGTTTATTTGTCCTTCACTCTGGAAGGAAAAGAGTGGCATGAGAAAAAGAAAGAAAAGTGTAAGGCATATTCCCTTGTAAGTAACGGCGAAAGTTAAAAAAAAAAAAACATACCTTACGCAGAACACCAAGAGATAAAGAGTGGAAAGTAAAAAGAACTTATCACCTCTTGTTTGTTTAATTCACTTCAAAGAAACCAAGCTATGAGGTATCTCCAGGCAGGTAGATTTTTTTTTCTATCAAGATAACCATTGTCTTATGAAATCCAAACAAACCTCTAAAAGCAGCCTTCTATCAGTCTGCTCACTGCCGTCTACCTCCGAGTAAGTAGGGACTTCACTCTAAATGTACCCCAAGTGAAACAAGAATTTGTGCTAGGTGTCACAGCCAGAGACCAGGAAGTCCCTAAGACCGCCGGGAGTGAGAGTCTAACCAGCACTCTACTCCTTATTATGTGTGTGTGGGTGTGTGTGGGTGTGTGTGTGTGTGTGTGTGTGTGTGTGTCAGAATGTTTATATTCATTTGGTGCTTTCCTTCCTGCCAGAGAGTTGTCAAAGCCAAGAACTGATTTCATTAATTCGGTGTGATCTGTTTTTCATCTTTCTCCTCAAATCCTGAAACACCTGCTGTCAGTTTATATCTCTACTGCCACACAAAGGAAACTCTGGCCATATAAGGATGCAAGGAAGCCATAACGACAATCTTATAAAATAAGCGTCGTTTTTACCTTCTTGAATATTCTTCTGCCTCATTAATGTACCTTCTGCAGAAATATAGCATAAGAGTAATGATGTTATGCTTCTTTCACCTCTAACACATTAAGTTTAAGCTGTACAAAATGAACTATGCTTGTCTTTATCTTTATACTGCCAAAGAAACCCATATAGGTACAGAACGACAGCATCTGAAAAAAAGCTAGCATTTCCAAACCTACCTGTCATTTCAAAGAGCAGACAAAACATAGAACCAGACTAGAATGGAAGCCAGCAGACAGAAGAACGAAACTGGGAGGAAAATCGGATATCTCTCATTTCTTAAAAAGAGCAGTTTTAATATTGTATGTTCCCATGTTCATCATAAAGGGAATTAGAACAATATGCCTTCACACACCAAAAATGGAAGAAAGGAAAAAGTGGGGGGTGGAAATGACTGGAAAGGAAATCTGGAAAGATAGATCACAGCAATTCCCTGAAACAAAGGATGGAAATACGGGCTTCTCAGCAGCCAGTTCTGTTGCCACATGAACTGGGATGATTAGCATAGGTATTTACTTATGCCTCATTTTTTCAGTCTTGGCCTCCTATCCTTTCCATTTTAGAGAGTTGGAATAAAGTCTGGGGATGGAACACATCAAGAGACACTGCACATTGTGCATCTGTTTCCATCATATCATTAAAAATTACAGAGCCTAACAGCTGCTCATACTTTTCTTCAAGACAGGAACTATTACAGCTAAATCCTGCAAACAACTACCAAAAAAAAAAATGCTGGATTCTTACAGAAAAGAGAAAATATTTAGTGGGAATTTGAGCTCTATGGATCAAAATCCCTCTCATTTTTTTAGAGAAAACAAGAAACATCACATGGTATAGCTGGATACGTTTTGATAGACATATGGCGGCTTTTGGAAAAATAAGCATCTTTTACTCCCTGTTTATTCCTTTCTGATGAGTGCCCTCCCCATCTATATTCATACCATGGGCATCAATTCACTTCTCTTTCCCTTTCCCAATGCGCATAACATTTATTTTAGAAGTTATGGTCTATTTATTGTAGCAAGACCAATTCAATATTCTATGTCAAAATGTGTACTATACTAAACAAAATCGATTATGTTCCTATTTTACAGCTTGGCTTCTTTTAACTATTCAGTAACTAAACCTATTGCTTAAAAAAAGCCATTTAATAGCTCTTTACATTTTATATTCCCCCCTTTTACCAGTTGTCACTGTATTCAACACTCTGATTACTCCATAAAATTGAAGTTATTTCCAGATGTATTTTTCCACCTATAAAAATATAAAGTGTGTAATACAACTTTCTAAGTTTAGAGATACATAAAAACACATTAACAAGACCTTGTAGCCTGGAGTAAAAGGCCCACACTTTGGAGCTGAATAGAACTGGCATCAAATCCAAACTCTATCACTTACAAAAACTATGTGACAAGTTACTAAATTTCTCCAAGACTTTCTTGGTTAATAATTGAAATAGATGGGATACCTTATATCCTAAGGCATTGCAAGTCAAAGTCTTAAGTGAAAAAATGGAGGAACATGCTTCAAATCATGCCTAGCACAAAGTAAGTGCTCATGAAAGGGCCACAGTGGTGAGGGACAATGGAAATTCTGTGGAGTCATACCCAAGATACTGTACACGGTTCTATGCCTGGCCCCACCACTGACTGGGAATGCAGCCTTAGTTTTCTCATGTGCAAAATGAAAGGGGTGGGGCCTAGATGCTGGCTAGTCCTCCTGGGACTGACACTCTTTGGATGTTTCATAAATGTGGATTATACTCTAGTACATTGTTTTGTACCATCTCCTCCACCTGGTCAAACCTCCCTGGGCTCTTCCAAGGGCCAGCCTGCCATTATTTGGGGGTCTCAGTTCAATGTTATCTCCAAGAAGCCTTCCTTGACCACCCCGTGTTACGTAGCTGTCTTCCACTCCCTCCTCACCATGCACACCCGCTCTTCATCATATCCCTCTGATTTTTTTCCTTCATTGAACTTATTTACCATCTGCCTCCTCCCACGGGTTGGCTAACTTCATGGACAACAGACATCCTTTTTGCTTTTTCACAATTTTGTTGCCAATGCTAACAGCAGTGCCTGGTATAGAGGTAGTTTCTCAATAAATATTTCTTAATGAATAAATATCATACCCAGCTATAAACTCAAGGGAAATGAGTGCACATGTCCACAAAATATTTCCACAAGAATGGACTTAGCACTTATACTCAGAATAGCCAAAACCCAGAAACAACCTAAATGTCCATCAGTAGGAGAATGGGTAAACACCCTGTTGGGATCTAAAAGCATTAGAGTAGTACTATAAGCAGATAAAGAACAGGAGCCTCTTAACTGATATACATAGCACACATTATCGAACTCCTTCACTTCAGTCTGCATGCTTTCACCTATGAATGTCCGTAAAGATCACAGAATTATGGGCTTAATGAAGCCTCAGCTGCATTGCTCCAACTTCCTCACCCACAGGAAGTCTCATGCCCCAAGTTTCACAGTTTGAGCAGAGTTAAGGGAAGAACCCAAGCTTCCTGACTCCTAACTCGGTGTTCTTTCTCCTGTATTTGTCCCCCTTGCTGCTCCATAAGGCAATACAACATGACAGGAAGAGCTCTAGAATCAGTCCCGCCATTGACCAGCCGGGTGACCTCAACCTCTCTCAGCCTGTATACCTCCCTTTGTGTTACAGAGATGCAATAATACCCACCTCAGAGATTCCCTGTAAGGGTAAGATCATGCAAGAGTGAATGGCGTAGTAATCACTCAATGTGCTGTGTCCTTTAAAATAGTTTTAGGGACGTCTGGATGGCTCAGTCAGGTAAGCATCCTGAGCTTCAGCTCAGGTCATGATCTTACAGTTGGTGATTTTGAGCCATGACAGCACAGAGTCTAAACCTGCTTCGAATTTTGTCTCTCCCTTTGTCTCTGCCCCTCCCACACTCACACACGCTATCTCTATCTGTACCTCTTTCTCAAAAACGAATAAACATTTTTAAAGTTTTTAATAAAATTCCACCTGATATTAATGAAGTAAGATAAGAGCTGAGTCACAGGTAATTTCTGAAGTCAGCTGCATCTTCACACCAGAAAATTCCTTAACATTCCACTTGAAAGTGAAATGTGTTAAACACTAGTTTTCACTTCCAAGAAAATCTCCCTGCTTCTTTTAAAAGCAAATGTCTTTTTTGTAAGTTGGTAAATATATTTTAACTAAAGGACTTGGTTTATTTCTTTCACAAAGTAATCTATTTACATTTTTAAAGTCATTCTAGATTACCTATAGATACTTGATATTTTGAAAACTGTTGAAATTTCTAGTACCCTTACAAAGGTAAGTGGTCAAGTTTTAGACAAAATTACTGGAATTTTAGTTTTATCGTTTTATCAAGGTATTTGAGCTTAAATGTTTCAAAAGCTGAAGCTGTCCAGTTGAGATAAATATGTTGGTTAGTAGGGGATGGGAAAACACTTTTAAAAAGCTTCCCAGGGGCTCCTGGGGGGCTCATTCCGTTAAGCGTCAGACTTCAGCTCAGGTCATGATCTCACGGTTCGTGGGATCCAGCCCCACTTCGGTCTCTGTGCTGACAGCTCAGAGCCTGGATCCTGCTTCAGATTCTGTGTCTCCCTCTCTCTCTGTCCCTCCCCCATTCATGCCCTGTCTCTGTCTCTCAAACTAAATAAACATTAGGGGGGGAAAAGGCTGCTCAATAAAGCATCTAATATATATATATACATATATATATATAAAATTGTCATCTAAAAGGGTAAAGGGAAGTTGATGGCAGTGCCCCCCCCGACAAAATAAAATTAGTGACCTTACAAATGGTCCCATTTCTTTAGTTTTGCAAACTCTAGAGTCCTCTTATTTTTACTGAAAAAAACCCAAAGCCAATTCGTACCTGGCCATTCTCTGATGTTAAAACGTCAGAAACGGTATTCATTATTGTGTCACCACTTTGAAGCCTTTAATGGGGCGAAGGTTGGAAGGGGACAGTCAAAATCCCCGCGAGCCTGAAGAGCATCACCGACAGGCGTGGTTCTATGAATGAGCCACGTCAGGACATTAAACCAAGTGCCTTCCTTGTCAGAGGACAATTTCACAGTGGTGAAGGCTTTATATTTCCTCTGTTGTTTCTAAAAGGAAATAGGAAATATACTATTTAGATTCAAAGGCAACTAAAATAGAGGCATTTTGTGGCAGATGGGATTTTTATGAGCTGTTTGTCACCATATACCAGTCTTGTTAAGAAGCAATCGTGTTCTGCTTCATTACACTAAGATAGCTCTGTTTAGGGTTCCACTCAGCTGTGAAATGATTTTAAAACTTCTGTAAGGAGTAGAGATGGGTTTTTTTTTATATATAATAAAAGATTGTTAACAAAAAACGTACTGAAACACCAAAAAGTGGTCAAACGCACTATTTTTTGTGTCGGGAAAATGGAGCTACGCTGAATCTCCTACTTAGGCTTAATCTGCTCATTTATACCAACAGAGAAAACTACATAATACTTTTATTTCTTCGCCTAAGAAAGGTAAGTCTTCTTTTTATGTTTTTACATAGTCTTCATGGTATATATCACACAAATAGAAAGGGCTGCGTGCTTGGATGAGCAACTATTTCAGCTTAAAATATGCAAAAGGAAAAACAAATTTAGCAAATGCAAGAAATACATTTTTAATGGCTTTGCTTCCTCAAAACTAGTCTACTTTTCATGGATGTCATAGTCTCTTTTCATGTTTGACCAGGTTCTTAAAGGATCAGCAGTGGGGTCAGGAGAAGCCTAAATGTTATTTTAAAGATTATGAATTTATCATGTCATGTTTCCTGGCTCTCAGCCCCATTCAGTGCAATTCAGGGAATTCAGGAGGGCTTCTATCAAATCCTGCCTGACTGCTTAGTTATGTGACCTTAGGTACATTTATTAAACTTTCTGAGCCTCATTTCCTCATCTAGGAAAAAAAAGGGGGTTAGTAACACAACCTTGCAATATCAGTTACCTATTGCCTCGAGAATGCTGAGTAGTAAATAACCATAAAACCTCAACGGCAGATAATAATAAACATTTATTTAGTTCATAATAAGTCTGTGGCATCAGTTGGTTTAGACTGAGCTCAGTCGGGCTCGGCTGGGCACCATCACGTGCCTACAGTATGGAGGCCTGTTCGCGTGGATGACGTCGCTCCGATGGAGCCTGGCCTGCTGGTCGGCTGATCTAAGATGGCCTCGGTTTGCACAAGTAGGGCAATTTTGCCCTGCATCCCCTGTCTCCCGGCCTCCAGCCACCTGGCCTGGGCTCGTTCTCATGACATGACGAAGGTGCTAGGAGAGAACAAGGCCAGTTGCACAAGTTTTTTTTTTTTAAGCCACTGTCTGCATCACATCTGCTCACCTCTAACTGACCAAAGCAAGTCACGTGGCCCAGAACAGAAGCAGTGGAAGGGTGCTCCATAGTTGCAGGGCAAAAAGTGAAGAATTACGCCATGTACACTCTCAATCCTCACTCTTGTTGATGTCTGTAAAGACAGAAACACCTTGTGACCCACTATGAACCACTAGCATAGCCCGTGGCATGCGGTAGGCACTCAATAAGTGTTAGTTTCCTCCCCTCCTAAATGTATCCAGTCTCTTTAAGAGCCACCTCAGTTAATCCCCTGAGATCTTTACTTGTCTGTTCAAAACGTCAAACGAAAAGAAAAGTTATCATATAAAGAACTTAAATTGTTCTCTCCCTTTCAAAGCGGGGAACTCACCCTGAGGGAGACAAGAAACCATGTGACACACCTTCATTAAATCTTTTGTGCAGAGCTTAAAGAAATTAAATAGGATTTTATGCCAGAATACATGCAGATATATTGACTGCTTTGGGTTCCACTGGAAGAGGGTGGCACATCATATGGTCACTCTGCTTCACTCTCTGGGGTGAGGGTACATTGGAGGACACGTCTGACAACCTACAGTGATAAACTTTTAAGTATGAACCTGTTCTGTGGGGACAGAACATTAGCAACATTAGAACACATTGTTCCCTATATACATGCTGCTTCTGAAAACTTTCCCCCAAATCTAAGGCCAATTGTCAGTAAAGGGGGCTCAATAGCAACATAGGAAAAGAGCACCCATATTTGTCTCACAGCAAATGAAGTTTGGCTGAGCAGGGGTAGGGTTCCGGAGAGAGTCTAGATAAAGGAAGGCAAGAAATGCTTTTTTGTAGAAGTAAGCTTAGCAATGGAGAGACGGTGGGCCCTCTAGTACTGAGTGATGCTGTGGGATCTTCCACGGTCCACCAAGAAGCTGGAGAAAATAGTCCCTGCCCATCTCACTTCAGACACACCACTCAGGCTGGTCCTTGGCAGGGTCAGACCCTTCCACCCTGTAAGTGAAGTGTTCAGGCTTCAAATGCTCCATGACATATAAGTCAAAAAAGTCCACCAAGGCAGAGGCGAGGAGCAAGACCAAGCACTTCCGGAGATGGACGGAGCCCAAAGCAGCCCTTACCCACTCACCGCTCCATCCTCTTTAAGGCCCTGTTCTATCATTAACAAATCTTACATTCTGAATTCTACTTCATCCTATCCCCTGCTAAGTCTCAATGATGTAAATATTTTCTCCACAACCTTTAAGGAAAACAGATACACTGGGAAAAAGCCAACCAACTTTGCCTATGCTTTGCCTGGATGCCAGAGGAAGCGGTTAACTCCACAGGTAGAATAAAAGGAAAAATAAGCCTGAGGAAAGCAGAAAGAAGGAATGAAATGACAAGAGCATAACCTAATTATAAAACCAGAAGATAATATAGTTTATATCTAAATCTAAAACTACTCATTGAAAAGACAAGTGAAATAGAAAAATGTATGCAATCCCGGAGGAAATCCGGTTTGCTGTCTATACTAATGAATCCAGCTCATCATGTATTAAACATCAACGCTCAATACACCTCTGAGAAACATCGGTAGCACAGAAGAGAAACATGACTTGGAGAATGAAAGAAGTTTATTGTTTGTTATTAACAAAAATGTAAGTAGTACACTCAGAGTTATTAGCATTCTCAGCAGATTATGAAGACAAAGGAACAATCAGGAACAAGAAAGCATTCTTGGAGAGGAAAAACATGCCTGCCAAAGGAAGACCTTTCATACGTATAACACGGTCTGATTTTGTGAGTAGTATCTATGTTTGCATATAGTCAGGTCTGGAGCTTGTAACCAGACCGTTGCCAGAAAATTGGCTTTGAGAACTGGAATAGGATTGGGGGCCTGAGCAGGGGGTAAACTTTCACTGCTTAGTGTAGTGCTTAAGAACACAGATTCCAAAAGGGGTTAAGAGGTACAAGCTTCCAGTTATAAAATAAATAAGTCACAGAGATTAAAAGTACAGTGTAAGGATATAGTCAATAATATTGTAAGAGTGTAAGGTGACAGACGGTGACCACACGTGTCATGGTGCGTACTGAGTAATGTACAGAACTGTTGAATGAATCTGTTGTGCACCTGAAGTTAATAAAACATTATATGTTAATTATACTTGAAATAAATAAACACACGCGGACGCACACGCACACACACACACACACACACACACACACACACACACACATGCATACGCACAAATTCCACAGCAAATTGTCATGATTCACATCCAGAGATGTCAGTTAACTTGCTAAGTACCCTTCAATATGTTGCTTAAGTTCTCTGTGCCTCTGTTGTCTCATTCATAAATATGGGACTATTCATACTATGCAGTACGAATATTACTATTACTACTACTTCTGCACACACAATGTAATATTATTCAGCCATAAAAAATGAAGGAAATTCAACCACTTGAAACATGGTTGGAACTTGAAAATATTATGCTAAGTGCTCACATATATGTAAAATCTAAAAAAGCCAACCTCATAGAAACAGACTAGAATGGGGATGGGAGAAATGGGGAGATGTTGGTCAAAGAATACAAACTCCCAATTATCAGAAGAGTAAGTTCTGGGGATCCAATATCCACCATGGTAATTATAGTTGATACTGTATTGTATACTTGAAAGTTGTTAAGAGAGTCCAAATTAAGTGTTCTCACCACACATGCTCACACACACAGGGGAATTATGTGCCTGACAAAGGTATTAACCGTTGTTATGGTGGTAATCACTTTGCTATGTGTAAATGTATCAAAGCAGCTCATTGTGCACCTGTGACCTATACAAAGTTATATATCAATTATATCTCAGTAAACCTGGAGTGGCTACAGACCCCTAATTTTTTTTTAATTTTTAATTTTTTAAATTCTTTCCACATTATCTCTGTTAGCGAATCTTTACCAGAGAGTGGACAAAGGAGAGAAATTATCTGTTGTACCCTTTTACCAGAATATTTAGGGAAGAGTTCAAAATCAGAAGTAAATTATATTTCCTTCTTGTGTGCCAGAAAGAACGAGAAATCTAGCTGACAGAATCTGAACTCCGATGTTTGGTTCTATCGTGACCACAGAAATAATGCCTCTACAAAAACTGCAGCTATCTGACACTTGGTTTAAAACGAAGGCCAAATGGGGACTGAAGGACCATCTGTAGACACCCTTCATTCAGGCCATTATCACACGGAAGCAAGTTCACACCAAGGTCATCCGTGCTACTAGACGTTCTCCTCACTCTATGCAAAGTTCTGGTAGTTGTCAATAATTGCAATTATGTAAAGCTAGCACATTTGAAGTAAGTCAAGGGAGTTGGTGTTTAAAATAATAATTGGGGAGGAGGGGCGCCTGGGTGAGTTTGTGAGTTTGTGAGTTTGAGCCCCGAGCCTGGGCTCCGGGCTCCATGATGTCAGTGCGTAACCTGCTAGGGATTCTCTCTCTGCCCCTCCCCCTGCTCACACACTCTCTCTCAAAAATAAATGAGTAAACTTTAAAAAATAAAATAATAATTTGGTGAGTATTTTTGGAAAACAAATTATGAACTCTTCATTCTCTTCGTTTGTAAAACCAGATTTCAATACGGTGCATGTTTAAAGTAGGATAAATCTGTAATTCTGCTTTATAAGGTGCGTAATCTCCTGAGACTTCAAGCATCAACATTCATCATGCCTTGGATTAAGCAAATGCAGTTTTACAAGCTTAATTAAGGGCAGAAACGGTCGTCTGGTGTTCCCCTCTTTGAAACTCATTCTATGTAGGGAATCTCAAGAGCCTGAGGAAACCAGAAACATTCCTGTGTCTGTGCCTCTTACACCTGAAACCAAATCCCATAAACAGAGAATTTACCTCTCTCTGCTCAGACCCCAATGACTTCTTGTTTTTTAAAAACTGGGTCCAGGGGCATCTGGGTGGCTCAGTTGGTTAAGCATCTGACTTCAGCTCAAGTCATGATCTCACAGTTTGTGGGTTTGAGCCCTGTATCGGGCTCTGTGCTGACAGCTAGCTCAGAGCCTGGAGCCTGCCTCAGATTCTGTGTCTCCCTCTCTCTCTGCCCCTCCCCTGCTCATGCTCTGTCTCTCTCTGTCTCTCAATAATAAATAAATGCTAAAAAATAAAAACTGGTTCCCTTACTGCTCTTATATTTCTATTTTCAATTATTAAAGAAAGACAAGCCCTTTATCAAAACCAAAACCCCCATTATTAAAAAAAATTTTTTAAACACTTGTCTACTACCTATTAGGCAGGGATTTTTTAAATACTTACCAGTGTGAGGGTTAGGTACCTGGCTAAGTTGCTGAAATATATTATGTATATGTGCACCATGTCCTTAAAATTAAAACACAATTACATTCACTTAACTCAAAAGCCCTAGTCGATGCGATTCAATATTTTAATTCACTGAAACAAACGTGTTTTGAAAGCTAGTCTGAGCTAGAAAACCCAATAAAAGAGAAAATGTCAGTAAAGCAAAGGGAAACAAGGAGGCAATGGAGAAAATTAGCAAAAACATTATATATCATATAGAAGCAGGAGAAGATAGCTCTCCAATGGTCCCATGCCTTACTCCAGACATCTACGGGTACTTCCACAGGAAAAATAAATGTCATTAGACTCCGTTATATTACATGTCTTGTGACTTTTTAAATGAGATTAACTGTAGCTAGTTTTTACATAAAAACACTTTTTAGACCTCAGAAATCAGATTGGCTTTCAAACCTCTATTGGTGCCATGGCAAATGATACCTTTGTGAGCTGACCTTGATTTTGCATGTTGCCTTAAAAAATTCATTATGCGAAGAAGAGGACCTGAAGGAATTCCTTCCAGTGTATTAATAGCTCTCACCAAGACAATTAGGTCATGGCTGAATCAAGTTGGAAGCACCTCCATCTCTAGAATATATTGAATTTTTAAAAGAATTTTTCCATTGTACGTTTTGTAGAATACCTTCAAATGCAAAGCATGACTCAGCCTTAGAGACTGGGCTCTTTTGGACCTTTCAGAGAGCCCGAGGGGGCGGGGCGGGGGGGGGGGGAGGGCAGAGACAAGTACTATCCTAATGTATCTCTGCTAAGCGCTTCAGGTGGGGAATGACGTGACCATAAACGCTTTAAGAAATAATTCAAATGACAATGTAGTGATAATGAAGTTCTGAACTAGGGCAGCATTCATGGGAATGGCAAAAAAGGAATGAGTCCAGAAATCTTGAAGAGGCAGAATGAATGTGGTTTTGTGACTAACTGGATGCAGGAAGTAAGAGGGATAACAACAAAATTTCTAGGTTGCCTGAATAAGGGAAAGGTAGGATCATGAAGTTTAAGATACAGAGCAAAGGAACAGGAAAATCAGACCTAGGGAAGTAAATGAATTCCATGTAGACATGTTGAGTTTAAAAAAAATTTTTTTTTAAACGGGCACTTGGGTAGCTCAGTCAGTTAAGTGTATGATTTCGGCTCAGGTCATGATCTCACAGTTCTTGGGTTCGAGTCCCACTTTGGGCTCTGTGCTGACAGCTCAGAGCCTGGAGCCTGCTTCCAATTCTGTGTCTCCCTCTCTCTTTCTGTCCCTCCCTCACTCATGCTCTGTTTCTCTCTCTAAAATAAATAAACATTAAAAAAAATTTTAACTTTTAGGACATACAATCAACAGTTGGAAATTCAGATCTGAAGTTAAGAGAGAGAAACACGTTCTGATGAATGAGATCTGGGAGCATAGCACAGAGTTCAACCAAGGGAAGAGGAGGAGATCCCCTGAGGAAGAGAGGGGGAGGAGAACTGAGCAGACGTTCGGAAGTGACTACAGACTATGAGCAGGCAGGAGCCGCTAAACCATTCAGTCAGTCCGTCAGTCAGTCAACAGTTTGATTTAAACTCATCCCTTCTTCTATGTGGAGAGAATTGGGTGGGTGGCGAGAGAGGGAGGAGATACCACAAATTTCTTTGTCCTACTGTAAGATCACTGTAGGATGAAAATGGGGGCTGCTTTCCCAAACAGCCAAACGTGAATGCCCTGGGTGAGTGCAGCAAGCCTTGTGGGGACTACGTCAGAGAACCTGCCCAGAGTCAATTGGAAGCAACTTCAAGCACAGGCATGAAGGAAGGGGGTGAAGCCAGCACACTGCACCCCCACCCTACGTGGCCTCCCCCTAGGTACCCTACCACCACTTCTTGCCCTCTCCTCTTACTCCAGATTCCTCTTCCCGAGGCCTACAAAGTTTGGATTAAAGCATCAGGCATCTTTCAGGGCACCTGGGCGGCTCAGTCAGTTAAGCATCTGACTTCAGCTTAGGTCAAGATCTCAGGGTTCCTGAGTTTGAGCCCCACAGCAAGCTCCCTACTGTTGGCACAGATGCCTGCTTTGGATCTTCTCTCCCCCTCTCTCTCTGCTCCTCCTCCTCTCTCTCTCTTTCTCAAAATTAAACATTAAAAGAAAGATCACACATCTTTCAAGTAACAGGAGTATTTACCTATCTGGGATGGTGAAATCATTCAAAGTAAAAGACCAAGGCTTTCTGTAGTAAATGCACATGTAAAACACACACAATCACACACCTCTGCAAATGTGTTCACAGCTTCTTTCTTGGCTTAATGGACATTTCCAGACTCTTATGTCCCTGTCTCCCCCTGACATGGCTCCCTTCCCTTTCTCTTCCATCATTCTGGCTTAACTCCAACACACCTCTTGCTCTGTGTTTCTCGGTGTATCTTGAATGGCCACTTCCAGGTCAGCTGCTCTCTGTCCACCCAAGCTCAGCTTCTGTTCTCCATTCTTCCACACGCCTGTTGACCCTAAAAAGCACATGAGGTCATAGTGTACCATTAACACACGTGAAACCCACCCAAATCAGCCAACCAGAGTCTGTCAGGGGGTTGTCCCTCCTCCAGCAGCTGCAAGGAGGGTACGCGGGTCGATATAAATCCCCATATTAAAAATTCAGAGCAACATTGTGGTTCAGGCGAGAGGGAACTCCAAAAATACATTAGAAATAAGCAGCCTTCAGAGAGGCATACTGCTCTGAAGACATACATAATTTCCTGAAGTAAAACCTCCTTTTTATGAGCTAAAACATAAATTCCCATTTTCACCAATCGTTTGGGATTATTGAGTCAGAAGAACTACTTTAAGTAAGCATTCATAATGTTTCCATTATTTTCTGTGTGAAGAGCTGTTCTGATTCAAATATATGCCCTATAAGTTGGCAAAGCATTGTTTTTCTCATTATGGTGCTTGTGTTTTCACTACAGAAGCTTGATGTTGCTGATCTATGATAGTTTTCTTGCCATCAAATTATTTGCTACATCTATCTAATCCTTTTGCCCTCTGTATAATATTTCAATTTAGAAAAGAATGTCAATATGCTGTCTCGTGCGGAGAATACTTTTAGAGTGAAAAATCTAATGGCGTATTCAATCACCCTGTTATTATCAATATATCTTGATACAATGGTAAATGTCTGAAAAAGCTAAAGTCTCGAGCAAAAAAAGGTGAGGTCGCCCACGGGGGAAACATATATAGTGATTATCATGGGATTCGTCTTTTCAATTTAATCACTCCCTATGACCCATTTGCCCTTAGGATATGACTGTTGCAACAAAATTATTTCACTTAAACTCCGGTTAATGTCCACTGTAAGTCTACTCAGCAGCCCTTTGTGTTACAAAAGACTACACCTCTTACCAATCATTCACTGCATTTAGATATGCATTATAATTCAAATAAAATTCTCTTGTAAGGTAATGGAGCATGTGACCCTTTTATGGTAAATTATAATTTTGGGGTGCGTAATACAATTGTTCTGTCATTTGCTATTTCCGGAGGTAAAACATAAATTAATATTAAAATATCCTCCTCTATGCGTTTCCTACAACACTCCTTAGTAGCACATTCTTTTGTTTTCTTGATAGCAATTTAAAAGCCTTACAAACCTCTGCTATATCCAAGAAAGAATATTTTAATAATCACCTTAATCTCCCTTAAATCTCTCTAGCATAATATTCCTCAGAATTATTCTTTACCACGAGCCAAACTAAATAGGTCCCCCAAAGAAGTCTAGGTAATTTTCTATTCTCTTATTTCTCTATTTACTTTGCTTATACAAAGCAAACGCTGTAGGATTAGGGCTGAGTAAAATAAGACATGTTTGAAGAGATTTTCCTATTGTCTCAGTCCATCAGTCAGAACGAGGACACGTTTCTTTCAGTTGTGCTTCCAAAAGGTAAACAGGACTCTGAGCCCCTAAATCCGAGACCATCTGCTGGTCATCAGAGCCACATGGCAGCCACTTCCTTCAATACCATGGCCAGTTTGCCTCCGAATTTTCCCAGGGACACATGCAAGAGGACTTTCCAAGAAAATGTGCTTTGTGGCCTGGCTCTTGAACTTTTCTCCCTCCAGCCCTGGTAAATTGGGCCACGCCAACCACGGACCTCAGACCCTCTCTTGCCTTTGGCACAAGTCTGGATGATAGCCAGCTTTTTCCTCTCTTCCATTTGGACCCCACCGAGGTCTGGCATCCTCCAAGGGTGCCACCAGATTAAAGGAATTCTAGGCACTGGATTCCCAAGACAAAACCAAAGTGCAGACCTGCAAATACCTCTAACACAGCCCCTTATATTTTGGGTGGGGTCCATTTTAGACCTTGAGGATTACAAGAATCATGGGGCCAGGATTTACTGAGAAATAAACTTAATGAGACTCATCAGAGATAAAGAGAAGGAAACAGATACCCGCTCGACCAGAGTTCAACCAGGAACTAGTAGGAGGCCTGTGTGTGTGTGTGTGTGTGTGTGTGTGTGTGTGTTACAAGGACTTGGTACTTGATTTGTGAGGGCTGGATAAACAAGTCTGAAGTCTATAGGGAAGGGAAGTCTTCAGAAAGGGAAGAAATGAGCAAGCTGTTACCTATAAGCACAGGCTGAAACTCCTGTCCCCAGGCCATCAAGGAGAAAGATTATGATCAGGCTAGAGCCCCAGAGGCACAAGCTAAAGCTTATTGCTCACAGGCCACCAATAATGGAAGGCTATAAGCAGACTGCAACCCCAAGATTCATGGGAGAGAAAGAGAAAATGTAGACCAAGAAGCTGGTGGAGTCTCTGAGCCCAGGAAAGGCCTCTTTGAAAGGGTGTGTCTGATTAGGTCAGGCCTACCCATAATAATCTTCCTTCTGATTAACTTAAAGTGACTCATTAGGGATTTTCAGCTGCAAAATCCTTTCACTGCAAAACCTAAACTAGTGTTTGATTGACTAGGTGAGGCCAACCAAGTGCCAATCAAGGAGCCATCATACTCACTGGCCCCTAAAACTAATTGGGAAACGCTACTAGTCTACATTTATTTAGTACATGAGCCCCTACTATATGCAAAGCCCTGTGCTATGAACTAGAGGAAAGTGTCTTTATTCCACAGAAAACCTACAAAAAGGAAAGAAGAGTGAGACAACAGCAAGATCAGAAATTTCTAATGAATAAAACAAAATTAATGACAAAGATTTAAGACTAAGAGACAGGTTGTTAAAATTAGAATCAGTGCAAAAAATCTGATTTCTATTTTAAAAAAAAAAGGAGAAAAGGGCATTTGCATTGTTATAGATCAGTCATATTAATATTAATGTGTAATATCGTTCTCTGAGTAGAGACCATGACTTAGTTGATTTTCTCGATAAAGCTTTCTCAACTTATAAAAATGTATAAATACATAAAATATGTTAAAGGGAAAATTATACTTAAGAGTTCCTGAGAGGAACCACTCCAATTCCAGACTATAAAAATTAAATTTCACCCTCAATAGAACTGTATGTTAAAAAACATACACTGTCAATGTCGTTTTGGTTACGCTCGAGAGGATGAGTGATAATGCAAAATTACGCTACAGAAACAATAAAAGGAAAAAACTAAATCATGAAGATTTTGTAGATTTCATCGTGAGACGTGTCACACTCATGAAAGATGAGCCCTCTGTGTTCAGTGGTGTAACCAGCCTAAATCCGGGCTCCCTGGGGTCCAGCCTGCCAAATAGCACCCCCAAAATCTGCTCTCACCTCTACTCAGTCTCTACCCCTCCTCCTGTTTATTTTGTTCACTCATATTCTCTCACCCCTGCCTCTGCCCTTGAATATCCTTGAACTCGCCTTTCCTCTCTGCTCTAATAAAGCATAAGCTGGTCTGTTGTTGGCTTCTGCCATTTCCCTCCCCCACCCCGCCCCCGCCCACACCTCACTCAGCACAACAGAGGCCCTGTCTCAGGCCCTGAGAACAAAGGATCTTTCCTCCATGGAAGGTAAGGGAAGCGTACAATTGCAAATACCCATTATTTTATATAATTTTTTCCTGACAGAGCAGTAAATCTCCAATGCATTTGCAAGTAATGAATCAGAACCAGTTCTTTCATTTCTCAGACATAAAAAAGAGTCAGGAAAGAAGATAAATATACTTATCTTAGGTGTCACGCAGAAATATAAAAAAAAAAAGTATGTTGTATTTGTTCATTTGCTGAATTGCTTTAAGATTTTTATTTCTCTAGATGAAATGAATGGTGTTCGGGTCCAAAAAAAGGTAAAGGTTTATTCTTTACTTGATTATTTTTTAAAGAATTTTTTCATGTTTATCTTTTGAGAGAGGGAGAGACAGAGCATGAACAGGGGAGGGGAAGAGAGAGAGGGAGACACAGAATCTGAAGCATGCTCCAGGCTTTGAGCTGTCTGTACAGAGCCGGACATGGGACTCGAACCCACTAACCTCAAGATCCTGAGCCAAAGTCGGATGCCCAACGAACTGAGCCACCCAGGCACCCCTATTTGCTTATGTTTAAAGTAATAGAAAAGGAATGTTATGGTCTGGAATGGTTTTGAGACATAGGAGGGAAAAACCGAGCAGACATGGCACCTAGCATTATTCGTGCCCAAGATGGAAACAAGATTTGTTACAGCCGACTCGCAATTATTCCAGGAGCTGACTGGGAAATTTGCGAATTAACTAGAATCTCTGCTTCTCTTACTGCCTCCTGCTGCTGGGCACTTGGCCATTGCACTGCGAGAAAGTGAATGGTGACTAGAGAAGCCAACCTTCCAGTCAATCCATTCTGCTCACTGGCTACTTGCTAAAAAGCTTAGTGGACGATGCTAATATATATACATATATATTACATTTATACATATATATTAAAATTAGATGCGTAGATTGGGAGTGGAGGAGGGTGGCATGTCAATTACCTTACTATTCCTGTCCCTCATTATTTTTCATATTTAAGTCTAGGTCTCATCTTCAGGCAAGCAATTTAATCATCCAAATTCATTATCCAGGCTGAATTAACAAGAAAAAGAAAAAGAACAGTGATAACACAAGTTGAGATTTAGTGTACTAATTTCAACATTATACATCAAGGGAATGTGGTTCAATAAAACTTTTTAAAATTTGCTTTTTTGGTAAAATTAAGATCCATTCTACTTATTCACTCAAGATTTTCTCTCAAATTCTTATTTTTCTTTTTTTTTTTAATTTTTTTATGGGTTTTTTTTTTTGAGAGACAGCGTTATCAGGGGAGGGTCAGAGAGAGAGGGAGATACAGAATCTGAAGCAGACTCCAGGCTCTGAGCTAGCTGTCATCACAGAGCCTGACACGGGGCTCAAACCCACGAACAGTGACATCATGACCTGAGCCGAAGCCAGATGCTTAATCGTCTAAGCCACCCAGGCCCCTCCCTTTTTTTTTTTAATTTTTTTAATGTTTACTTATTTTTCTTTTTTGAGGTAAGATGCAACCCCCCCCCCCACTATTCATTTAAAAAGTTCTAGTTAAAATATTTTAAGTGCTTGTGGAAACCTTAAATGGCTGCCTTATTCAAGCACAAAACAATGTGTCCATTAAACTGAGATATAAGATATGAAACATCCTGAAAACTCAACTCAGGAAAGGTAAGCTGGAGGGGCGCCTGGGTGGCTCAGTCGGCTGAGCATCTGACTTCAGCTGAGGTCATGATCTCGTGGTTCATGGGTTTGAGTCTCACGTTGGGTTCTGTGCTGACAGCTCAGAGCCTGGAGCCTGCTTCAGATTCTGTGTCTCACTCTTTCTCTGTCTCTCCCCCACTCACTCTCTCTCTCTCTCTCAAAAATAAATTTAAAAACATTTTAAAGAAAATGTAAACTGGAGAACAGATTTTAAAACTCTGATAGATGTTTGCTTGCAAAAAAATCATATCAGAGCCACATATACTGAGCACTTTTACTACAGACCCTATCAACTTGTGCCCACATCATATGACTCACTCATGCACTCATTTATTCGTTTGGTGAGCATTTCTGGAATATCAATTCTATGCCAGGCACGGTGCTAGACACCGAAGATACAATTATGAGATAGGACGTAATCCCTCAGTGATAATGTGAACCCACAAGCGGCAAGAACTGGTAGAAGTGAGAGGGTTGTGTTTTTTTTAATGTTTTTTATTTATTTTTGAGAGACAGAGAGAGACAGTGCAAGCAGGGGAGGGGCAGAGAGAGAGGGAGACACAGAATCCGAAGCAGGCTCCAGGCTCTGAGCTGTCAGCACGGAGCCCGACATGGGGCTCGAGCCAGGAGACCATGACCTGAGCTGAAGTCGGACGCTTAACTGACTGAGCCACCCAGGCGCCCCTGGTTAGCAGTGAGAGTTCCGAGCAGTGCCTATAGAGGCTGGTTACGGAAAGTGCCCAGGTATCTCAGTAAACAGCATCTTGTTGAGTCAGTTATGAAAGAAAGGGACTCGTGTGCCTACAACTATACCTGTGTGTGCAGGCAGAATCTTGGCTTGTATGAAACTCCAAAGCTAGCCGTGAGCCTTGTCTAGAAACAAGCTGAAGGGAAGGTAGAAAAAGAGCTGAGGAGGGATGCCTCACACCTGTTTCCATAATGACAGACTAGGAAACTTGGACCAGTCCTCCTGAATTTATCTTTTCTAGCTCATTGTTGAGTCTACCCATAAAGCAGTTGGTTCTCAGTGACTGACCAGACCACGATGGAAGCAGGGAGTCTATCTAGGCCTCAGCTCCACCATCTGTGGGGACTGTCATGGGGCCTGTGGGTCTTATCCAGCGCCCGGTGTATCAGGACCAGGGCCTAAATGTCTGAGTGGGCCTGCTTTGACACCCTCCTCCAGAGTTTGCCCAGTACCACTGCCTTCTATTCAGCCATTAATCCATGTCTTTATTCAATAAATATTTATTTCCAAGAACCATGTTGGTGCTGGGGACCTAGAGGTGAACACAACTGAAATGGTCCCTGTCTTCATGGAGCATTCAGTCAGGAAGGTAGTGTCTAGAACAAGAGGTCCTACCCTCAAATCTAAGTCTCTGAAACCATTGTCTGGCCAACATTCTGCCCTAAGAGGTGGAATCACTGCATCCTACACAAACTTGCTTCCTTATATAATTGGAGCCAAGCAGTATTATGGAGCTGATGGAAAAGAGAGGAAAAAATGGCATCATTTTTACTTTTAGCCAATGGAAAAGGCTATATCACCAAGCCACGAGAATAATCTGAAAATAAATCCGTCATACATGGGATCCATGAGTCAAGTAGTTCAGTCAACATCTAGGACACTAAACTGAGAAGTTTCCAATGACAGGTTCAGCTGATACAGGGCCACAGCTAAGAGTGAAGTCTAGCAGCCAGGTGACAGAGGAGAGGACAGGAATCTAAACCAGCATAGTCAGGCCCAACCCCTCCTTAGCTGTGTACCTCAGCTTTCCCATCTGTAAAATGGAAACAAAAATAGTACTCAGATGAGGCCATCATAAGTGACTTGACTTAGTACATGTAAATGATGGTTCCTGGCAACCAATAAGCTCCTTAATAAACATTAACTGTTACTGTTCCCCTCCCCGGAGAAGTTAGAGAAACCATCCAAGAAGACTCCTGACCTCAGTTTCAAGGGACTTTTAGGTTCTGCTCCACAGACTGCACATCCCAGATTACACTCCTAAGAACAATTAAGGTATAATGCATTCTCTTGATAGGTAACATGGCTGACATGCAGTCAGAATCTTAAGGCCAAGCGACATGAAGAATTCTTTGATGAACAGTAAAATACTACTAATGTTCACGGAGGGTGACATTGAAAATCGGAGAAGTAGGGAGTATGTGAAAGGGTCTAGAATGAGAAAGAAGACTCCTGATGGAGCAGGGCAGAGGGGCTGGTGATTGGAAACCCAACCAGCATCTCCCCCAGCTTTGGCCTTCCGGAAATGGAATTGCTAACGGCTTATTTTCCTAAGGAAATCTTTTCTGTTTCCTGTTTAAAGGAATCAATCTATTTTAAAAGTTGAACAAGGCCACATGGTAGTTAAAATTTTTCACCTAGGGGTTCCTGGGTGTCTCAGTCAGTTAAGCATCAGACTTCAACTCAGGTCAAGACCTCACGATCTGTAAGTTCAAGCCCCACGTGGGGCTCTGTGCTGACAGCTCAGAACCTGGAGTCTCCTTCGGCTTCTGTGTCTCCTCCTCTCTCTGCCCTTCTGCTGCTGAAGCTCTGTCTGTCTCTCTCTCTCTCTTTCTCTCTCAAAAATAAATAAACATTTAAAGAAAATTTTTTTTGATGGCCCAAACTTCTACTTCTTGCTTCATTCGCCTCCATGAAGTGTTTTCTCTCTATGAAGAATTTTCTGACACTTCAGTTTGCCCTGTAAATCCCTAGTTTTTGTTTCCCCCTCAGTGACTTGCTTTGTTATGGATCCAATTTTGTGGCTCACAAACAAATTCTCCTCAGAAACGTCCTATGAAGCAGCCTCCACAGGGCTGCCTGGGGCTTGAGGGCTTCCATTTCCTCCCCCGTGGAGAGCAGTAAGGACCCAGCACGGAAGCCAGAATGAGGGGAGAGAGGGAGCGCCTTGCATTCAGTTGTCAAAGTTCATGTTTTGCAGTTTTCTCTCCGAGCTACAGCAATTCCTTAGCTTCTTTCCGAGGTTATGAAATATATTTTCACCTCATATCTTACTTGGCATATCAGCATAAATTTATGAGAAAATAAGGCAGGTCATAAGGGGCAGCTGAATTTTTACTTTATTCATGATACCTATTTATATTATTTAAGGTGATTTGGTTCAACTGTGGTTTTGCAAATAGATGGAATCATTTCCAGAAAAGTAATAAAAGTAATAATAACAAATCAATGTCTTATTCCAGAATTATAAAAGCATAAGCCTCTTTTTAAATAACTACAGTTGCATGTCAGAAAATCTAAACAAATGTGTAGTTAAGAATGATTGCTGTACCTTAGGGACTTGATTTCTACAAGACAGATTAGCAAGATAAGGGCCTCATTATGCATGAAAGTCATTTGTTTTTCCGGGAATCCAGCACAGCACAAGTTCTGGGGTTGGAATTCATAAAGAGAGCGAATGTGAAGACTGAGCGCTGTTATGACATTAATCTTCATGAATATGGAAAGAAGTGAATTATTATCTTTCTCTTTATGAGCTGAAGAGAACTGTCGCTACAAATTTGAATCTTGGTGTACACTGGAATGCAGGCGGGAAGGGCCCCAGAGAGTTAGTCTAAACTTCGGCTTACCCAAAGGAAAGAGAGAATCAATGGTTTTCAGAGACTCGGCCACCTTTACGTGGAGAGTTAAGGGCAAAGACAGCACAGACCTCAGGACTCCCAAAGTCAGGAACCTTATTACTGGCCCAAGAGAGGGGCCAATTTTCCCCTAACTCCAGTTTTTCTAAACTGTCTTCTCCTATGATATACACCTGAAACTAGGAGGGTTTTGTAAGTCATTCAGACTTTATTCTTAAAGAAAGAAAGAAAACTAAGACAAACTAGAGAGGTTTCTTGCTCCATGGTGTGAAGATACAAGAAACTGGCCATCGACAAACCAGGAAGACTGCCTTCACCAAGACCCAGACCATGCTGGCTCCCTGATCTCAGACTTCCAACCTCCAGAACAGTAAGAAAAAGTTTTCTGTTGTTTAATTAAACCAAAAATATTTTTTAGAGTCTTCTGTATGTGTGCCCTATGCTAAATTCACACATTTAACATAGGATTCTAAACTAAATCTAAATAATCAATCAATTTTTTATCACTTTTTGTGAGTTAACACACTTCTTGGTATTTGTCTACTTTTTGTCTATACCTATGCTATGCAAATTCCACCATCAATAAGTTCCCAGCTCTGTTACGAGGCCTAATATTAAGAATCTGAGCGTTTTCATGCAAGTGTTCAACACCATGACCTTGTAAAGAAAGCTTCCAGACTACTCAGTTTGGGCTGGGCTCTCATATATTTAATTCCGATATTTTAAAATCCCACCGAAAATCCATTGACAGTCTGTTCATGGTAAGGAACTGCAATTTCTGGAGGAGTTGGTGGGGCTTTTTTTGGAGAAGCAAGGTTCTTTGCAAAGAAATAAAAACTATGTTTCAAAAGTAAAGCAAGTAGTCATTCCAAAATGCCTTGGAGTCCTCTATTGTTAGAACTACTACTAATTATAAACATGTCTTCTATAATCCTGTCAGATAGGTAAACTTGTTAACAAGAAACACTACCAGAAAGGCATTTGGAAACTAAAATAGAAATCAAAAGACTTCAATTTCAAGCATTTGTTTTCTGGTCAGGGAGTCCAGTAAAGGATGAAAGGTATAATGATGAAAACCCAGCCTGGCTCTCAACTCTGACTTCCCACCTGCCGCTTGCATGAGCTTGAGCATGTGTTTTAACCCCTAAGTCTCAGTTTCCTCCTACTGGTCAAAGTGCATATAACTCCTACCTCTAGAGGGGATGTAAGAACTACACTAGATAACATGCCTGATGCACCCAGTGGAATGCCAGACTCCTGATTCAGGCTCAGTGAATGCGAGGTTATTTACCTCTCACACATCCTTACCATTGCCCTCCCCAATCTCTCCCCCTTTATTCCTATTCTGGAAAAGCAACCATATAAGAGATCTGTAAGGATTAATTACAGGATAACACACAGAAAATGTTTGGAGCATCCGACCCTCTGCAAAATCCTTTCACAGGAAAAAGAACTCCTAAAAGAAAAATAACCAAAAGATCTCCTTCCAAGACTTAAGACACACAGAAGAGGCACAAGTAATAGGATCAATTGATGACTGTGCAAAATGAGAAGAAAAGAACTGGAAGATGAGTGAGTCTTCTGGTTTAGGTGACTGAGTGAACAAAAGTGACGAACTGAGGCAAGCAAGGCAGAGGATGGGACAAGAAGAAACTCTGAGGAAGGATGGCAATGGATTGGGTTTGAGATGGTAATGGATTGGGTTTTAGTCATTGCTATGGTCTGAATGTTTGTGTCCTCCCAAAATTCATATGTTGAAATCCTAATCCCCAAAAGGACGAATTAGGGGACATTGGGAGGTGATTATGCCTTGAAGGCAGAGCCCTCATGGTGCCTTATGAAAGAGGCCCCACAGAGCCCCCTGACCCCTTCTGCCATATGAGAACACGGAGGAAGGGCACCACTGTGGAACAGGAAGTGGGTTCAGAACCGGATCACGCTGGCACCCTGATCTCTGACTTCTAATCTCCAGACTGTGAGCAGTCGATTGCTGCCGTTTATAAGCCACCAGTCTGTGGCACTTTGTAATAGCAGCCCAAATGCACTACAAAGGACATGTTTAGTTTAGGCTTTATGATTTTTTAATCACCCACCCCCCCCATACTAGACAGTGGTTTTTAAACACGTCTCTAAAATGACCTCATTTGCAAGAGGCCCCATTCATAAAGCAAAGAATCACTTGATAAAGCAATTCCTTAACATAACTGTTTTGTGAGTTCCAATTTCAGTATGTCAGGTTTTCCTCCAAGAAAGGCACATCTGCACATATGCTCATTATGATCATTAAGAATAGATTTTCTAATTCATTGCTTTGGGAATGGTGACTGCCAATTCTGAAACTTCCTTGTACATCCCAACTTGTGTTTGATCCCGTTGATCATTTCCAAAATAAGTTGTCATTGTTCAAATGGATGCAATTCGGTATTTTAGAAACACTTTTGGAAACTGTGTATGAGTTTCTCAGAAACTGTCATATTTAACACCAGGGCTTTTCATTTCGGCCTTCGTTTTCAAGACGTTTTCCCCCTACCCAGAGCTCATTCTCTCCCTGGCAAACCCTACGCCACCATGGCTCCTCCCCATCGCCCACCCCTTCCTCCAACACGCACATGCGCACACAGAATTCTAAGACCTCAGAGAAAGTTAGCTCTGACTTTGGAGATGCCAGCTCCACCGTATATTAACCATATTAAAATAAGTCCCGGCAATCACTTACTACTTTACAGGTTGAGCTGCAGGGAACCACGTGATATATTAGGTTCTAAAGATATTTAAATTAAATATTATTCATGTCAATTTTACAGGATTGGGGTCTTTTTCATTATGGAGGCAACAAAGCAATTTAAAATTTCAAACCTTGTTGTAGGCCCTTGAAAATCTTGTGGTCCATTCCGTGCGCGTTCTGTAACAGCCAACAGATAAAATACTGCCAACGTCAAATACCCACCTGAAGGAAAAGAGAAAACATTAGCACCTTCAGAATAGTTTTGCTGATTTTTTTCTCCTCACGATATAAGACATGTTTCTCATTTTAAGTGTTTCTTATTACAGGCTCCTTTGTCTTCATGCAACAGGTGGCATGAAGCACGAAGATATTTAGGAATTGTTGATTAGCCAGCTTGTCCTGGAGATTAGCCCCCTCTCTTCCTGCCATGAGATTCACTAATGAACTCAGGTGTGGTGCAGAGTGAGCGCACACCCAGCCAGTCTTGTGCACCTCTGTCCTATCATAGGACCTCTCAGCAAACTCTTTAGGGTCTTCTAAGGGAGGCCTAAGGTAGAATTTAGTCATTCATGGGATTGTGTTCAAAATTCTATAAATTTTGGAAGACAGTCACAAGAAAGGTAATGACAAAAGCAAAATGTTATTATTTAAAAGACTTAGCTCACCAAATTGCCAAATATGCGATATCAAATACACAAAATGTCTGGGGCATTTGCCTTGGTAGAAATCAGTAGCAGAGATATACTGATAACAACGTCTCTCTAACTGTGTAACTGATTTCAGAAGCTACTTTGCTAGGTTCCTCCCAAAGCTAAAAAGCGAAGGACAAGAAAGGCCATGAATTGTTTCCTTGGCTGTCCTTCCCTGCAAGTAAGTCACTCTGCTAATCCAGGTCACAGCTTGCAAAAGAACAGAACAGGAGGAAACAAGGAAAGTGGGTAAATGGAAGTGGATTGAAAGCTACACCAAAGATGTACACGCCTTTCCTATACCAGACTCTCAAACTGACATTCTGCTCTCTGAGGACCAGTTGAGTTAAGACAGAACGAAACAAAGGCCTGTTTAGCCAATCATTTGACAATATTCTCTGGACACTCTTTTCCTCTAATTAGATAGCCATTTCTTTAGACAATGAAAGAAAAATCATATTTTTAAAGTTTATTTATTTATTTTTGAGAGGGGGAGGCGGGGCAGAGAGAGAGGGAAAGAGAATCCCAAGCAGACTCAATGCTGTCACTGCAGAGCCTAACATGGGGCTTGAACTCACATACCATGGGATCAGGACGAGCTGAATTCAAGAGTCGAATGTTTCACTGACTGAGTGACCCAGGTGCCCCAGAAAAGTAGTTCTTATAATAACTTCTCAAATAGCAAGGTTGTGTTGAATTTATGTTCTGCATTTCACTCCACCCAAGACAGCATTGAAGAATTGATTTAAAAACAAAACAGAAACAAAATAAAACCCACTACACAAAAGAATTGCAATTTATTGATGGTATTAATTCCTGTCCTGTCATTTTGCATACAGTTTTAAAGACTCAAGAGATTAAATGTAAAAGGGGGAAATTGAGGGGGGCATTTCAAGATGGTAGTATAGTAAAATTTGAACTCACCTCTTCCCACAGACATATATGGAGTAATTCACTCTGAAGAAGAACTAGAAATTAGCAGAACTGCTTTCTACAACAAAGGACAAAAGGAACACGTCAAGAAGGGTAGGCAAGATACCGTTGGTGTCATACCACACAATAGAGAGGGATCTCAAAAGCCTGGAGCTTCTCCTGAGGGGTGAAAGGTTCGTGCCCCAAATCAGGCACCCCAACCCTTGGGACCCGCACCAGAAAGACAAGCTCCCAAAATGCCTGGCTTCAAAAAACAATGGCACTGATGTCCAAGAGAACCAAAGTGTGGAGGGAACAGAGATTCTCCTTTTCAAGGACTCACATGTGGTCTCACTCATCCTTGGAGCCAGTGCAAAATCAGCAGTTTGAAAAGTGCCCAGACTATATATGAAGGAGATTTATGTGCTTATCTTAAATCTTTTCAAAGGGCAGGAGACAGTTGGGACTCTGTCTGGAAACAGAGGCACTGGCAGACGCCATTTTGCATTCTCCCTCTACCCTGCTAGCACAAGTAGGCAAACCGGCATGTAGCACTCTCCCACTGCCTTGCTAAGGGCTGTCGGGTAAAGGGTCATGACACTCTCTTGCTGCATTGCTGAAACTGGACAGTACAGATTGTAGCACGCCCCTGCTCCCTGGCTGGGGCCCGCGATCACCAGTGGTCACGACATTCTCCCACTGCCATGCTGGAGCCTGCAGGCTTGTTCCACCCCACTCACTCTGCAGCTGCCTCACTAAAGCTGGCAGGTGAGTACAATCCACAAATGGGTTGCCCTTGATTGCCTGGCCCAGGGAGACAATGGGCTTGCATTCCTGGACTCCGAGGGACTATCACAATCAGAAATCGTGGCAGGCTACCACCCTAGGACCCTACACAGACAGCAGAATGAAACACAGCCCCAGTCTCCATGTGAAAAAAAGCCTACTTACTTTGCTAGAGCTTTAGCCGAGGGTCAGGCTTCCAATTTGCTGCACATCTAGAGGCCAGGCAGGCGCTCTCAGAGAACATAGGGAAACCTCTCCTCATGCTCTCTGTTGACCTTGCTATGGCCCAACAAAACATCCCACAAAAGAGCTTATACACTCTTCTGGCACATTCCCTTATGTTTTTCACAGAAAAAGGATAAACAATCTTAAAACGTGCATAGAACCACAAAAGACCCTGAATAGCCAAAGCAACCTTAAGAAAGAATGAATTGGGAGGCATTATGCTCCCTGATATCAAACTATATTACAAACTTGTAGGAATCAGAACAGGATGACATTGGCATAAAAACAGACACATAAGGGCGCCTGGGTGGCTCAGTCAGTTAAGCATCTAACTTCAGCTCTGGTCATGATCTCATGGTTCCTGAGTTCAAGAGCCATGTCGGGCTCTCTACTGATAGCTCATAGCCTGGAGGCTGCTTTGGTGTCCGTGTCTCCCTCTTTCTCTGCCCCTGCCCTGCTGATGCTCCGTCTCTCAAAAATAAATAAACATTGAAAAAATCAATATTTAAAAACACAGACACATAGATCAAAAAACAGAATAGAAAACCCAGAAATAAGTCCAAACATATGTGGTCAGTTAATTTACAGCAAAGGAGGAAAAATATACAATGGAGAAAGAATGAGATATTCAATAAATGGTGTTGGGAGAACTGGCAGCCATATTCAAAAGAATGAAACTAGACCACTATCTTACACCATGCACAAAAATTAACTCAAAACAGGTTAAAGACTTAAACATAAAAGCTGAAACCATAAAACTCCGGGAAGAAACCATGGGCAGTAAGCTACTTGATATAAGTCTTGGCAATCAATGTTTGGATCTGAGTCCAAAAGCAAAGGCAACAAAAACAAAAATAAAACAGGACTACATCAAACTAAAAAGCTTCTGCACAGCCAAGGAAATCAACAAAATGAAAAGGCAACCTTCTGAATGGAAGAAAATATTTGCAAACCATATATCTGATAAAGAGTTAATATCCAAAATATGTAAAGAACTCATATAACTCAATAGCAAAAATAAACTAAAACAAAGAAACTGATTTTAAATGGACAGAGGATCTGAATAAACATTTTCTCAAGAAGACATTACAGATGGCCAATAGGTAAATGAAAAGGTTTTCAGCATCCCTCATCATCAGGGAAATGCAAATCAAAAACACAGTGAGATACCACCTCACCAATTAGAATAGCTATCATCAAAATGAGAAGAAGTAACAAGTGTTGGTGAGGATGCAGAGAAAAGAGGGCCTTCCGGCACAGTTGATGGAAATTAAATTGATCCAGCTAATACAGAAAAGAGAAGGGAGTTTCCTCAAGAAATTAAAAATAGGCCTACCACATGATCCAGCAATTCTACTTCTGAGTATTTATCCAAAGAAAACAAAAACACTAAATCAAAAAGATACATGCCTCCCTATGTCCATCGAAGCGTGAATTACAATAGCCAAGATATGGAAACAACCTACATGTCCACCAGAGGATGAATGGATAAAAATGCAGTAATATGTACAGTGGAATACTACTCAACCATGAAAAAAATGAAGTCCTGCCATTTGCAACAACATGCATGGACCTTGAGAGAATTTTAGTAAATGAAATAAGTCAGACACAGAAAGACACATACCATATGATTCCACTTATATGTGGAATCTAAAAAACAAAACAAATGAGCAAACAAAACAAAACAAAAATCATAGATCCAAAGAACAGAATGGTGGCTGCCAGAAGGAAAGGTGGTTGCCAGAGGAGTGAACTAAATGGATAAAGGGGGTCAAGAGGTACAAACTTCCAGTTATCAAATAAGTCATGAGACTGTCATGTAGAGCACAGCAACTCTAGTCAATAATATTATACAGCATACTAGAAAGTTGACAAGAGAGTAAATCCTAAAAATGTAACTTTGTATGGTGACAGACGGTAATTAGACTTATCTTGAGGACCATTTTGAAACGTATATAAATATTGGGCTGCCTGGGGGGGGCTCAGTGAGAAGAGCATGTGACTCCTGATCTCAGGATCATTAATTCAAGCCCTGTGCTAGATGTAGAGATTCCTAAAAAATTAATAAACCTCAGAAATGTGTACAGGGGCACCTGGATAGCTCAGTCAGTTAAGTATATGACTCTGGATTTCAGCTCAGATCACAATCTTACAGGTTGGTAAGTTCAAGCCCCACATTAGGCTCTATGCTGGCAGTGCAGAGCCTGCTTAGGATTTTCTCTCTCACTCTCTCTCTCTCTGCCGATCCCCTGCTCGTGTTCTCTCTCTCTCTCTCTTTCAAGATAATAAATAAATTTTTCAAAAAATAGTCAATTATATACATATGTAAAGAAATGTATGCAAATCTAGAGTCACTATGTTGTACCCCTGAAACCAATGTAAAGTCAAATGCCAATTATACTTCAATAAAAATTTTTTTGAAAGAGGAAAAACTGATTTTAAAACAAAGCCAGTTATTTATTTTGACAAAAGATTAAATCAAAGGGATTTTTTTACCTTATATATGAATAGAAATTCCATGTTATGTTATAGCTAATAGAGTAATGATTTTCCCCTTTTCTACTTTTCTAATGTGCCTTGGAGGTGCCTTTTGAGTATTTTCAACATACAGGTCTTGTGTTACATTGGGGGGAACACACATACATGGAAAACATATTCTCTCAAGTGGGTTGAGGCATGTCTGTTGTCAGAATTCTCCTCTGCAGTCAGACCCACTGTGACGCCTGCAGGAAAAATAGGTTGTAGTTGGAGAATTGGGCAGTTGGTGCTCAATGAAAAACATTGATTCTAAGTGAGAAGTAATTTCAATCTGATTTTTAATTAAAGGCAAAAAGATATGTGGAAGTGATCACAAATACTTATATATCCTGAGATGCTTTCTCCTCCTCTCTCCATACTCCCCCTGTCTCAACCATATTATTTGCACGCTGCAAGTTAATTAACTTTGGTAGCAGGGCGGGCAGGCTCTGAAACCGACATCTTCCATCTTCTTACCAATTCCATGTCCAAAAACCAAAATGTGAGATGTAAAATAAAGAAAAAAACTGAAGGACAGGGGAAATGTTACATATTGGGAATGAGACTTCTTACAGTACAAAAATCCAAGTGTGATCTCTTTGGACTAACTCAATCCAGAGTCCCCAACAGCTACCTAAATTTTGACAAAGTCCTCAAAGGAGGTCAGTGAGTGAAGACCTGTTGTGAGTCTGAAGTATATGCTTGTGTGCAGTGAAGTCAGAAAATGCAGCATCTTGAGAAGGCAGAGACTCCTCAGACTTGGAATCAGACTTATTGGGCATGTTGCGTGGCCTTTCTGAACATGGTTCCACAGCTGTGGTATGGGTGAATTGCGCAAGATGATGTCTACAATCTTTTCTGGTTAACTCTTAGCCAAAAAGCATTGAGTGAGCAGCTGCCTTGGGCCCAATTCAACGCAAGATAAAGTAGAGAGCTATCCAAGTATGATACGCCGGGGTGTGCATGCCTTTCCTCGCCTCCCAACCTGTACATAATTTGAAGGCAGGTCTGTGCCCAGTTCCTCTGGCCTCCCCTGTAGTACTTAACGCAGTACCTAACAAAGGAGAAGCACCCCAAAATTGTTTGGGTGCATAAATGGAATATGTAAAAGTTCTCATAGGAGTCTTAGAATCTCCCTAGGAAAAGATTACAAAACTTTCTTTTTTTTCAGGTGGAGCAGGGAAATAACTAGTAATCAAGAAACATGCCAAACCCCGGCCCTCAGTAGTCTCCTTTATTCCACCCAGAAGCAACAAGTTAAAATAGGACATTAGAGTATTCTCCCAAGTTTAAAAATGAAAGCCCAGATTATAACGGGGGGAAACCCACAATTATCAGGTGCTGCTGCGGTCCTTTCCAGCTCTACCTAGAATGACGAGTGCCTTGCGAGACACTTGCTCACTAATAACCAATAACCCCACTGTGCCTCAAAAATTTTCCACCAAGATTGTTACCCAGGTTAATGAAGTTTCCTTGCAAAAGATGCAAGATTTTACTCTCCACCGAAGTAGTCATAGAATTGTAAACATCAGACTTTCTTTTCCAAGGCTCGAAAATCTATCGCTTTTTAAAATGACAAGCTTCACTTTTAAGGAGAAGGGACTCTTAAAGGGAATGAAGGAAATCTTTTCCAAACGCAAGTCTTTCCCTTCTCGCAACGACATAAGTGAAACCAAAGCTCCACTTGATGTGAAAAGCAGGACTCCGCACCTGAGCCACAGCCACTGTAGAGCGCACTGGTTTTATTCCCCAGAGAGCGCCATGGAGAGCAGATGGCGAGGTTTCTTATTTGTCAGTCACGGTGAAAGACAAAAACCCAGGGTGTCAGTTAAAGAAACATATTCATGCTTCTCTAATGTCTTTTAAAAGTCCCCTGTCAGAAAAACTACACATGTTCTAGCCTGGCTCATTTTTTTCTCCTTAGACATCACATACCATTAATCATCTCCATCTGTCAAGACAAGAGCTGGAAAACATTTATATTCCAAAATCTCTCAAATATCAAATAGGTCTCAAACACACGGTGTACTCTGGTTATCCAATTACAATTGGATATTCAAGGTGACAAGTTCTGCTCCAGGTTCTTAGTTTTTCCCTCCCACCATCAGGCTCAGAGAATTGCATATGAGAGGCACAAAAAAACAAGCACACTCAGGAGAGTAACTTCACCCCAAGGAGGGATCAGCCTCTCTCCCATGACTTAGAGAGACATGCAGCGCCCACTGTGAGTATGACTTCCTCCCAGGGAGGACGCTTGGATTTCCCCTGAATGTATGACTGGCTAGAAGACGGTGTCCCTCAAGGGGTGGGGAGGGCCACACTTTTCCTCTCCAGGAGCGAAGCTGCTTCCCACAGTGACCTGCCACATGTAATTAAAACCCATAACCAAATATGCACATGTGCTGTTGCTAAATAAGAATAGAGTCAGGTGGACAAGCCAGAGAGCGGGTCTGGATAGCCACCACAGAATAGCACGTGTCTGATGAAGGGGAAGAACAAATAAGGAAGGCTCTGGGAAGAACATAAACATGGAGTTAAGAAAAGATAATCATAGCCTGCTTTACAACATGCCTGAATCTGCAGCACTGAGGTCCGGAGCAGAAGCCTTGCAGTGACGAGAATGGCATCAGGAGTCTTCAAGTAGGACACGTGGAGCCCTCTGCTTTCCATGTGTCTACGTCGGGGCTCCTGTACCCGCCTCCCCAACACAATGGCTTCGAGTTGTCACTAACCACCGTTTAGCACTCAACTCATAAATTCAAACCTGGAAACTTCTTATTTTATGAAATCATGGCTTTTTCCACTTCTAAATACATTTTGTTCCAAATATCCAAGAGTTTTCCCATCTTCTTACCTTTGTTGATTTTGCTCCCTCTCCAAGAAAAGCCTTCCCAAGAAAACAGCTTAACTAAAGAGTACCCATCATCGGAGACCCAACTCCTGTTTCATTTCCTCTGTGAAGACTCTCATGAAACAGTGACCTTCCCCTGCCCCTTTAAGACGTCCATAGTGTGTGGATATGTCACAGACTGTGAGTGTGTGAGTGTGTGTGTGTGTGTGTGTGTGTGTGTGACAGTACATTAAAGACTACAAGAATTCTTAAGTTATCTAAATTCTGGATACACTGTGGCTGGACAGGCAGAGCCTATGCACCCCACTCCAGTTCCAAGGATAACTCAGGATAAAGCATTCAGTTCATCCTCACAGTTTGGGTCTCTAGCTCTTACCAATTACACCAAGGAATGGTTTTCTAGCATCCTAACATTCTACGGTTCTAGACAAAATTACTTGAGTCTGGAAATAATTATAGTAAATAATTTTTGCCAACATTTAAAAGAGGCTGTGCCCTCATAACTGGGAAATGAATCTCTTAGCTGTTGCTTTTTTCGCTGGTTCCATGGATTTCTCACAGCTTTCATACCGGTTCCACTATTTTCTCTTTCATTAGTGTGCTGCCAAATCTCTCAAATGAAAGAGCGAAGGCAGATTGTTTTCTTTGTTTTTCTTTAAAAATTCACTTCAGACTCAGAAAACATATGTAGCTGTCAAATGAAAATAATTAATACTATTACTGTGTTACACTATACTTTGGATAGTAAGATAACTATTTTTTAAATGCTTCTGACTTGGCTTAGCTCTAGGAAATTAGGTTTCCCTTATCTAAAATCTATCATATGATTAATGTCGTAGTGTTCACCTTCAAAAGCATCCAAAATAAGGAACTCGGTGCATGGGCTCATTATTTATTTTCACATTAGCCAGATATTTAAATTAACTTTTTTCTCGTATTCTTTTTTTAATCTTTTTTCAAGCTTTTCCTCCCACTATTATGCTTCTTAAAGGTTACTGGTATGCACTGACAATATTAAGCTGAAAAAGGAGTAGAAGAAATGCTAAATCTTTCAAAAATACACAATCATACGATTTAAAGATGTGCTCTATACAAAGGACAAACACCTCATGATATCCACCACTTTCTCCAGGGAAGAACCAGACATTCTCTGATTTATGTGCCCCCGTAAAGAAGTTAATAAAAGATTTAAACACTGCCTGCAGAAGATAAACTTGGATTTTAAAAAGTTTGTGTTACATTCACATAAATCCTCCTCAGCATTATGATGGGCCATGTAAATGTTACTACTTACATGTAGCGGGTGAATTTCTTGTGTTTTACATAATGCATAATATTAGTTCTAATTAGGAGGAAGAGAACTAATATTGAGCACTGACTTGATGTCAGTCACTTTTAACACATCACCTCATTGTATAACCACATGCAATGAGTATTTTGCTTTCCATTCTACAGATTTTAAGAACTGGCATTCTTGAGTGGCTCAGTTGGAGTTTATATTTAGTCTGACTCTAAAGGCTATAGTGACTCTTTTCGCTATATTATGTGACCTCCTTAAATTAAGCCTCTCTTCTCAACAAGTGTGTGAGGACAGTGGTGATACGACACCCAGAAAGGGACAATGGGAAGATAGGACAAGGTCCCCAATGCCTTTTCCAAACAGCACACAAAGATCCTAAGAGATTTCAACCTCATCATGAAGCCACAAATTAAAACTTACAAACTATCTAATTTAGCATAGAATTAAAGAGTCATAAAATGACTTATTATTCTTTATCCAACTATATATTACCTGATGAGCTCTAGGGCATTTTGTAGAACGAAAGCTACTGAAAACAACTGGTAAAAGCAATATCAGAAATAAAGCGAGAGTCTGTTGAAGGTGATACAGCGCCGCCTTCCTTGTGAGTATAAACCAGACGCAGCTGCGAAGGCTGTGGGAGGGGGAGGGAAACAGACACTAAAATTTAGAGACGTGGTAAAGGCGTCATTTCTATTCCCTGAATACCTGGCTTTTTACCTAAAACCAGCAGAAAGGGGAGATACAGAGAGGGAAGAAGCATGACCCCAGGGGAAAGCGCACCATCAGACCCTTGTTACAATGGGGCTCTTCCCAGTTGAATCCCTGTTTCCAGTGCCTGGAGCAGCTGGCCAGTACTCAACCCTGTAGTACGCACCTGAGATTTGAAACTGACTTTCCAAGAGCTCACAGTCTAATTGGGGAGACGAGGCAAGTACACTAATTACTTCAATTGTAGGTGAAACATCATACATATCATAAAGCAAAATATAGAAATATGCGAGGGCAACAATGAAGACCCCATGGGTGACATTTGGGCTAGACTGGGTGGGTGTCATGTCACTGGGTAGAGGCAAAGCACTAGCAAAGGCATTAAAGGTGGATAGCTTTCAGAATTGAAACGTTTTCTACGCTGCAAACTGAAATACTGTTGGTTGTGCTATGCTGTGGGGGGCCAGGCATAGAGTGGGAAGGATTCCGTATCTAACTGGTGGCATTTCAGAGAGTTGTCTCCAGGGGCTCCTGGGTGGCTCAGTCGGTTAAGGGTCCAACTTCGGCTCGGGTCATGATCTCAGTTCGTGGGTTTGAGCTCTGTGTCGGGCTCTGTGCTGACAATAGAGTTGTCTCCATAGAGTGGAAAGGTCTAAGGCTAAGTCACAAGGTGTGATTTGTCTTCCTGAATCCAGTGACCAACCCTAGCACTCTTTTCTCTCCTCCCGTTAGGCTGCCAGCATCTGAAGTTTGATTCAACACTGGAAAAGTCATTTTCTCACTCCCTATACCCATTGGAAGACGTAATTGGTGATGCATTCAAAGTAAAATAAGCAGAGTAACCAAAAGAGAAATTGGAGTGGTAGCAAGAAGGGTTAGCAAGCAAGAGATTGGCCAAAAGAGATGAATGGATCGTGAGGATGGGAGAGAGAATCTGTACACCAGCCATCCTCCTGCGTCCCCTGACTCAGGCTCCCCTAACGAAAGTGAAGGTTAACTGACAAGAAAAAGAGGGCTCCAGGTTTTTTAGGGATTCAACAGACGCGTAGGCAGTGAGAACGGTCGCTAAACACACAGCTTTGGAGTCAGACACACGCCAGTTTGGATATACACTTCCTGGCTGTGTGAACCTGAAGGGGTTACAACCTCTCTGGACCTCAGTTTTCTCATTTGTAAAATGGGAATGCTAGTAGGACCTGCTTTACAGGGTTGTTGTGGAGAAGAATGAGGTGATACAAGAGTAAAGAACCTAGCCTAAGGAGCCCTACAGAAGACATCCATAACTCTACATGGAAACATGAGTAAGCTAAACAGCACTTTAATTCATTCAGAGAATAGAAGACACAAAACCTCCGCACCCGTGTGTGTGTGTGTGTGTGTGTGTGTGTGTGTGTCAGAAAAACTTTATGCTCAAATTGTTTGTTGTTTTCTTGTATGAAAGAACACTATTCAGAACCACAGATACCTTAATGCCATATTGTGGAAGATTTTGAAATCAAGCCACCATTCACATGGGAAGGAGAACTGATTGTTATGGAGATCTGGCTTCCAAAGTGCAAGACTAGGAAAAAAACGTGTTAACTGAGGCAAGATTCCCAGGATGTGAAGCGCAGATGTTTATGTACCAGAAAAACTATGCTCTGGTCACACACACAGACCACAACAAATAGGACTGGGTAGAGCGGTACTGTGAAAACACAGCTCATCCCTATCCTGTTTCACTATTTGGAATATCTAAAAGATGTCATGGGTCTGAGACCCCCAGGCTGCACAAAGTGAGGCTGGAGAGCACCGTGAGATACAGCGTGCCCGTCTCCCTGGGGAGAGGAGGAGAGGTCAGCAGTCATAGGGCAGAGGCTGTCCAGAAGGATCAGGGCTGACCGATCCCCTGGAGGAGTGAGGGTGATGACTTGTTAGAACAAACCAGGACTGTGGGGCTCGAACCTGCGGCTCTGGCTGGGAGGCCCCCCAGGGCTCAGGATGGGGCCACGTTCAGCCCACAGCCTCCCAAACCCCTCACACAGTGACTTGGGGAGCTCAGTGCCTGGAGGAAGAATCCCACTGTGCCTTGACTTTTTCAAAAGTGCCCAGAGCTAAAGACCAGAGAAAAATTAAAATGCTCCCAAGAATGGTCACTTCTGAAAATTCAAAAGTGTGGCTTCATTCAGGCTCCTCTGCAGACATGGTCTCACCGGGTCAAAGAACCAAAGGCAAACGGCCACAAGCATGCATTTCTCCAAAGAGCCTAGTGCTTGACTGGTGCCATCTTTCGCTAGAAAATGTACCTGTGTATAGACAGAGCCTTTATCTTGTTACACGAAGGATCCAAACATTTTGACAAATCAACTGGCATTTGCCAAACCAAAGTCCAGGAGCTTCCTCGGGGAAGAAGTTGAGTACAATGAGCAGTTTACCAAAACACAGCAACAACACAGAAAACCACTTTAATTCACATCCTCTTTACTTCCAACAGAGAAAAACAGAATGCATCTGCAAACATCTCAAAGGCCCTTAATCCTGAGGTCACAATATTAAAGGAAAGTTTCTAACAGGTCTTGGAAACACCCACGGTATCAGAGGAAGATTGACAGCCCACACTCATTGGGTACACATCACTTCCTTCCTCTCCAGAGCCCCAATCTATGGCCACAAACCTATAATTTGTTTAGTTAACATCCCTAACATGCCCTTTCTTGGATGAGATAAATATATCAATGTAGTCCATACGTGGAAAAGAACTATTGATTTTTATTACGGAAAAGCAGGCTGGGTGAAAAGTGCACTTGGATTTAATTACCTTTGTCAGCAGTCCGATGACTTCAAGGAGAAACTTGGAGGAAGCCCCTCTAGTGGATAAATGGAAAACCTCCAGCAACTCCAGTTCTCTGTAGTAGGCTCTGACCTCAATTCAGCTCGAGTCAGATTTTACTGTGGGTAGTGTTTTTATGAGTCCGTTTGAGGAACGAAGAATCAATTATTAAAACAAAAAGACCTTAAACTTGGAATGAAAAAATCACAAGTTAACATAGTGACTTTGCCTTTTATATACTGTAGCCTGTTAAAGCGGGAAGAGGCCTTTGAAGTCACCTCATCCAGCTCTTTCATTTTACAGATGAGGGAGATGGAATCCAAAGATCATTGGTGGCTTGCTCAAGGTCATCTCTATCCTTAGAAATGCTCTTTCCACTATACGACAGTGACTTTTGATTGAAATTTGCTAGGTAAAATGCCATTCCCAGGGCACCTCATCACTACTGGTCTAAAGAACCACAGGTATCTGCAGATTAGCATCTCGTTTTTCTACTAAAAGGATGCTATGCTCAATGCCTGGTTTAACTGTGAAGGACCTCTGTATTTACAACCATATTATATTCAAAGTCTGTAAAGCAGTGAGTTAGAATTCGAACTATATTGAACGGGTGGATTGGTGCCAAAATAACTCACAGATATGTATTTAAATTATGACAAGACTGCAATGCCATAGGTAATATGGAAAATGGCAACGGGCACCTGGTGGCTCAGTAGGTTGAGCATCTAACTTCAGCTCAAGTCATTATCTTGCTCATGGGTTTGAGCCCCTCATCAGGCTCTGTGCTGACAGCTCAGAGCCTGGAGCCTGCTTCTGATTCTGTGTCTCCCTCTCTCTCTCTCTGCCCCTCCCCTGCTCACCCTGTCTCTCTCTCTCTCTCAAAATAAATAAACATTAAAAACATTTTTAAGAAAACAGGAATACTTGTGCAATTCTCGAAATTAACAATTTAGAGAAAATATAAAAGCAATCCATTCCAATGTGAATGTCAGGTTTTTTTTATCATGCATGTTGATGCTTTTTTAAAAAGTGGGTTTAATAAGTAGTCATTTAGCAAGAATATACCCAGTACCAAGAGACTGAGTAATGACTGTCCCCAAGAAACTACAGAAGCTTGGAAGGGATGAGGAAACAAAGAGAATGGGGTGAGAGATATGCCCTAGGAGCTAAAGGAGCACAACTTCCTAGGGAGATCAGGAGGGTCCTTGCAGAGGAGGTGACTTCTGATCTAGTACTCAAAGGATGAGTAGGAGTTTGACAGAAAAATGAAGAAAGGAATGTCATCCCAGGAAGTAGACAGAAGTGTGGGGTGGCTACTCTGATGAGAATCTGAGCACTCTCGGGGCCTCATTATCTCTCATTTCACGTAAGAATATGCAGATTCCCCTTTGGCTTCATACAGGTATTGCGCTAGCACTGTTCATGCTCCCAGTCACAATAAAGATTTTATTTAGCTACGAATGAAAGAGGAAAAAGAGCGAAAGAAGAGGTTACTGAGCAAGAACTGAAAAAGGGACGGGAAGACCCAGCTCAAAGGCCATCTGTTTGTATTTCTATAGGAAGCTGGGATCTTGATGCATTTTTTAAAGTCTTTTACAACACCGCGTGTGGCGTATATTAGGTACTTAGTGTGGTGTATATTAGGTACTCAGCGAACATTTATCTGTTTGAGTGAAAAGTTACAAAGCCACATAAAAATATTACTTTATAACCACAAGGATGGCTATAACAAATCAGACAGAGAATAACAAGTGTGGATACAAGAGGATATGGAGAAATTGAGACTCGTATACATTGCTAGTGGGAATATAAAATGGTTCAGGTACTATAGAAACAGTTTGGCAGTTCTTCAAAAAGTGAAGTGTAGTTACCATATGACAGTTCTACTCCTAGGCACATACCCAGAGGAGATGAAGACATATCCACACACAAATGTGAACATCGATGTTCATAGCACATTATTCACGTTAACCAAAAAACTGAAACAACCCAAGTGTCCATCAACTAATGAGTGGATAAATAAAATGTGGTCTATCAGCACAATGGGGTATTATTCAGCCACAAAAAGAATGAAGTACTGATACATGTTACAACATGAATAAACTTTGTAAATGTTACATGAAGTGAAAGAATCAACTTAGACCAAAGACCAAATATGGTATAACTCCATTTGCATGAAATTTCTGGAATAAGCATATTTATGGAGTCAAAAAATTGATTAGTGGTTGCATAGGGATTGGAGGAAGTGGGGAGGAAGTGCTTACAGGGTTTCTTTGGGAGTTATTGAAAATGTTCTAAACATCATCATGGTGATGTTTGCACAATTCTGTCAATATTCTGAAATCCATGAACTGTACACTTTATTTTTTATTTTATTTTAATCATAGTACAATTAACATGTACCATTATATTAGTTTTTAGGTGTAAAATATAGTGATCTAACAATTCTATACATTACTCGGTGTTCATGATGATAACTGTATTCTTAATCCTCTTTACCCATATCATTCACCCTTTCACCCACCTCCCCTCTGGTCACCATCAGTTTGTTCTCTCGAGTCCTTGTCCTTGGTTTGACTCTCTCTCTCTTTTTTTTTTTCTTTGCTCATTTGTTTTGCTTCTTACATTCCACAGATGAGCGAAATCATATGGCATTTGTTTTTTTCTGACTCATTTCACTTAGCCTTATACACTCTAGATACAACCATGTCATTGCATATGGCAAGATTTTATTCTTTTTTTATGACTGCATAATATTACACTGCATATGTATACCACATCTTCTTTATCCATTCATCTCTCGATGGACACCTGAAATGCTTCCATAGTTTGGCTATTGTAAATAGCGTGTCAATAAACATAGGGGTACGTGTATCCCTTTGAATTAGTGTTTTTATATTTTGGGGGTAAATACCCAGTAGTATGATTGATTACTGGATTGTAGGGTAGTTCTATTTTTACTTTTTTGAGGAATGTCCATACTGTCTTCCATAGTTTGCATTCCCACCCACATTGCACAAGCATTACTTTTTCTCCACATCTTGCCAACACAAATTCTTGTGGTCTTGAGTGTAGCCATTCTGACAGGTGTGAGGTGGTATCCCATTATGGTTTTGATTTGCATTTCCCTGATTATCAATGATGTTGAGCATCTTTTCATATGTCTCTTGGCCATCTATATGTCTTCTCTGGAAAAATGGCTATTGATATCTTCTGCCTATTTTTAATTGGATTAGTCATTTTAGAATGTTGAATTTTATAAGATCTTTATGTATTTTGAATACTAACCCGTTGTCAGATATGCCATATCCAAGTATCGTCTCCCACTCAGTAGGTTGTCTTCTGATTTTGTTGTTCATTGCTGTGCAGAAGCTTTTTATTTTGATGTAGACCTAATAGTTTGTTTTTGTTTCCATTGTCTTCAGAGACTTATCTAGAAAAACGTCACTATAGCTGACATCAGAGAAATTACTGTCTGTCCTCTTTTCTAGGGTTTGATTGTTTCAAGTCTCACATTTAGGTCTTTAATCTATTTTGAGTTTGTGTTTGTGTCTGGTGTAAGAAAGTAGACTCGGTTCATTTTTTGCATGTAGCTTTCCAGTTTTACTAATGCTATTTGTTGAAAAGACTCTCTTTTCCCATTGCATATTCTTGCTTCCTTTGTCAAAGATTAATTGACCATATGACCATAAGTTTATTTCTGGACTCTCCATCTTGTTCTCTTGATCTATGTGTCTGTTTTTGTGCCAGACCATATTATTTTGACTACTACAGCTTTGTAGTAGAAGTTGAAATCTAGGATTATCATACCTCCAGTTTTTTCTTTTTCAAGATTGCTTTGGTTACTCAGGGTCTTTTGTGATTCCACACAAATAGGATTATTTGTTCTAGTTCTGTGAAAAAATGCCATTGGTACTTTGATAAGCGTTCCATTAAATCTATAGCTTCCCTCAGGTAGTATGGACATTTTAACAATATTTATTCTCCCATTCCATGACATGGAATATCTATTTGTTTGTGGCATCTTCAATTTCTTTCACCACTGTTTTATATTTACAAAATACAAGTTTTTCACCTCCTTGGTTAAGTTTATTCTTAAATACTTTGCTATTTTGAGTGGAATTATAAACAGAAATGTTTCTTTGTCTGCTTTTTCATCTTTAGTGTATAGAAATGCAACAGATTTCTGAGTTCACTTATCTGTTCTAGTGGTTCTTTTGGGGGAGTCTTTAAGGTTTTCTGTTTACAGTATCATGTCATTTGCAAATTGCGAAAGTTTTGCTTTTTCCTGACCAATTTGGATACCTTTTATTTCTTTTTCTTGCTTAATTGCTATACCTAAGACTTCCAGTACTATGTTGAATAAAAGTAGCAGGGGTGGACATCCTTGTCTTGTTCTTGATCTTAGAGACAAAACTCTTAGTTTTTCACCATTGAGTATGACATTAGCTGTGGATTTTTCATATATGGCCTTTATTATGTTAAGGTATGTTTCCTCTAACCCTACTTTGTTGAGAGTTTTTATCATTAATGGATGTTGTACTTTGTGAAATACTTCTTCTGTACCTATTGAAATTATCATATGGTTTTTATTTTTTTCTTTTATTGATGTGATGTGTCACAATGATTGATTTGAGAATATTGAACCACCTGTGTATCCCAGGAATAAGTCCCACTTGATCATGGTGAATGATTCTTTGATATATTGTTATATTTAGTTTACTAGTATTTTGTTGAAGATTTTTGCATCTATGTTCATCAGAACATAGTTTTCTTTTTGTGCTGTCTTTGTCTGGTTTGGGTCAGAGTATAATCTTGCCATTATAAGAATAAATTTGGAAGTTTTCTTTAGCCTTTTATTTTTTGGAATAGTTTGAGAAGAATATGTTAATTCTTCTCTAAACGTTTGGAAGAATTTTCCTGTGAAGCCATCTGGTCCTGGACTTTTGTTTAGTGGAAGTTTTTTGATTACTGATTCAATTCCTTTGTTGGTAACTAGCCTGTTCAAATTTTCTATTACTTCCTGTTTCGGTTTTGGTAAATTATGTTTCCAGGAATTTATCCATTTCTTCTAGGTTGTCCAATTTGTTGGCATATAATTTTTCACAACATTCTCTTATAATTCATTGTGTTTCTGTCATGTCACTTGTTATTTCTCCTCTTTCATTTCTGATTTTGTTTATTTGAGTCCTCTCTCTGTTTTTCCTTTTTGATGAGTCAGACTAACAGTTTATCAACTTTGTTGATCTGCAAAAAATCAGCTCCTGGTTTCATTGATCATTTTTTATTTTGTTTTGCTTTGCTTTGTGGTTCTTTTTGTTTGCTTGTTTCAATTTCATTTATTTTGCTCTAACATTTATTGTTTTGTGCCTATGACTGGTTTGGGGTTTTGTTTGTTCCTTTTCTAGCTCCTTTGGGTGTAACAGTAAGTTGTCTATTTCAGATTTTCCTTGCTTTCTCAGGTAGGCCATATTGTTATAAAATTTCCTCTTAGAACAGCTTTTGCTGCATCCCAAGTATTTTGGATCATGTTTTTAATTTTCATTTATCTCTATGTATTTTTTGCTTCCTCTTTGATTTCATGGCTGACCCATTCATTGTTTAGTAGCATGTTATTTGTGTTCTTTCCAGATCTTTCATGTGGCTAATTTCTAGTTTCATAGCATTCTGGTCAGAAAAGATGCATGGTAAGTTGCCAATCTATTTAAATTGGTTGAGACTTGTTTGTGACCTATGATCTATTCTGGAGAATGTTGCCATGTGCACTTGAAAACCATGTGTATTCTGTTGTTTTAGGATGGAACGTTCATAGGTAACCATACTATGAAATTCCTTTATCTATTTATTCAACATTGTTTAAGCCTTTACTTTAGGCCACGCACTGTTGGAAGCCTGATACAAAGTAAGGAAGACAAAATCCCCACCTTTAAGACATTTATATTAGGGCTGGGGAGGACAATAAACAAAACCAAACCAAAAAAAAAAAAAAATCAAGGGACTAGATAAACATAGTGAGTTTAAAACAAGGCCTTATAAATGTCCCTCTCTCCTAAATTCCAATGACTGCCAAGGACTCGGTGCACCTGGGTGGCTCAGTTGGTTAAGCATCTGGGCTCAGATCATGATCTCGTGGTTCATGGCTTCAAGCCCCACATTGGGATCTGTGCTGACAGCTCATGTGCTCATGTCCTCTCTCTCTCTCTCTCTCTCTCTCTCTCTCTCTCTCTCTCTCTCAAAAATAAATATTTAAAACAAAAATTTTAATGACCGCCAAAGACTTTAAAGTTATAAAAGCAGAGACAAAGATGAAAGAATAGGAAATAATCCCAGGGAAAGCATGACCAAAAAATTCTCTAATATAGAAAACAGAGATATAAATGATACTTGACATATCCAATGGGAAATCACTAAAAGCTTTGAAGCAAGTGGAGTGATATGAATTAACAATGAGACTATTACTCTGGCTGTTCTGCGCAGAATGGGTAAAGAAGCAAGAGAATGGAACTTGGAAAAACAATTAGGTGCTATTACCATAATTCAAACAAGTGAGGATGCCACTTGAACAGTGAAAACAGAAAAAAAATGGAAATGGACTTGGGACCTGTCTCAAAGATAGAACCAGTGGGACTTCCTGAGAGATTGGCATGAAGAAAGAAAGGCATAGAAAATGACCACTAGATATTTTAGCTAAACACCTAGATAAATGTACCATTTGTTCAAATGAAAATGAGTGCCATGGAGGAGGAAAGATTTGGAGATAGGGGCAAGGAATTGGGAATCAAGCATTTGAATTTGTTAGGTCTTATGTACTTGTAAGACATCCAAGTGCCCAAAATGAGTGTTGAGCAAACGTTGTATGTAAAGTTGGACTGGAGATATAAATTTGGAAGTCAGCAGCATATATATATGTTTAAAGTCATAGAATTAAGAGGAGAAGAGGGCCAGATCTGAACCATATAGCATTTAGAAGTGAGTCACAGATTCCAGCATTTTTCTGCACTTCTTTGGTTCTTTAACTTTGCTTGTGAAGTATTTCACCCATAGATGTTTTCAATTTTTCTAATGTTTCTGCTTTCCATGCTATGTAAGGGAGGTATTCCTCACTCAACATAATAAAATTATTCTCTTACATATCCTTCCAATATGAATTGTATGTATATGTTTAGCACAGCAGATGGGCTACAGATTTGAACAGAAGCAAAAGGTGATAAGCTGTGGCAAGCACAGAACTCACCTCATTTGCTTCTTTTCTCTCAGGGACCCCCAACCTTTGTTTTCTAATGTCCAGCAGTTTGAAAACCATCCCACGTGTGTTTACAGCATACTTAATATAAATGAAGGTATACTAAACAATCTATATAGAAAAATTTCATTGTGATAAAAATTAAATATGCATACGTAAATACAGACATTCTGATAAATGCATGTATACTGTACAAGTTCATACAAAATGAACTGGAATGCTACGTAGCAAACAATTAACAGCCATTCCCCTCACAAGTGGAGAAACAAAGGTAAAGTAGAGATCACTTTCTATTTTACTTCATGCAGCCTTTAAGTTCTTTAATCTCTGGAGTGTTCATACACTATATAAATTATTATAAAATAATTAAAATGTTGGTAAGAACATCTTGAATCATTACCTCCAGCTACCCTCTTTAATTCATTGAACTGAGTTGAAGAAGGAGCGTTTGTCTATAACTGACTAGTTCCCATATCAGTTCAACGACATTGTGATTTCCCATTAAGTCTTCCGACACTGTTTCTGTCTCCTGTGTTTTGAAAAGCTAATCATTTAATTCAGATAATAAAAGCAAGACAATTTAAGTCAACAAATGCATACCTTAAAATCAGTCTCAGAAAAATAACTGCATCGACTATCATTTGAATTAAACCTATGGCTATTACCAGCCCCTCTGAAACTTTCTTGCTGGTTGAAAGGCTGTTTTGTCTCCAGAGAAAACAGGGAGGCTGCCAAGCAATTCCACTGCATGGTACAACCCATCCTACCATCTCTAAAAATCTGATTTCTTCTTTTGAATACCGTATTTAAGTTAGATGATAGGTTTTGCGTTGTAAATTGAGGAAAAAGATTCTTGTGCGATCAAATGTCAATCTTGTTTCCAAACTTAGGACCCAAAATGTAAATGCCAATATATATTTTGAATGCACTTAAAATAAAAGAGCTCAGCAAAAGCAGTGAGTCTGGATATAAACAAATGCTTCTTAATGGATCTCCAAGTGGTGTGTCAATCCCCCAAGTAGTCTGAAACTCAAGTGGTAAAGGAAAACTGTTTCTCTACTTAGGATACTTCGGACAAATGTGTCGCTTTTCCACACTAAGCAACTCTGCAATTCTCCCCAGACACCAATTAGGTGTCCTATTTAATTAAATTCTGACACTGACTACCCTGATTATCACAGATGACCCAGGCTAATGGCTCAGTCTTGTAAGGCTGCCCTCAACTATAGATGACAATTTCAAGTAGTTAGCTTCCAGGTTACCCAGTCTTCTGTCTGGCTTAGCTACAAATCATGGATACACCCTTCCCCAGGTTCAATAATTTGCTCCAGTGGCTCACAGAAATCAGGACAACACAGCATTTATGTTTACTGGTTTATTATAAACACTACTGCGAAGTATACAACAGCCAGTTTAAGAGGTGCAACATATGAACAGCCAGTTGAAAAGGCTGTGTAAGAGCTTCTGTTCCTATGGAGTTGGGGTGCACCAGAACATGGCTATTTTCACCAACCTGAAAGCTCTCCTAATCCCATAGATTGGTCATTTTTATGGGAGTTTCATTAAATAGCCATGATCAATTATTAGCTCAATCTCTAGGCTTCCATCCTCCCCAAGGGATGATGAGTGAGTTGAAAGTTCCAAGCCTGTAATCATGACTTGGTCTTGGGTGATGAGCTCCCAACCTGAAGATATCCAGGAGCTTGCCAAGGCTCACCTCATTAGACATCCCTATGACCCAGAATTTCCAAGGGATTTAGATGTTGGGTGTAAGATGCTTTTATCATTCTTGTCACTCAGTAAATTACAAGGATTTTAGGAGCTTTGTATCAGGAATGGAGGCAAAGATCAAATATTTTTATTACATCATAGATGGGCCACCACATAATATAAAATATATCAAACTTTTTCTTTCTATAGGCAGAAAGATGACACAGATGGTCTCTGGCAGTACCTTTAAGCTTTACGTTTCCTTTAAGCCTATCATATATTTTGTATGCCTATAAACACACACAAATGGATCATACATGTATACATTGATACATTTGACTTCCAAACTATTTTAGATCTTGAGTAGGTAGGTTAACCTCCAAAAGTACTAGGACTTGAAGTGCCTAGGTGGCTCAGTCGGTTAAGCCTCCAACTTCAGCTCAGGTCATGAGCTCTCTGACCATGAGTTCAAGCCCCACATTGGGATCTGTGCTGACAGCTCAGAACCTTGAGCCTGCTTCACATTCTGTGTCTCCCTCTCTCTCTCTGCCTCTCCCCTGCTCACATTCTGTCTCTCTCTCTCTTTCAAAAATAAATAAACATTTTTTAATTGAAAAGTATCAGAGCATTAGCTATCAGGACTGTAGGAAAAAAACAGAGTTTAATACTTTGAGATTCAATTGGCTAACATGTGAAAGCGCCCAGGATCTACCCAGAACCTGGTAAAAGCCGGCAGTGATATTTGAAAGATTTTACAATCAGTATGGCATGGTCACCCACCAATCAGAACAAACACCAGCTTTAAACCTTTAAAAGAAATATACCTCAGCAAACTGGCAAAATTATCAGAGCTAATGAAAGCTCAATAAGTGTTTGGATTTTTTTTTCTTATGTGCCTTTGTTCACAGAGAGTTTGTCAAGCCAGAATTAGTATTTATAAGACATTATTATCACAATATATATGCTTTCTTAATTGGGTTATATAATCATATTTACATTTTGTTCATTAGTCTCTTATTGATACTGGCGAACTACAGAAAGTTATCTCCCAAGAACTTGGAAATGGGAGAAATGAGATCTCCCTCTTGAGAGTCAGATGATGAAATGATTTTTACCAGAAGTCATCAGCCATTATGGTTGAAGAACGTCCTCAAATTAAGTAATCTGAGGAACTCAAAGCAAAGTTAATTATCATATTAAAGCTGTAGAATACCTAACATCCAGAGAGACAGAAAGAGGGAGAAAAAGAGGGAAAGAAGGAAGGTAAGAGACAGACAGACAGAGGGAGGGAGAGAGAGAGAGAGAGAGAGAAAGAACAAGAGAAAATATTCAGAACTACCCCATGGAAAGAGAAAAGGAGAAGCTGACCTAGACTAGCATGCCCTGGCCAACACACTGTATATTGGGCCAAAGTCAAGTCTACCCCTGGAGGTAGGGAGGCTCAGGAAAGATATTGCTAAAGGGTTTTTCCTGAGATAATTAAATTTCTTTCATTTTGGCCTACCTACTAATTTGGTAAGGAATAGAGAAACTTGATCTATTCCAGTGGTCCTAATAAGACAACTCATACTGGTTCCCATGAAGTTCTCTCTCTGTAAATGAGTACATTGACATTTTGGTGCCTAAATCAGCCCTATGTGCATTTTAATTAGTACGAGCCAGCCACTAGTGCCTGATGACCTCCCAGTATTCATACAAAAGGTAGAAGGCAGGGCTGAGGGCTAAAGACCACAAGATGTAAGTCACATAGGTCTGGGGTCAAATGGCAGTTCTGTCTTCTGCAAGGCAATATGTGTTTTTAAGCAAGATTTAACTTCCTCAAGCCTTGTTTTACACCCTGATAAAAATGTGTATAATAACTCCTCCTAGGTGGGGGTAATTAAATGCCATAAGATTTTGTGGGGTGCTGTTGTCATCACTGAGAGTGAGTCTCTGAGCTGTCAGAGCAGGAGGGCGCATCCCGATGACCAGCACCCTAACCCCTCCATCCCAGGAGGCCCCACCCATATGACACCTCCATCTGTCATCTCCAAATGTCTGCAAAGGTACGGGACTATTCTACCTTCTCGTTGGACTCAGCTCACATTCCCCTTCGGATTCCCAGTGTCTCTCTCACAGTGGGTTTGCTTTGTCCCCTTGAATTGTTTTCAATTGTGAGAAAACAACCACACTCCATCAACAATGAAACTACAGCACATCTGTAGAGGTTTTACCATGTATTAAATAATAAAATTGTTATTCTCACCACAGTGATTGTTTAGAAATGGAGAGATGTGCCCAATGACAGCTATGTTAATATTAGCTTTTGCTTACTTTGATTCTCATGGAAAATTGTGCTGTCTCGTTATTACTTCCCCTTCATTTCTAGGTTTAAAGAAGAATATAACTAATGCTCCTAAGGTTTAAGTGACTTACAAAGAAATGGAGTGAAACAGAGATCCTAGAACATTTCCCAGGTGTTTTTGACAATATCACACCACATACACAGCCATACATACACATACACCAATTAAGTTGGTATGAATCTAAAGCTACTGTATGAATCTAAATAGCATTTGACATAAAAGATCAATTGGCAAAAAAAAGAAAGGAAGAGAGACAGGTATTTAATAGGGCAAGTGAACAGAAACAGAGTCAATACCACGGAAATATAAAGAGCCTACAGCAGATCAAGGTGACTGCTTGGGAGAACACTTCTCTCTCATTCCTGATCATTCTGTCTTATAATAAGGGAGGTCAAGAGTTAACTCAGACTACCTCTGCCCTATATTTACTCCACCCTGGGGAGCTGGAGCGACGGATCTGATTGGTAATTTGGCAAGATTTAACAGGGCATGTGCTGCTCAGTTCTGCCCTGTTTCCTGGTGGGAATGGGGAACTTGAGTACAGTTAGTGTTCTCTGCTGCCCTTCCCAAGGCTGCCATGACTACAAGGGCCTTTCTCTCTGATTCCTGTAGTCAGTCATCAGGCATCTTTGGCTTTCACACTGAGCCATATATTCTAACTCTGCCTTTATAGGTAATTAAGTGATTATTTGGCCTCCAACTGCTTCCTTTTTTTATTATTAATTTAACCAAAACTTAGGCAGAAAGAAGAATGCTATTTATTGAACTCAATCACCCCTAATTATAAATTCTGCTATTAGCAACATTACCTTGAACAAGTTGGTTATCTACCTGGTAATCGGGGACAAATCACTTAATGTCTCCAAGCCGCAGTTTCAACATCTCTAAAGTACACTAAATACCACTCAGATTAGACACAAACACAAAACAAGATTTAATACATATAAAGAATAAGTACAAAGCGTAAGAATATATACACACACAAGTTCTCAGACTCTCAAACTGAATCAAGTGTCAGAATCACCTGGAGGGTTTGCTAAAACTCAAATTGCTGAACTCCCACTCCCCCACTCCACCCTGTTTCTGACTCAGCAGATGAGGCTTAGAAAGCACTGAAGCTTCTGAACTAAGAACCACACTTTGAGAACCCCTGAGATTACACATACGTACATGCACAACACACACACACACACACACACACACACACAAACATGGATATCTTCCTAATATAGCACTTGCCACGTGGGACGCTCTCAATAATATAGGGGAGCTGCCATTTTTATTTTGTTTGTTACAAGAAGAGAATACTTCAAAGGAGTGGTTCTCGAACTGGGGTGATTTTGCATGTGCACACACACGTGCAAGGACATTTGTGATACTTTTTATCATCACAACTGGGGTTAATGGGGCAGGCGAGAGGACTGCTACTAGCATTTACTGATCCACTGAGAAGAGGCCAAGGATTCCTCTAAACATCCTACAGTGCAAAGAGCAGTCCCTCACAGCAAAGAATTATGGCTGAAACGTCAATAGTACCAAGACTGAGAAATCCTGCTCCAAGTCTTCTCCTAAAACCCTCTGCCGATAAGTCAAGCATCTATGCCTACCTATTTTTCATACACACAAGCCTTTCTCACCATTTGATAGATACTTGACCCATTAGAGACCCATTAGGCCAAAGGAAAACAATTGTGGAACAATGGAAAGGAAGCTTACGTTTATTTTATCCATCATATTAGATACATCAGTAGAAGAAAGGTTTTGACATAGGAAAAGAAGGAAGATAGGGCATCTGAGTATAGGGTTCTGGGTGGCTTAGTCAGTTGAGTGTCGGGACTTCAGCTCAAATCATGATCTCACAGTTCGTAGTTTCAAGCCCCACATCAGACTCTGTGCTGACAGATTAGAACCTGAAGCCTGTTTCAGGTTCTGTGTCTCCCTCTCTCTGTCTCTCCCCTGATTGTGCATTCTCTCTCTCTCTCTCTCTCTCTCTCTCTCTCTCTCTCTCTCCCCTCCTTAAAAAATAAATAAACATTTTTTTTTTAATTTTTTTAAAAGAAGGAAGAGTAAGTTCTGGAACCATGGTGTTTAGGGATGTGGAGGAAGAGATTCCTTAAAACAGAACTAAAAATTTGCAAAAAAGACTTACAAATATGTAGGACAGGTATAAAATCACTGTTTGAATACAAGAATATAAAACAACTTCTATACAAGCTGCTTGCTCATTAAATTTTCAGACATGGAATGTTTAGCAATGTTAAGAGCTAAGGACAAATCTTTTTCTCCCTAAAATTTTCCTGAGTTTCTTTTCTATAAGCAAATAAACAAGACACAATTATAGTAGTCAGCAGTTTTAGGAATATGGCGTAGCTTGTACTTTTTGGGAATATTAGAAGTGCCTTCCAACATAGTTCTTTTGAGTGATTTTTTTTTTTTACACACAAAGAAAAGCTTGATTGGGACAAAAATCCAATATTTTTGGATTCAGGTTCAAGCACATGGGCTTTGTCACTTTCTCTCATGGCCTCTTTGAGCCTCAATTTCCTCGTTAGAACAGAGCACAAGCTTCAGAAATTACAAACTGGCAGGGCATGGCCCTAGTTTCAGTAGGCACTGAAGGCCCAGGGAAGTCCTTGAGGCAGGACAGGTCAAGCATATGTTGGCTGGAAGCCTTAGTAGCACCTGGCACAGACAATTACCCATTAGACAGAACCCAAGCTGGACCCAGGACTCTGATCAGCCATCAAGAAATAATCTCCTGGTTGCTTTTCCACAAGCAAAATGAACTCACTGGAGGCAAGAGAAAGTTCAGGAAACCATCTTGGTTTAGAGCTATTGTTTGCCAAGGAACTAAAGAACTTTGACAGGAAAAGGGCACACTCAGTTTCAAACTGACTTCTCTCATATCCTTAGGAAAATCTGAAGGCTCCATGAAGAGAAAGGAGTACAGTCATAAATTAAAAGAGGGGCCCAGGTTGGCTCAGTCAGTTAAGCCTCTGACTTCAGCTCAGATCATGATCTCGTGGTCTGTGAGTTCAAGCCCCGCATCAATCTCTGTGCTGACAGCTCAGAGCCTGGAGCAGCTTTGGATTCTGTCTCCTTCTCTCTCTGCCCCTCCCCTGTTCATATTCTCTCTCCCTCTCAAATAAAAAAACATTAAAAATTTTTAAATAAATAATAAACACTTAAAAAAAAAGACTGTAGCTTAAAGGTGCTAGAAGTTACCACAGAGGAGATAACAAAAACCTCACATTTAGCACAATTTAAGACTGTGAGAAATACAGAGAAAATTCTAAATCTTAAAGAAAAAAAGGGCAATCAACATAGAAAGGAACAAGAAAAAAGGGAAACAAGACAATGAGAAATAGTTTCAACATATACCCCAATATACGATTACCAACTTAAGTTTTCTCAATATATATTATAATATATTATAAAATCCATACATTTAACTTACAACATTAATGAATTAAAGTGAATTACCATGTGGCCATCTTAAAAATGAAGGACAATTATCTTATGAAACCCAACATCAATCCATAATTTTATCAAATTCAACATTGATCCGCAGTCTTGACCTAATAAAGAGATCCAAAACCCAGAGCAAATGTGACCCTAATGGAAATGTTTGTGGGTTAGCAACACGGCTCCTAGGTCTCTAGCACTGAGGCACGGCTTCTCCGGACAGGAGGGACAGGCATGTTTGAAGCATGGACCTCTTTTAGGAAAGCAGGACCCCAAAGTGGGTCCATAAGGAAAACAACATGGCAGATGGACAAAGGGGACCCATAGTGCAAGGAAACAGGGAGACAAAGAGAGATCTGGGAAGAGGCCATTTCAAATATTCCCTAAAATCACAGAGAAACATACAACACACACAACATATACTGTACATATACATATGTGTTCATATACACATAACCTCCACATACCACATATACACCATATATACAACATACACACCAGACATATCACACAAACAACATTCAAACAACATACACACCACACCTATAGCACATTTACGACACATGTATACTGCACACAAACTGCACACACACACATGTATACATCACATATACAGCACCAACACTATACATACACCACACAAATACAGCAGACATACCACATACACACAACACATAGCACACAGAAACATATGACACACACAGACACATATAGAATATACCCACACAACACATACTGCACACACATGTCCCACATGCTCTATACACACCACACATACATACACCATACACACTCCATCCATATACCACACCAAGGAACACACATTATGTATATAGCATTCAAGTCACACACATACACACACACGCACACACTCCAAAAACAATGTTCCCTAAGTTGAACCCTGTCATTTCTCCCCACCAGAACCCAAATCCTGTCATTAAATCTTGACGGACCCTGTCTTCCCTCACATCCATCACCTGGGGTGATGATAGGAAGCTCTGGGGAAGCGTCTTCACAGAGCCAATCCAAGATGCCTGTGGGGCCACTCCGGGAAACTGGGGGCCTGAATGACTGAGCAGGTGCATAATTTGGCAGAAACTCTGCTGTTCAAACTTCAGTCCCTGAGGACACAGGAAAGAAAGATCTTCAAGTGTCAGGCTTGCTTGTTTTTTATGTTTTCATCACCTTCTTTCTATAGCTTAAGAAATCTGAGTGCAAAATGTAGAACTGTAGGAAAGAAGGTGGATTCATTATATTTGGGATGGTACGTTGGGCTCTAACCTTGTAAAGAGATGACTCTTTTCTGCATATAGCAGCTGAGGTAGCATATGTTCAGAAGCTGTAGAGCATGCAGTGTAAAATAGAAGCTACAAGGGAAAAATGCCGTCCCAAGGAGTTTACAATCTGTGTTTAATTTGAAATACCATGGAAGAGGCACTTAAATCTCAGAAGTTTAGGGTCTGCTGAACTATTTCCTTTGTTCATTTTTTCCCCCATAATTATGAGGCTTTTAGGACTGGCTAAGATGTAAAAGACCCAGGATTTGCCATCTATGTTATTAAATACTATATTTATTTTATATGAAGAAGTTTCCATTATAGGGTCAGTGTGTATTAAGAAGAGAGAGACAGGGAAAAAGCCCGCAGGGTCTCTCTAAAGAGACATCTAGAATTTGGCACTACTTACCATCAGAGTGCTCCAAGTTTTTAATTTCCACAGTTAAGTTGCATTATATTTTTGTAAGACATCATTTTGGGATGAAAATTCTAACTGCAAAACAGAATAGACTGAGTAGGTGGTGGGAGGGAGTCCTGAACAAAGAAAAACACCACAGATGTTATCCAGGCACACCTGAGGTGATATTTAAACATTGTTATTAAACAATGAATGGATTTTCACCAGATAGACCAGCTGGGGAAGAATGTTCCAGGACAAGAGAGCTCCATACAGAGAGGAACATGGCATAAAAGCCAGTATGTTCAATGACCAGTACATTGTACAGTGCAATGGAGACACAAGATGCTCAGGTAATTAGTGAGGGGTTGAGTTTGGAGAAGTACAAAGAGGGGTCACCTCATAAGAAGCCACAGAGACCTTCATTTATCATTCAAGGACTTTTCTGCTGCTAGTGAAAAAAAGACCCAATTCCAACTGGCCTAAGCAAAGGAGGAGGAATTTATTGTTTCACTAAACTGAAAGATCTGGGTGTAGGCTAGAGGGACAGCCAGATCCAGGGTTCAAATGAGGCCGTTGGGAATCAGGTTCTCCCCAGGCTTCTGCTAGGTTGGCTTCATTCTTAGATTCCACATGGAAATTTTAGAATCAGTTTCAGAATCACACCCCTGTGCCCAGACTAGAGTAAGCAGAAGGAGGCTCAAAATTCAAGGGGGGAACCCAAAAATTCAGTAATCAAGATAAAAAATGTTTTCATGCATTCTTTTGAAAATTCAAAATGAAAACGAAGAAATATGTGATGAACAAGTATCAACATTTTAAATAAAGACAAGATCAGTATTACTGGTTTTTCCTTTTGCCAGAGGCTCCATTCTGGCTCCAGTTTTAAATAAGGCAGAATCAGTAATGACGCTGCTGAAATAAAGGAGTGAATGGATCCCGGGGTGGAGAGAGCAGAATCTGATGTCCACCAGACATGGTGGTACATATTAATTTCATCTGTAGGCAGTGGGCAATCACGGAAGAGTCTTAATCAGTCAAGAGGCATACAGACAGTGGATGGAAAGAACTGATGGAAGGACCGGAAGAAGGAAATTCAGGGACAGGAGATAGGACACTATTTGCCCAAGCGTAAAGCAGGGCCAGTTGGGGATGCCGGGAGGGAATGCTGGGGCCATGGGGGACATAACTGAGAGGTAATTAGGAATTGAAGCAGTAGAACGTGGGGAAATGAGACATGTTAAATAGTCAAGGATAGTTCTCTGGTTTCTGGCTCTAGGAGCTAGCTGGATGGTAATACAATAACCAAGATGAAGAATTTAGGATCTGGGCAGATTGGTGAATGGCCCAAGGGATGCAAGGGTAAGGAAGAGATGCAGTTCTAGACAGACTGACTTTAAAATGACAATACCCATCAGACAATGAGATCCAAATCTCATGAAAGGTCTGGACCAGAAAAGTGGCTTGGAAAGGAGTAGCCCATTTAAGAGGTAGTGAAATCATGGAAAGCTTACCAAGTTTGCCCAGCGGGCGAGTAGAGAAGAAAGAGAGAAGACTATGGATGGAATCAATACCTTTGGGAGTTCTCCAACTAGTGCAATTTAAAGAAATAACCCTGGCCTTAAAATATCTTCCTTATTGATCTTACAACTCCCATATTTTTTGTATTTAACTCCCAGAATGTTCACATTACCCCTGCCTCAGATTAAGTCACTAAAAGCATTCCGATGTCATACAAAGCAACACAGCTAAGAGAGCCACTAAGGGACTAGACACAGAGCGCATAACTTCCAAATGGGAGAAGAGAAAACTCACACCACGTATCAGACAACCTTGGTTTATAGTTAATCTCTCAGATTGAGCCTGAAAGAATTAAAAGTTCTCTCGTATACTAGTACACTCCATAATACATGATTAAATGGAAGAGTTAAGGGAAAGAGAAAGAAGAAATGCAAAGAAAGAAAGGAGTTCAAGGGGCCTGTGGCCTGGGCCCACTGTAGGGTCTGTGCTCTTTCCTACCTCCCTCCACGTTAGGACTGAAAAAAATCAGTCACCAGCCCCTCGCTGGTGCCAACCGTGGGGGAAACACATGAAGACAGCATCTGACTCTCAAGACAGGGCAGAGAGGACTATGCTTTCCTGCCTGTCTTTGAACAGAGGGGCCGAAAAGTAAAGGCCAGTGTCTGAAATACCAGAGCATTCCATCAGGAAATGATTCAGTAACAGTCTGCAGTGTAACTTTTTTAAAAGTCCCATGATCTACGACGAGGAGAAAGATTACTTTCATTTGCGGCTAAGGCCGGAATCATTATTTTTTATAGTGTGAGGTTTGGCGGACTTTAAAAATCTCTTGTTATTCCAAAACTTTAGCCTGTTTTTAATTAAGACAACCACGTCAGTTGAAAAATGTGGCATATTTGCAGAGAAATAAATAGCAAAGCAAAATCTTAATTTTAAGCCATTTTAATCACTTTCCCAGACATGCCGGTAATTACTTCTGGTTGACACCCCTGAAGTGCTTTCCAACAACACTGAATATAGTTGTATCAATTGAAGTTTTCCCCCGTGCAGAAAGATGAGATGCCCAGGATATCTCTGGGAGTGGGCAAATCACATTTTTCATCAGTGCCTAATAATTAGCAGAAATTCATTACTCTGTGTTTGTTTGAGCCTGAACAATATCAGCCTGTAATTACTGGTAGCTTAGGGCAAGGTAAATATTTGATGTGATGCTGGTAAATCAGTTTTAGCGATACAAGGAGTTAGCTGATCATGTATTTCTTTAGCCTGTAATAAGATTCTAAGTATGAACCACAAAGGTGAGGCTGAACCTTCCCCATCTGTTGTCGTGCCTTCATGCTGCAAACAAATAACAGGAAAGAGAATGGCTGTTGGAACACCAAGCTAATGAACCCCTGAGGGACTAGGGCTGTCTACTTGGGTTAAAAACAGGAAATTGCTTTTAGCAAATTCAGTGTGGGAGGGGGAGGGGGATGGCTACAGTAGCCTTATCGCTAAAGTCCTATTTACTGTTAACAAGGCTAAGCTTTGGTCTAGTTTTAATTTAAATCTTTAATTTTTTTTTTTAAGACTGAGTGTCTGACACTAGAAGCAAATTTAAGCTTTCCTGGTTGGTTTACTGGATGTTTTTCAAGTCTTAAAATTAAGCAATATTTTTTACGTAAAAACACAGCAGGTGAGTTCTCCACAATCTTCTCCAGAGGTTAATATAAAAAAGCCCATAAAAGTGCACAGGACTTCGTAATGGACAAGCGTTGCATTCATACGATTCAGCCAAGTCGGCAGAATCAGAGGTATGGAGAAAATAGAGTCTTGGCAAAGTGAAAGTATGGATGGAAGCTCACAGTCTTGGTCAGTGGTGGAGTCGAGCGGAGCACAGACCACCTCACACCTAGTTTGGGACTCTTTCCATGACCCCACATTTACCTCTGGGTCAGTGTCAAGACCAACCCACAGTAGTGGCTTCAGAATCAGAGGTGACAGTGTCTCTCAAGGCTCAGGAACCCTGGCAGTACATTGCACAATACGAGGGGGCACCCTATGAATATCTCCCCAGTAACTCCCCAGAACAGCATGTAAATACCCACCTAACTGAATAGGGGGTGAACCAGAGAAAACCATGAATATGAAAACAGACTTGGTGGGCATCACTTTAAGTTTCTTGAACACACTTTTCTCTCCTTTTTTAAATTTATTTTTGAGAGAGAGAAAGCAGGGGAAGGGCAGGGAGGGGGGCACAAAGGATCTGAAGCAGGCTCTGGGCTGAGAACAGAGAGCCCCGATGTGGGGCTTGAACTCATGAGCCATGAGGTCATGACCTGAGCCAAAATCAAGAGTCAGACATGTAACCTACTGAGCCACCCAGGCGCCCCTGTTTCTCTCTTCTTTGTATCCCACAACCTAGCACAATATCCAAGTGGCAGAGGCTCAGTAACTATGTGTCTTATTCGTATGTTGAGCTGAGAGGAATGGGGAAGGCAGAGGCAGAGGAATTCAGGAGGACATACTGATCCATCCTCAAACCGCATCAGATTATTCTTACAGTGAAGTTCCAATTAAACCTTCCCTCTACGCGGAAATCAAGAGTTCCATATTGCCTACCATTGGCCTGGCACTCAAGGCCCTCATCAGTAACCCGTCTCACCGCTAGGATCTGTCCAGAATGGAGGCTCATGCTGCCTCTTTCGGTGCTATTTCTCTCTTTGAAGTACTACTGACCTGTTAAACTCATCTCAAAGGTTGTCTCTCCCTTGAAGACCTTTCTAGTTTCACCAGTTGAATAAGATATCATTCTCCCCTGAACATTCATGGTTGAAACTTTCTAGGTCTAGCTTCATACTCTGCCTTAAACAGGCTGAAATAGATGAAATTATCAATATTCATATGTTTCAACCTAAAATTACCACTTTTCCCATATTTGAGAACTTCTAGAGGGATGGAACTATATGTTCTCTCGGTGAGTGTCCTCTGCAATGCCTGGCCTGAAAAAAAATGAACAATCATTTTCATTCAACAAAAAAGTCAATGGTTTCTCCTTAAACTCTTCCATTCCCTTTCACATTATATTCATTCTATAAGGTATAATAGGTCCCAAACCACTGTTACCATTTCTCTCTCGCTCTCTCTCTCTCTCTCTCTCTCTCTCTCTCTCTCTCTCTCTCTCAACATTGAATCTATTCTAGAAATTCCAACTCCACATTAGTTCCTGAACTAAAGCTGAAGACAGTTGATGATCTTATCTAACGACAGCTTATAGTAATAAATCTGAGCTTCATATTTTATTTGTGCTTCTATTCAGCTAACATGCATTGAGGATTGTCACTTTACCAAACATTTGGAGTCACCAGAAAGACACAGCTGAAATATTTGGTCTCTGTCTTCCAACCACAGTCCAATAGGGTAGACAAGCAAGAAAGCCAGTGATTGCCAGAGAAGGTGGCAGGTACAACAAAAGGGGGACACAGGGTCCTATGGGTCCAATTCTATTTGATGATAAAATTGCAAACTAGTGTAGTATTAATTCTTGAAAGGACAGTTTAGAGTTCATCTTTCCAGTAACCACATGGGGAGATGGAAGGTCTTGCCTCTCTGGTCATAGAACCTGTGAACATCCAGGCCAAGGATTAATCTTCCATTTGCATCATTATTATCTGTGCCAAAAATGTGTTTGAACTAATAAGAATTTTATTTGGTTTGTATTTTTACATCCAGAACTAAAAGTATCAATAACTTAAATAGTTGACATAATAAATTGAATTCACATATAAGTTTCATCCAGATAGGAATAAAATGGATTTTTCAATTACAGGGAAACAGTAAAATCAGCGTGGTATTTGGGGGAGGCCACATACGTATGTCAGTGGCACAGAGATCAATGATACATACAGTGTCATTGGCATCAATGTGGGAAGGGCCCACATCAGCTTTGGAACTCCTCTTTTGGAAATGCCCCTGAAACATCATGAAGTAACATGGCATAGTGGTTAAGGACTGTCTCCTGAGCCCCAGAGTGTCTGGGTGCAATCCTGGCTCTGCCCCTGACTAGGTAAGTGACCTATGCAACTTGGCTAATGTACTTTTCCTATGCCAGTTGTTTTCGATTTGGTGCGTATCTCATTGTGAACGGACACATGCGCTTCAGAGACGTTATGCTGGTGTTTACAGCGATCGTGTTTGGTGCGGTGGCTCTAGGACACGCTAGTTCCTTTGCTCCGGACTATGCAAAATCCAAGCTGTCTGCAGCCCACTTATTCATGCTGCTTGAAAGGCAACCTCTGATTAACAGCGACAGTGAAGAGGGCCTGAGGCCTGATAAGTTGGAAGGAAATGTGACCTTTAATGAAGTTGTGTTCAACTATCCCACTCGACCAGACATCCCCGTGCTTCGGGGGCTGAGCCTGGAGGTGAAGAAGGGCCAGACGCTGGCCCTAATGGGCAGCAGCAGCTGCGGGAAGAGCACGGTGGTGCAGCTCCTGGAGCGGTTCTACGACCCCTTGGCCGGAACAGTGCTCCTAGATGGTCAAGAGGCAAAGAAACTTAACATCCAGTGGCTCAGAGCCCACCTTGGAATTGTGTCCCAGGAGCCAGTCCTGTCTGACTGTAGCATTACTGAGAATATTGCCTATGGAGACAATGGCCGGGTGGTGTCATGGGATGAAATTGTGAACGCAGCCAAAGCAGCCAACATCCACCCTTTCATTGAGACCTTACCCCACAAATATGAAACAAGAGTGGGAAAGAGGAAATAACAAGCAGACCTACCTCTAGAGTCATCATGAGGTTTAAGTGAATTACTATTTATAACAGGCTAAGAATAGTGCCTAGCCCATGCTAGGGATTACACAAACCTATGTTAAATACAAATAAAGCCAGTAAACATCATGAGACAGTTGGAATAATGAATTTCTTTTTTTCTTTAATTTTTTTTATTTATTTTTGAGAGATAGAGAGAGTCAGAGCATGAATGAGAGAGGGGCAGAGAGAGAGGGAGATACAGAACCTGAAACAGGCTCCAGGCTCTGAGCTGTCAGCACAGAGCCCACCGTGGGGCTTGAACCCACTGACTGGGAGATCATGACCTGAGCTGAAGTCGGATACTCAGGCGACTGAGCCACCCAGGCACCCCAGCATGATGAATTTCTAATTATGCTCCCATTCAAGTGAACAAACAGAATTCTAAAACCAAACTCTAGAAAAAAAATTATTCTAAAGCACTTTTATGCTGTAGGCGTTAACAATAGTAGTCCATGATTGACCATTATTTATAAATATGAATATTCATTTCTCTATTTGTTCATTGTTCATTATTTAATTTTCGGCAACTCTTTTACACATCTGTTTATATGTTAAAAACCTTCAAATGACAAAAACCATACTCTTTGAATTTGCTGTCAAAGGCGCCAAATCCAAGTGGGCAGTTTGTTGGTGGGGAGTAACTGAACAAACAAGTTCCTTTGCCTTCTTGAAGTGTTGGTTTACTTGGCTTTTTGGTGCCTGTGCATACATTTCCTGTTCGTTTCGTTTACCTTGATTTTCTGTTGAATGCTGAGGGATAGTGGGAAAGATGGCTTATCATTATCGTTAAATAGATTTGAGTGATTTGTAATATCATTATATTCCCACAAGGTGCAGTCCGCTTCAGGACTACCATTTTTCTGGTAGGGTCTGCAGCAGGTCATTGAAGACTTGAGGCAGGTTTCATTTAGAGACAACCCAAGAGACCTACAGTTGAGGAGAGGCAGTGGCGCCTTTTCTTACCTGATCAAAGGGCGCGCTTGTTGGATCCGCCTGGAGAGCCTTAAATTCATGCTCCTATCAATGGGATGAAGGAAATAATATAAAATATGATGATAGAATGGAACTGAGTGATTCCATATGTTGTGGGAAATAACATGGTACCAAAACATAAAGACAGGGGACATGTCAGGGGGAAAAGAATGATGTTGGAGCAGATCTAGAACAGAATTAAAACTGCTTACAAAAATTCTCCTCCTCCTCCTCCAAAAAAAAAGAAAAAAGGCAAATTAAGCTATTTCAGTCCCACTTCTTGCACAATCTATCCTCTAACGGACTACTTTGTGAAATCTCTCCATGGGACTTTTCAAATGGTGGAAGACCCTTTGAAGAAAAAAATTTGCAAGGAGAAAAATCAAATCTTCAGAATATTCTTTGGAAATCAGAATGAGGCAAGGTCAACATGTTGACCACCAACCAAAATATAACATTTGTTTAACTGAAAGCAAAAAGCAGGTTACAGATAAGATAAAACACTTGACCCTGAAAAGTCCTCCTAAGTATATCTACATTCATGTGAGAGAAAAGTGAAACTGGCAAGAAGCTAGATCAGTTCCAAAATTTTGGATGTGTTACAGCCCTCACCAAAATCTCCCAGCCTAGACCCAATGCGGTATCTGGGGCACAGGTGGTTGGATTCATTAGTAAAGACAGTATAATAGAAATATCCCCTTAGAGTGGAAATTATTCTATATAATCTCTGTGACCCATTACCAAAAAAAGTACTTTTGTGAGCTTCCAAGGATTGAAAAGGAGGTTAGAGGGCAAGAACTGCATAAGAGACACATGTAAGGTCAGTGAGGTGAAACTTCTGTCGTCAATATCTGCTTAGCAGACACAATATGTCGACTATAAAGTCTGTGTTTTCAGCAGGCAGCCTGCCCCACAATGCGGGTTTCATACTCCGGAAGTGTCTCTACTATTATTCCTAAGAAAGCCTCAGCTTCTTACCACATCTACTGATTAATGTGTAAGATATACATTTTCAGTGTGCCAGGGAAATGCAATAATATCAAATTGCCTGAATTTAAAGAAACAAAGAGTTTTCCTGATGATGACATCACAGCGGCCCTCTCACCAGCGACTGCACACCTTCAAAGGTCAAACTGTTGAGGAGTTAAGGAATTCACCTGTATCATTTCGAGAAGTGTGCCAAATTAAACCCTTAAAGAGAAGATCGACAAATCCATTTTTCAAAAATGTTCTTGCAATCAGTTTGTCAGGGGTGTCTAAACAGAGTGATTTGTGATCAAGAGTTCTTTCCACAGAAAATATATACATTTCCACTCTGTTTTGTGACTGACAGGAATAGCCAATATTAATGCACTTAGTTATTTATGGCTTGACCTTTACTTTTCACAGAAATTCAGAGCAGCTTCCTTATAAATTCAAGATAATGACCATGCTAACGTTTTTAATATAAATCAACTTTTTTAAATTAAAGGTGTGACGACGACCATTTTGATTTTTTGCTGAATAATGAAATGAGAGAAGAAAATCAAAAACAGAATTTCGGTGTACCCAGGTAATATCTCTAATTTTATCTCTTCAAGTGTGAACTCAGACCCCCTATTGCATGGCATTCGCTGTACTATATATAATGTGACAAAGGAGAGTTCAGAAAAAAAAAAGATAAAATAGAGACTTCCATATTAAAAGGCAAAATTTTTATTAAGAAAGCCTAAGAATTTACCTGAGAAAGTAAAAGTATCTAATACAGAGTGTATACCTGACAATTAGGAGAATGACAAATAACCGAATAATTACTGTCAGATGAAGGCACAGGCAGCATGTTCTTCTGGGAAATATTTTTGAACAAGTGAAATTTTGAATGGCGTCTAGAGGGAGGTAGGATCTCAGAACCTTGCTTCCCTGTAATGCCCTTCCACTTACCCTTCTAAATTGCCACTCTGTTTAGCCTCGGTTGTGCATTTACTACTTAGCCCGTGTCAGCCACTGTGCGGGGCACTGTGAATACAGACACTGAAACACCTGCATCCTGTCCTCAGAGAGCCTCACGGAGGAGACGGTGCCCTAATTCAACGTGATGAAGGCACCAACAACATCGTCAAGTTGCCAGAGAAAGACAGTCTACCTGGCAAGTTAGAGATGCTTTCAAAGGCCAGAAGCTGAGTCGAGAGGGGAACAGAAGTTCCTTAAGCAGAGTGGGAGAGAGTCAGAATAGCTAATATTAACAACTCAGGCAACAACAGTTGTTGGTGAGGATGCGGAGAAAGAAGGTCTCTTTTGCACTGCTGGTGAAAATGCAAACTCGTGCAGCCACTGGGAAAACGGTGTGGAGGTTCCTCAAAAAATTAAAAATAGAACTACCCTATGACTCAGGAATTGCACCACTAGGTATTTATCCAAGGGATACAGGTGTGCTGTTTCGAAGGGACACATGCACTCCAACGTTTGTAGTAGCACTATCAACAATAACCAAAGTATGGAAAGAGCCCAGATGTCCATCGACGAATGAATGGATAAAGAAGATGTATACAATGGAGTATTACTCAGAAATCAAAAAGATTGAAAGCTTGCCATTTGCAACTATATAGATGGAACTGGAGGGTATTATGCAAAATGAAATTAGTCAGAGAAAGATAAATATCATATGACTTCTCTCATATGAACACTTTAAGATACAAAACAGATGAACAAAAGGGAACGGAGCAAAAATAATATAAAGACAAGGAGGGGGACAAAACATAAGAGACTTAAATCTCGAGAACAAACAGAGGGTTGCAGGATGGGCTGTGGGAACAGGGGATGGGCTAAATGGGTAAGAGGCATTAAGAAATCTACTCTTAAAATCATTGTTGCACTATATGCTAACTTGGAGGTAAATTGTAAAAATAAATTTAATTTTAAAAAATTAAAAATTTAGTAAAATTTTAAAAATTAAAAAAAAAAGAAGAGTGAGAGAGAAGGCCACAGTGAGCAAAGCCCCCGTGCACGGTCAGCAGCGCACCAAGGTGGAAAAGCACACAGAGCTTCCACTTGACCAGAGTCCAGAAGCTTCAGAACTGTAGGTCCCATGGAAAGCCAATGAAGCCAGAACATAAAGAAGGTTATTCACGTACAAGCCTGTTTCTGCATCAGCACTATAAGTGTGTCAAGAAAAACAGCATTTATTTTTTAAATTATTTTATTTATATTTTATTTTTGCCCCCAGCACTATTATCCATTTGGTCCATGAGCAGCCAAGGAGGGAAATCATAAGACAAACTCCCACTTTACTGTTTGGCATTGTTCTAAAATTCATCTTTGTGAAGGTAAAAGAGTCCATATGGAAGTTCTATGTTGAATATTGACTTGCAGCACTAATTTCAGTTCTTAAATAGGACAATCTTAATTATTCAGAAAAAACTAATGTATAATATGGGATAAAGACTGCATTTATTAGCATGCACTTTGCTTAATCAACCTGATCGTTACTATTGGCCAGACAAGTGCTTATGAATTACGGCATTGCTTTTGGCAAAACTATTTATCTGTGTGACACGGTATGTCACTTTTGAACTTCAACTTGACATCCATAAAATTACATTTTCATCAAACTGAAAGATCAAGCTTTCTGTGCTGACTCACTTGGGTCAACATTTTGCAAATGCCTAGATTTACCACTTGAACCATAAACCCTTTGTGAATAATTTTGTGCACTGATGTTTGATAGCCTAGGGCACAGATCATAATTTCTGAGCAGAAGAAGAGGTGTCAAAGCAAAATGCATTTTCTTTCTGCATACAGGATGACTTACTCCAAAGTGTATTCTCATCAGGTCATTTTTTAAATCCTGGGATAAACACTAACTTCGTAGAGTCCCAAAAAGAGAGTAAACACCACCGTCAGCAGTATATCCTTTCTTTTGTAGGGTTAGGAAGGACCATCACCCCCACAACCAGAGGATTTTCACTATTTTTAACAAGCTCTTACCACAGCTTGTGGTGATTTCCTTCTTGAGATTAGACCTAATTTTAGATTTTTTAAAAATAAGCAATAAGGTAGAAATTTTGGAACTGTCCAAAAGGCCTAGAGATAAGCAAAGAATTATTCTGTTTTGAATTCTCTACCCAGAATGACCCCTCCATGATCTCATTGTCTGAGTCCTGCTTGTGAGGGATTCTTCTTCCATAGGAACAAGCAGATTGGGACCTCTAACCTGGTAAGTTAAAAAGAGGGTTCAGCCTTCAGACAGGTGAACTGCTTGAAAGAGAAAATGACCCAATGTCTCTGGATACAAATGCTGTAATTCAACCATAATTCGATTACCTTATTTGAGGATTTTTAAATGAACAGGTCTCTTGGGATCTTTACTAACCACATTAAAGAGCAATCTAGGGGTGCCTGGGTCACTCAGTCCATTAAGCATCCGACTTTGGCTCAGGTCATGATCTCACAGTCTATGAGTTCGAGCCCTGTGTCAGGCTCTGTGCCGACAGCTCGGAGCTTAGAGCCTGCTTCAGATTCTGTGTCTCCACCTCTCTCTCTGCCCCTCCCCTGCCCGTGCTCTGTCTCTCTTACTCTCAAAAATAAATAAAACATTAAAAAAAGAGAGAGCAATCTGGCACCATTTTGGACCAATATTTTTCACAGCAAGTGTGCAAGTATAATAAATACCTTATTTAATGCAATAATAGAAACTTTCTCTTCTAAGAAACGTGCATATCAGTTTTGGTGATCTGCTCAAGAGCAATTTATTAGCTCCCTATCTTTCCCAAGGAAAAGGAAGAGAAATGTTAAATATGGTGATCCTTCAGGTGATTCACTAAGGGCTTCTGGAAGAAATGATGACAGAAGTTCTCACTGCAGGTGAAAAGTCTGAAGGCAAATCTTTCAGAACTGCTCCGCCCTAAGAAGCACCTTAAATGGGATGAGATGACTGGCTAACTATAACCCTGGAAGAGCAGGTGCCTCGGCGTTAGAGCTATCTGCAAGATCCATTCAGGTCTTAACTAAGATGATACTAAACTCTGGGGGGAAGGTTGGATCTGGTGCCGGATAGGTGGCACTTACAAGAATCTCTTATTGGCAAGACTTGTCATAAACCAGTGTTGGTAATATTGTTGTAAAACTGCAGATTCTCAAATGTCAAAAAGCCAAACTTCTAAGTGGGATGACTGAGAAGAAAGATACATCACTCATGATACTTTCTGTTGCAACTGAGACAAAATTCAGTAGGCCCAGATTGAATGGCAAAGTAGATTTATTAGCTCACTGAACTAAAAAAGCCCAGAGATAGAGTTTTAGGCCAGGCTTGATATACCATTTCACCACGACAGGAAACACCCAGTTTCCTTTCAGGTCTGGCCCTCTCATACTCACAAGTAGCTTTCTGGGCCATATGTGTTTCCTTATTCAAGCTCAGGGGCACACAGCAGCTGCCTAGGTACCCACAGAACCTCAGGAAAGTTCCCTTTCCAGAAAATTCCAGACACATCCTAACTCTCATTGGTGTGAATCCTGTGCCTCGTAACCAAGGCAGGTTTCCTGTCAAGTCATGGACTTTATCGCTAGAAGTATTTTTCTTTTAATGATCTGCTATAGCCCTCGATTTAATGGTTTTCACCTTGGGCCAACTCCAAGCAGACTATACAGGAACACTCCATCTTAACTGTATCTTCAGGAGAATAGTAACTGTCTCTGCCCTCCAGCAGAAGTACAGAGCAGGAGGAGCCTGGAAGAGTCTGGATAAATCAGGCTTGTCTCAGTTCCAATCTTATTTTCAATGGAGTCTCTGACCTCCTTGCTTTTGCTTGAACTAACTTTAGCGTGGAAAGCCCTGCTAGACCATAAACCACTACTACATGAAATACCCCTCTGCAAAGCCATGGGGGGTTTTCTTTCTCTCTTTTCAATTTCAGAGTAAGCATAGCTCTTTTAGTAAGACCTGCAGGGGCACCTAGTACCATGCCTGGCATATAGGCGAATAGCATAGACGAATGCGATAAATGTTAGATGAACAAAGGGATGGTAGATGACAGAGATGGGATTTAACCGGATGGTATGGAAAGGCAGCGCACAGAGTCCTGATGGAGCAGCTGAAGAACAGTAAATAGACCTATCAGGCGTGAATCAGGTTTCTGAACGGAAGCAATGTCCAGATGGAAGAAAGCATCAGTGTCAGGCAGGAGTGTGAGTGTCCCTCTTTGCCACTTACCATGTGATTTTGATTAAGCTAATCAATTCACTGCATCTCATCTTTTTTTAATCTGTGAAATGAGGGCACTTGCCCCAGATAGCAGTTGTGAGGATGGAATGCTAGAAAAACTGGGGCACCTGGTTGGCTCAGTCAGTGAAGCACGTGGCTCTGGATCTCCAGGTTGCAGGTTTAAGCCCCCTGTTGGGTGTAGAAATTACATAAAAATAAAACCTTAAAAAGAGAGAGAGACAGACAGGGAAAGAGAGAGACAGAGAGAGAGAGAGAGAGAAACTAACAAGGTGTTTTGCTGGCTAACAATAAATGATAACTATTATTACTGCTATCTTATGTCATGATGGCAAGTTAGATGTAAACTTAAAATGTCCGAGTGGGAGGCAGTGAGGGGAGGAAAGCAACATGTGCAGAGTGGGATGAAGAACTGGGAACTGGAGGATAGAAAGGGCTAGAACAGGAGACCAATTCATCCTGAGCACTCAGCACTTTTCATTTAAAATAATATGGTGCTGGGGCATGTAGGTGACTCAGTCAGTTAAGCGTCTGAGTCTTGATTTCAGCTCAGGTCATGATCTCATGATTCTTGAGATCGAGCCCCTAGTGGGGCTCTGCACTATCAGTGCAGAGCCTGCTTGAGATTCTCTCTCTCCCGCCTCTCAAAATAAATAAATAAATATATAATTTCTAAATATTTTATAAACAAAATAATATGGTGCCATTCCAGGGGCACCTGGATGGTTCAGTTGTTTATATATCTGGCTCTTATTTTCAGCTCAGGTCATGATCTCACAGGTTCCTAAGACTGAGCCTGGTGTTGGGCTCTGTGCTGACAGCACAGAGCCTGCTCGGAATTCTCTCTCTCTCTCTCTCTCTCTCTCTCTCTCTCTCTCGCTGCCCCTCCACTACTGATGCACTCTCTCTCACAATAAATAAATAAGCAAATATATATATATGGTGCCATTCAAGGTTTTATCAGCCCCCAGACCTTATGTTTTTTAAAGTCTTTACAATAAGATATGCACCATGGTATTAACAGTGTGTATGAGTCAATTTGTGATTGCAGGTTCTATTTGCCTTTTTAGGTTTATCATATTTTCAAATATTTTTATGGTAAATCTTTTTTAATCATTTGAATCTCTTTTATTTTTTCACTTTTCATGTAAATATTTTTGACAATAAAAAGATGTCTAGCGAAGTCAACATTGAAAACTGAGAACTCTTTAATAAGTCTTGTGATCATTAGTTGATATTTATTGAACCACCCCAACGGACTGAGCAAAATCGTGCCACTAACATCTGTCTCAAATGACCAGCGACCCACAGGGAGCCATTGCCGGTGACCAGATGGTTTCCACACAAAGCTAATGTACCTTCTGGGGCAGGAATGAGTTATATCCAGGAAAGCAAAGGGAGAGGAGAGGGCTGGGGCTTTGTTCCCAGGCGCCTGGAGCTCCATTACTTCCCTGGCGCTTTTCACATCATGTCCTATGAGAGAGAGTTTCTCTCACTATTGAGTAATTATTGAAACTGGGTTAAAATAAAAAGCCACGTCTTTACAACAAATTTCAATGGCATTGCATTAAGCTTCCCTCTGGGTTTATCATGTTACTTGGCATATAAAAGACAACTAATATATGTTGATGTGATGCATTTTGCAAAAGGTAAGATAACTCAGATAGCAAACAGCGATCATTACAACCACCAGGCCGCTGTGTTCAACTCCGCACATATAAGTATGCTCCCACTTCACAATTGTTACGAGTGTATTGTACAAAATCGGAGGCAAATTATCAAGAGTAGTGACTTTTCATTTAAATGTGTATATAGCTTAATTCGTACCTTAGCTTGTAATGTGACAGAGAAACAACTGTTTGAAAAGTTTAAAAATTCCATCAAAATGGTGATTTAGAAGAATGTCGGGTTTTTTTTAATTGTGAATAGACCCAGCCCTGCAGTGAAATTTCTATACATGCTGTGAATTGGAATGTTCATGTTCTTACCCTTCGGCTGTAATTTGGCCTAATTTGTCAAAAGGCTTCCCACCTACCCTGAATAATTGAAGTTAACTAGTCAAACGTACAGTTAACCCTAGTAGCTTTTCGAGACATTATTTAAGCAAAAGAATTTGTTTCAAGCGTACAGCCAGGGAAAATCAAGACCTAAAGGGAGAAGATGCTCTACCCATTCCTAGTCTAAGCTCTTGGATTGCCTCCCGCCAGGATTTAATCACAACAATAAAAAGCTACCACCCTTCAAGGAGCACTTGCCTCAGACCAGGTACTATGCAAAGTGCTTTCCATGCTTTGCCTCTTTTAATCCCTCTCCTAATGATTCTTCACTGGTGAACATTCCATGGCTCAGAAGAAATAAGTGACTTGCCCAAGGTCACCCAGTTTAGACGTCACAGAGCCAAGATTTAATCCCCCGCCTGTTTGACCCCAAAGCCCTTGCTTCTTACAGCTCCACTAAAGGGAACCCAGAGTCATCCTGATAGATGAATGGACAAATCAGCGACTGCCTCAGGCCGCTTGGAGTGGTGCTCAATGTCTTTCAGGCCATCCTGGGGATGTTGAATGTCTTTTATTAATGTTCATGTCCAGTAAGAACCATGCCTTAGTGGGGCGCCTGGGTGTCTCAGTCTGTTAAGCATTTGACTTTGGCTCAGGTCATGATCTCACGGTTGGTGGGTTCGAGCCCCACATCGGGCTCTGTGCTGACAGCTCAAAGCCTAGAACCTGCTTTGGATTCTGTCTCCCTCTCTCTCTCTGCCTCTCTCCTGCTCACGCTCTGTTTCTGTCCCTCAAAAATAAATAAACATTTAAAAAAAATTTTTAAATAAAATAAAAAGAACTATGCCTTATAGAAAAAGACCAAATGACTCTAGCATGCACTTAATGTAGCACGTACTATGTGTCAGTCACTGTCTGAATGTAATACAGCTTTCTTTTTAATCCTCCAAACCTTATCGCTTTCATAATGTCAGTCAGTCCTAATATACCAGTAGTAATTTGAGACATAGGGGAATTAGGTAGATTGTGTAAGGTGACATGGCTGCCAAGTGGAAAAACAGAGATTCAGAAGCAGACAGGTGGGTGCCAAGGCCACGGTCCCACCCACTCTCGCCGAGACTGCGCTCTCATTTCACAGCTTCCAGGGTCTCTGTGTCAAGCCATGACCAAGGCTTTTGGAAGCTGCTTTACTCTTTGAGGTTTTGCAAAGTGTTTGGGAGACGTAGAGATAAAGTATTCAATTCAGTAAGTAGCTATTCTGTTTGTATGTTCATATACATTTTTGTACAAAACACTGTGGACTTGTATTTTCTTCAGCAGGACCTAAAGGGGATATAAAGAAGAGAGAAAACTTTATGGTGAGAAAAGTGTTATAACCATAATAAAATGGCTTTTTAAATATGTATAGACTCCAAGACCTTTCTTTTAGTCAGATAATATCTAACTGGCTACAGGAAGATTAACAAGGGTAAGATGATGCATTTGAATTGCAAAGAATTAATATTTAATTCGGTGTCCATGGTACATTTCAGGCACAGGACAAGGTGATTTTACAAAGCAAGGCAGGAGATAGCTCAGTTCACATAGCAGTGGATTGCTGTGAGCCACCTCTGGGGCCAAATTTACATGAGTTAATCAGTCAATTAATTCAATAATTCAACTACCTATATTAACCTTTTTCCTAATATAATCTTATAACCTTTGGCCCCATGGAAACAGAACTCATACAAATCAATTAAGCCACCGCACATTGGACACCTCAGGCAGAAGAAAAGAAAGTCTCTCATCCAACATGTTCCGATGCAGAAGAAAAAGGCTGGAGGCTAGGAGAGAAGCCATTTAACTAAATGCTCTCTCTCTCTCTCTCCTGATTTAATTGTACTGTACTGAGTTGACTAACAAGATCAAAATGAGAAAACCTATCCGATGATTAAGAATTGGGTGTATTCATCACCCTTTATACACCATTGGCTTGATTCCCTTTGGAAAGCAATGCGGATCCAAGCAATTCCCGTATATATGACTCTTCTCCCTGGGAGAGAAATGGTTTTGCCATAGGGTTGAAATCATCCTGCAATATAAGAAAGGGTGAACAGTGCAGAAAACTGGGACCCTGCAAACTAAAAAGAGTCCTTAAAATAATCCAAAGAAAAAACAGAACTCTATTTTATACTATGTATTTTTGCAGAAATAGAAATAATATTAATTTGCTGTGTACTTACAGTGTGTAAAGCACTTGGTAAACATTACGGGTAAAGTAACATATTAGGATAGTCACAGTATTAGACTGGGGTCCAGTTCTGGCGCCTCCACCTGTGTGGCCTTTTTGATGCTTACTTCTCTTTTCTAAAAAAGGTCAACAATTCCTACCTTACCGAGTCACTGTAAAGATCAAGTAAAATAATGCATATGTGACAGAGATTGCTGGTACACCTCCTAATTTTTAGCTAGATGCTTGACTACCTGGAATAAATATTATATTTCCCAGACTCCCTTGCAATTAAGTGTGGGCATATGACATTATAGCCAATGGGAAGCAGACAGCAGTGGCATTTGGTAGCATTCATTCACCATCCTTAAGAAGAAGCACATAAGTGCACCCTTTGCCTCTTCTTTGTCCCTTTCTCCTGTAACCTAGAACACAAGGCTACCATCTAAGACCAGGAGGTTCTGGTTACACACGGTCACTCAGAAACAGCGAAGGAGCCTAGGTCCCTGACACCATGGAGTGTCACATCCTTGATCCATCCAGTCGGAATTTTCCAGAAAAAGAAATGTTTCTATTTGTTTAAATCACTGTTATAGTTTGGTTTTCTGTACAACTCTTGTTAAAATACTGCTTAAGCACGTATCTTACTGGGGTGGAGAGCAATGAAGGGAGGGAGAAGAGAGCATTTGTAACATAACAAACAGAAAGGAAACCAGGCTCTTCTCAAATGTACCTTGAGGATCCAAGTTTATAGACATATAACCTCCTCTTTTTCTCTATATCTACTGTTATGTGCACTGGACTTCAGCTCTACTATGCTAAGATTCTATCGATCCAATATTGTTACTGCCACAGAGAGTTTCAGAAGAAGCATCTACCTACCAGGGAAGTTTAAGATTACCACTCCAGACAACACAGCAAAAGCCACCTGGGACTACCTGGACAAAGGGGCCTGCAGCAGTCTGGAGCCACGCTGGGTTAGGGCTCCAGGGATGTTTCCTATCTAGAGATAGACTATAAGCCAGACAAAAGGAATGGCCAAGAGCTCAAAGAACTAACTCTCCTCACCCTCTGGCTCAGAGCAGGGATCAGTCTTTATAGCCCATCTGACCACACTCTGCACAGTCCTGTGCACTACTAATGTCCATGTGTGTTCACTGCCAACTTCACCCTCCTCAACCTTCTCCCAAGAATTGGTGATCAAATCTGGCCTCCATGCCTGCCCTCCTTCACTCCCCAGAGGTGCCACAGACCAAATATGTATTTTCCTTCATTACTATTTATATGAGTCCAGACTATTGGCCAAGAAGACATGCCCATCAGTGGCAGCTTAATAGTGTGGCACTGGGCAAGTCACTCAGCTTCTTCAACTGTGAAATGGGGCCTGGGGGACCCCCAAAATTCTTCCTACCAGAAGTTGGCACCATACAGATTCTGTAACATTGTGACTTTTACCTTGAAAAAATGACACCTGCCATTTTTGCCCAACACAGGTAACCTACTTCACTCTTACCTGGACTAATAGCAGTCATAGGTATATAACGGGAAAAAGTTGTGTCATTTTCCCCACCTTTAATGGCATCTCTTCCACCCAAGGTCTAGTACTCCTGTATGTCTCCAGGACAGAAGTAGGAGAGAGGGGTTTCTCCCTGAGGCCTATCAGGGGAACTCCTACTTGTCTTCAAGGGTCAACTCAACATCATCACTTCTGGGAGACTTTGCCTAAATCTTCCCAGGTGATTTTGTACTTCATCTGTTGCTTCTCAGGTACCTGTACATGACTGTCTAATAAGACTCAACACCTTGTAATGTATTCCATGTGCGTGCACATGTATCTCCACCTCCAACTAGACTGAGAGATTTATGAGGGAAAGAATCAAATCTTACTGATTTCTGTTTCCCCAAACCTTAGAAAAGCACTCGCCATACACCGGGAGCTTAGGAAAGAGATGACAAATAAGTGAGCAAATGAATGCTCTACTATTATCATTCCAATGTATTTTTAAGCTCCAGGATTACCTTGGGAAGGTAATTTTATCATGTTCTTGAGAAGAAGATGACAGGGCGCTATATGTTGTTTATCTAATACTTTCTACTACAGTTTGAGCCGCTTCCCTTTGTCGGATCCTCAGTGAAAACAGAGAACATATCAACACCATCTATGCCTGAGTGACCTGATGCAGGGTTCCCAGGTGTTATTTCAGGCTGCAGAATGGTCATCATGGAAATGCAATAAGGATATCCATTTATGAAGTAATTCTTTAACACTCTTACTTTTTCAAACTAGCAGCCAAAGCCCTGGGGACAGGGCAAAAGCAGAGAGGAAGGTCACCAAAAGAACCCAATAGGGATTGGAGTAGCAATTTTGCTACCAAAGTGTGGGCTTTTATTTTTAGTCCCTGGTAAACTGCTTTGGAGTTTCAACTTCTTGCCTGTCCTGGTAATCCAAGAAAATGGGCACTGCTTCTGGGGGGCGCAAAAGGCAGGAGATTAGCCAGATTTGATGACTGAGCACAAGAATATGGAAAAAGAAAATGGGAAGAGATTTTTTTCTGAGTTGGCATGGATGGGGGAGGAGCCATTGCTGTGGAAAAAATAAGGAGGAAAGAAAAATGGTGGTGCTGTCAGTAAGGGGTAAAGACAGAGATCCTCTTGCTCATACTTCCTGCTATAACCAAGTGAGTAGGAGAGGGCAACTGGGGGGAAAGCCTCCTTGGAGCACGAGACAGATGCAAGGTTGGCTTCATGAAGAGCAGTGGTTCTAAGAGAGAGACACTGGACCCCCAACATGACCACAGAGCATAAAGTCTCTTGACAACTTGATTAATCCAAAGTGATGTGATGATCATTCAAAAGTCTAGATGTGTAAAGGATTCTTTTTACCAGTGCAACCAGTGTGGTATTGTTTTCCTTTGATAAAATCACTATTTCTATATCCCTGAGTCCAGAGAACTTGAAAAATCTCTCACAGACTGACCTTTGTCTATCTTCTGAGGTATGCACATGTCATTCTAACATGCAGTTACCTTATGCATCAACATGCATGCTCCTACTCCTTGCCATGGGCCACATTCCTGCTGCCTATTAGACTTCCATGTCTGGAAGTCAGACCTAGAATCTTAGAACCCAACTCAAATGTCTTCTCCTCTGTAAAGCCTCCCATGATCACCACAGGCAGAGATGCATGTTCCCTCCAATATATGAGCCCCTGTAGCATTTTCCTGATGCTGCATTCTTTGTTTCCACATCTGTCTTCTTCACTTGACCCTGAGCTTTTGCGGGGTAGGGATCACAGATCTTTGCATCCTCAACAATCAGGACTTGTCTATCTTAGACTCTAAACAAATTACTGATAAATGTATTAATAATCAATTAATCAAAAAGTGGCCTGCTTATCTGTCTGGCTAAAGGGATGTCCTCCATGATCTGAGAGGACTCAAAGTCAAGCTCTCCCCAGAATCAATCAAATCCTTGATATCAAAAACACTCTACCCCAAATTTATATATATGTTAATGTTAATATGTTAACAAATCTCTTAGAATATTTTTTGTAGGAAGGACAAGGATGCAAAGTTTGAAGATTGTATAGCATATTCATAGCACGTATATGAATATTATTCAGCAATCAAAAGGGGAAAGCTATGAATACATACAAATGAATCTCAAAACAATATGTCAACTATTTATTCCATTTCCGTGAAGTTGAAGAATAGGCATTAAAGAAGAATATCTACAGTGGTTTTGGGTGGGAGAGTTAGACTAAAAGGGGGCACATGGAAACTTGTAAGGATAATAAAAATGTTTAGTGTCTCAGTTTGAATGGTAGTAACACAGATAAATGTATTTATCAGAAGGCATTGAACTTAGATCTATGTACCTTACTGTATCTAAATTCTGTGAGAATTACTATTTTATAAGAACCATGCACTTCAAAAAGTAATGCTATAAACATTTTTCCTTGGGAGACGGAAAAGCTCCGGTATGCTCTATTTGAGACATCACCTCATAGGAGAGAATATATGGCATTGTACCTACCATAACGACAGTGCAAAATGTAAACCCTTTCAAAAATGACAAACTGTCAGTCTACTGAGGATTCCAACAGGAAGAAGTGTTCAAAAGCCTTTATTAGAATTTCACTGTTGCTTGCCTGTCATAATAGATCTTAAATCAATTCTCCGATTATGAATTGCCTATTATAATATTACCTATTATTTTTAGTCTCTTTTTTATGAGAGTGCAGAAAAATATTTTAACTTGAAGAGGCAATAAGGGAAATGTGACTGCAAGTGGCAGCAAACAAGCATTTTATGAAGCCAGCGTGATAGGTAAGTGCTTTGAGATCTATGAATTAAGAGCTCTGTGACATGTGCCTCATTGCTCAATAAGAAAATGCTTTCATTTTGATGATCTACACAAAGACTTCAATTGCCATCAGGGGTCAACAAAGTCATCTATCCAAAACCTATATCTTGAATTTGCTCATAGGACTCAAATTGCTATTTCTCAGCTCTTTATTACTAAATGCCCTTAGCCAGAGCCCGGGAGAATACTGCAGACACAGGTATGTGCATGCACACCCATTGGGGGGGGGGGATTGGAATTGTGTTCCAGGCTCTCTCGCCTATGAGTTCCATAATCTTGAGCAAGCTACTTAACCTCTGTTTTCTAGAGTCTTTCTCTGTAAAATGGGGTAACGGGATGTACCTTGAAATCGTTTACAAGTTAAACATGGTTATGTGTCTGGCCCAAGATCCAGCTCCTAGGAAATCTCAGTGGATGCCAGAAGTAAAGCAACCATACAGAAGAACTTCAAGGACTACAGGGGACCTTAGACATTATCAGTGCACAGACAAGGATACCCAGGTGCACACAGAGAGAAACTGACTTCCTAGAATCACACAGATATTTGATAGCAGAACTGATGCCAGAACACAGATTTCCCGACTCCCCAACCAATGCTGTTTCCAACAGTCCTGTTCTTTCTTCTTCTGTCCCCCAACTTTTACTATGCCATGTTTAAGTTGCTAAAATATAGAAAGAAAGAAAGAAACTAAGTGTCCACTATGTGTTAAACACTGGTCTAGTGGTGAAGAACTGTGGTGGTGATTCTATAATGTACAACAATACAAGGCTCTAATAATCACCTAATGTTTGCCTCCCAAAAAAATGGGTAAATGATTAGCAGAGTAATGAGAGGTGCAAAAATAAGTATGTGAAAATGCTCTGAAAACTATCAAATACACAGAGGTGAGCTATAATTAGGGTTAAATCAGATATATATTTACATATTTAATTTATCCCATATTTGATGGTGAGTTATAATATAGCTGTTGTTTATGATTTTAGTCTCCCAGGTTCAGATTTTCATATTTCTGTTTATTTATTTTTATTTTTTAATGTTTGTTTTTGAGAGAGAGAGAGACAGAGACAGAGCACAAGCAGGAGAGGGGCAGAGAGAGAGGGAGACACAGAACCTGAAGCAGGCTCCAGGCTCTGAGCTGTCAGCACAGAGCCCTATGTGGGGCTCCAACTCAGAAACTGTGAGATCATGACCTGAGCTGAAGTTGGCCGCCCAACCAACTGAGCCACGCAGGCGCCCCAGATTTCTGTTTCTTGGGCTGGGCGCACTTTATTTTGTGTTAACTTGCATTTCGTTTTGTGAAGTCGTCCTTCCACATAAGCGTGTTCTGCCTCCCGAATAGCTTTTGTGAATTTGAAGGTAAGTGTCCCATCTTGCGTCTTCCTGCTCAGCCCTCCCAGCGTTTATATCAAGGTTCAATACTCACAGGGGTCTCAGGAGACAAAACTGGCTGCATAAAGGTATGTTCTTCCCCATTTGGTAAGAGTAAAGCCTCAAAGCTTTACTCTTGAGCACTTTTTTCTCATAAGCAGTAAGCCTCATTCTGTTCCCCTTCGTTGTTCTTGTCTTCTATTATTCCCCCACAAAACGAAATTTTATTATGACCAGGATTCAGCAAATAAAACTAACATGACTCAGATCCTTAAAACCCTAAGAGTGCTTCTCGGTATAATAGAAACTCAACTCCACTGGCGCGCCCAGCAGCTTTGATCCCAAAAAAGATAAAAACCTGTGCCTTAATACCTCATTATTTTCCACTCCCCTCAATCACACTGGGGTCCTTTTATCATTATTTTAATGAATCTTTGTATAAATGGCTGGGAGCCTTCATTCTTGAGTGCTCTTGAGAGCTGATCTGAATCATACCCACAGAGCGTATTGTGTGAACTTGCAATTATTTCCTGTGAATGTTCTGTGAATGTGTTGAAACCAAGCATGAACACTTCCAGCCAAACTGCCACTTTTTTTTCAGGACCTTTACAGCATCCCAAGTTCCAAAAACAAGAAGCGTTAATAGTTTCTAACACAGAAACTGTGGACGCTCAATTTGCAAAGGGAAAGGTTTCGGTTCCCACATATATTATTTTCACGTTTAATAGTAAGCCATAAGCAATATTTGATCAATCACTGTCCTCCTCTGTCCCCCAACAACTGTTACAACAGATGACCTCCACAACAGTGAGGACAAAAGGGAATCCCCGTTGGCTCCAGACACACACATAATTAGGAAAATAAGTGTGCAGCTATTTTAATGTATGGTTCATGGTCCCGACAGAAAGTAAATTCCATCTCAGGAAGAAGAGAAATCTGATGTCAAGGGAGGCCCTACCAGATGGGAAGAGAAAAGGGAAAGACTTCCTCTTCCAAATCCCACTAGAAAAAGGAGAGATCAAATACCCATAACCTTGCTTGCGGTGGAACTTGGCACAGGAAGCATGTTAGAAACATCTAGACAAATAGATGGGGAAATGTGAGGGCTTTCATTAGAATGTGAGGTTGGTGTACTTCCTGGGCACAGCTTCGGGAGCATGTGAACCAAGTGCAGCGCTGGTAGAGGGAGAAGGTTGGACAGAGGAGCCCTGGCCATGCTCCTGGCTTCCCAAGGCTTGGGCAAATCATGCAAGAGATCTGGGTCCTCCCATCTGCTCTGGAACAGCGGTTCAGAGATGGGAGAAGGCCTGTGGGGGATCGCAATCTGATCAAAATGATCACAGCATTCAGACGCTTCATGATCAGAGCTAACACCATGAACTCAATATTGGATGCTGACCTCCCAACAGCCAGATAGGCCCACATCCAACATCAGCACAGGATCAGCCATGGCACAGTGAGGACCAGCGGGGAGCCAACGGGCATTGCATGGGTCTGAAATCCCCACGTCTTTCCTGCTAACATGAGGTCGCACATGCCTCACATCTTCATCTATCTGGGCTCCATGGCATTTTGGGGGAGGAGGGAGAAGAATCTAGAAGACTGAACATTCACCCAGCAGGGACGGAGTCCTTCAAAACAGACTTAAAACCCAAAGATACGGGACAGTCTAAATTGACACATTTAAGGATAGTTTTCACCTCTCTTCCTAACTACCACCATCCAGCTGAGTGTGGACCGATAAGGAAACCATATCAGTTTTAGGAAACAAAGAAACTCCATTTGCTTTGCACTTCTGTGTGAGGCACGTGAATTTATCACATCATCACACCACTACCCGCAGCCCTAAATCCTCCTAAGCCATCCAATTCTAAGTTATTCCATTTATTTCAAATATTGGGGTTTTTTCAATCTCAGTGTAAGATTTCTTTTTTCTGCTGGGTCTTGCCTCAGCAAATGTACCCAAGAAATTTTTGAGAGCTGGAAAAAGACGCCACAAAAAATCCCAAACCTGCTGGGACAAAACCAGTGGAGAGATGTCCCCAAGCTGCCACCTGTGGGCTCTGGGGGCACACAATCAGAGGGAGGAAGAAGTATGTGCGTGCACAGTTCCACCCATGGGCACCAAAGGGTCTAACATTTATCTGCTGGAATTTCACAACCAGACTGGGGCAGGGGAGCTGACAGGGCATCCAAATGTTAAGGGAAGCTCTTAAATTTCCCCATCGTGTTGGTCCTAAATGAAACACACATCCCTCCAAATCCAAATCTGTGGAGCCTTGAACAGTGGCTGCAGGCCGACCCAGTGGTATGAGGTTACCATGAACCACGCCTACACACACACACACACACACACACACACAGAGTAATCATCTGTTACACAGCACCGAGCTCCCCACCACCCCCATAGCACGCCATCACCAAGGCAACAAGGCAAATCTGCCTCTTCCTCATTCCACATGCACCACCTCCCACTTGAGATTCCACATTAACCTTTGAAGTTTATTTTCCTTCCTACAACCTCACACTTCATGTTCTATTAACCTCTTCAGGTCACTTTTGGAAAGAGGAAGGGAATGAATACATTCATTTTCTTTTTATAAAAATAAAGACCATTCAGATTAGGCTGGGACCAGGGGGAAGAGGGCAGAGCGAGTGCCTTCCTCCAGGTGGGCCTGGCCCTGCTGGACAGGACTCTGTGATTTGACCTCTCTGGTCCTTGGAATGCTGAGGGCACAGCTCACAATTGAGGTGGCTCACAATTTCCTTTGCTCCGATCTTTCCAGGGACCGCCACTGTTTCAGATTTAGCTGTGTGAGCATGAGACTCCATCTTCCACAGTGATGTCAGGCCCCTGTTCCCCCTCTAATTAGCCTTGGTCCTATTGCAACAGCCAGCTTACACTTTCCTTCTGGGCTCCTCTCTGAGCAGCGCGCCCTCGGTAAGAGAGCACACACAGTTATACTCCAGCTTGGGTTTTAAAAGGCCAGGTCTTTCTTCGTTTCTGCCTTGTAAAACGTGTCCTTTCTCTCCTGTCTTGGGTGATAATTAGCACCGGGGAGGTCTGCTACTAAAAAGGAAGGCATTCTGCCTCCAAGAAAATCTCTTCTTCCTTGAGGCCTTGTATTCATCGAATGTAAAGTCCAGGGTAGATTGGTTGTATTTCCCAGTTGTTCCCTTTAGTTTTTCCATCTAGAAAAGAAAATTGTTTTAATGCTCTATCAATATTTAATGATAGCAATTATCTTTAACTGGCAAAAGTGCCTTCCATTCTATAAGGTAGAAGGACAACATTTGTATAGTCCTTGTAGAAAGATACTTGTTCCATTACATCTACTAGAGGGGAAAAAACGTAATCAATAATTAACTATCTGAAATTGTTGCCATGAATAATAACATGGTCAGCAAGGACTTTGGTCAATACAAAAATCAGTCCTGGATGCCACCACCTGAAATCATGCACACACACCCTCCTCCTGCTCATTCCTGATGCCGCCCCCAGTATCTGTCTCCACTCTGATTCTACCACCTTTTGTTCAGTTTGCAGCAGTGTCAACAAGTGAGGCCTGAATCCTGAGATGGGCACAGTGTTTTCTTGTTTTTTGGGTTGTTTTTTTTTATTTTTATGTGAGGAAGAGAGACAGTGCTCGAGCTGGGGGGACAGGCAGTAGGGCGGGAAAGAGAGAAAGAATCTCAAACAAGCTCCATGCTCAGTGCGGAGCCCAACACAGGGCTTGATCCCACAACCCTGGGATGATGACCTGAGCCAAAACCAAGAGTCAGAAGCTCAACTGACTGAGCCACCCAGGCGATCGTGGGCACAATGTTTCCTAAATGTCAGCTGTGAACAGATCCTTCAGCCTCACGGGTCCCTGATGATGTGGAGACACTGCCTGGACCTCAGTGCCATCCTCATGGATGTTCTTTGAACTCTAGCCACTGGCCTGATGTCTCCAAGGTCGTTCCTAAAGACTGACTGCGGGACTCCCACCAACAGTTTAAAGCAAGGAACCAAGGAAAAAAGCTGAGTTTTCATATGAAAAATAGCCTGAGTGTTTATGTCTTCCTCAATACTTCTAGAATTCTAACTTAATGAAGATGTTCATAAAAATGATCGATTTAAAAAAATTAAAAGCTTCTTCTTGACACCACACTGACTGGCTCTCCCAGCCAGGCCACAAGCTCACTGAGGCCACTCACTGCCTGGACTCTCACCATTTTGTTTCCTGTGGCTCTTTCTGCCACTGTCATTGCAGCTCCTTCTCTGATAAATGCAGCTCTCCCCAGAAAAGAAATAAAACTTCATATCTTTTGTCACCGCTTCCAGAATGTGGAAGAAAAGTTCTTCATGAGGGAACTTTAAGGATTTCTTCCAGCCTCATCCTGACCCTGGAGTCCAGAACCCTACAGGCTTCACACTGCATGTGTCATGTATCTTCTCCTCAAAGATGGAGATGGATTACTTCCTCTCCCACGGCAACATTTTGTTGCTCATCTCTGTAATGCACCCCCAGGAGAGTTAGGGGACTGGTGCAGTGAGCAACAATTCACTTTAGCTACAAGAGTGAAGCAAGCTTCGATCAAACACACCCAGGATCCGGTTGATTGGGAAAGAAGCGGGCCTTGGTTCCGATGCCTCGCTGTTTGATGTCCCTAAGAAAACTACTGCTCATGGTGTCACAGGATTCTTGCCCATAACGGCTGCACAATAAAGAATATAGAGAAGCAAAGAATCACACAGGCTACAGAAGTTGGTGCACAAGATAACCCGTCAAAAGAACAAAATCACTGGGCCAATGGGCTGGAACAGAAACGTGTGCAGCCTTTCTCTCCCTAAAAGGAAAAGAGCCACATGCTAAGAACAGCTCAGATTTGCAACTGTAGACAAAGAAGGTTCTATAAATGCATCTCATTTTACTGAGGGAACTGGAAGCACTTTGTAGCCTGAATGGAAACTAGTCTATGTCCATGAAACCTTGCTCGGTGTAATGTTGACCCTAAAACTAACCCTTACCTTCACTAAAAATGAAAGTTTGGAATTACACAGTTGTCTCCCCCCAGCTCTACAATTTTTTCATTTTTCCATGACTACTTATGAATAAATTGCTTTTAATTAAATGCACTACCAAAGATTATCAAGTTATGGTTTACATGTATAACTCAATCTACCATCTTGAAAAAAAAATGAAGAGCTAAGATGAGTTTTACAAAATGCAAGGAAGGGTGGGAAGGAGGAAGAAAGGGAAGAGATTGGAAACAATCAACTTATCTGAAAGTAGGGAAATACAGTGGAACATTTATGGGGTCATTAAAATCATTTGCACAGAAACAATGTTTCATGCCACAGGTAAAAATATTCATGATCTAATATTAAGTGAAAAGGGAACACCTGGGTGGCTCAGTCAGTTGAGCATCCGACTTGAGCTCAGGTCATGATTTTGCAGTTCACGAGATTGAGCCCCGTGTTGGGCTTTGCACTGACAGTTGTGAGCCTGCTTTGGATTTTGTGTCTCCTTCTCTCTCTGCCTTTATACAACTAGCATGCATGTGCACATGCACTCTCTCTCTCTCTCTCTCTCTCTCTCAAAAATAAATAAACATTAAATAAAATAAAATAATATTAAGGAGAAAAAAGCAGGAAATAATACATTATAAGACAAATTTCCTAAAAATAAAACAACTTAGCCTGGGGAAAAATACCCCAAAATGCTAATGTTTTTCTCCTTAATGATATGAGACAGGAATTTTTATCTTCTTCTCTATATTTTTCTCTTTTTTCTACAATTCGTTCATGCAACTTTTATATTCAGAAAAATACTAGCATTTTTAAAAGAATATCTCAATGATAAGAGGGTTGATAAAGGATTCAAACATACAGAAAGATGAGTCAGAGACTCAAAGAGGCAAACATTGGCAGTGGCCGTCCGATTATCAGCTGGAGGATGACCCTAGCTAATACTAAAGACAAGACAGCAAGCAGTCGCTAACTGATGCTACTAAGGATTTAGATTATAACTAACTCTTCATTTTTGGGGTTCATTTTCTACACTGTTGCTAGAAAGTTCAGTTTAGGTTCAGACTATCTAAATTGATTAAGTGGGTAAAATGTATAACCTATAATTATTTCCTTCCATGGTCATGTTTTATGATTTCTGCGATGATTAAAATGGGCTTTACAAGCACAGAAGTTTAGTCTTGTAGCAAGACAATCTGACGGCAAGACAGTCCCTATCTCTTTATATCACATGACAGAAAAACCCAGAGAAGCAATCTGTCCCTTATGGTAGGATCAGAGAGTATAATCAATTTTAATCTTCTCAAAAATCTTCATCTCCGTTGATTATTTAGCTATCCAAAGCCCTTCATTTGGTTTATTAGATCATAAATCCAATTTAACAGCACACAGAAACTGAGCAATTTTAGGTCTAAGTAGATTGTTTACTAGTTTTCCCTTGACAAAAGATGATTTCCTTTTTAAAGGAAACTCTTGCTTCTAATTTTGTATTTTCTTTCTCAAAGAGGGAACTTACATTGTTTCTACACAACTTACCTGTCGGCAATAGCAGCATGCCATTGTACTGGACAGCGGCCTTTTAGCAGTGGTATTCAAGGTGCTAAAGTCATTGTGAATACTTATTACACAGGACAGGGGACTTTGAGTCAATATAGTAAGCTAGTGTGGTTGAGGCAGGTCAAAAATACTTCTACTGGACTTTTCAGAGCTATTTAACTTCAATATCTCTGAACAGAACTTGTCCCCCCATGTCTTACTCTTCCCTAGAGCACCAACCTCTCTCCAGAATCTGACACTTACAGACCTCAGGATTCCTCCTTAATATTTATCTGTGGCACTCCTTCCCTAAACAGATATTTAATGAGCACCCCCAACTTAACAGACACTGTGAGTGCTAAGTGCTGGTGATAAGGCACCAAACAAGACAGACCCAGGTCCCTATTCTCACAAAACTTCCATTCAACAGGGAGAGATAGATGAGTAAATACATAAACCTAGTTTGGGCTAGTGTAAGATCAAAGAAGAAAATAAAGTAATGAGGGTGAGTACTTAGGTTTCGTGAACAAGGAGGAAGAAGGGTTTAAGTTCAAACCGTATGCAGAGAAGGAGCTGCCGTCAAGAGAGCAACGAAGGAGCACACCAATAAAGAACTGCCACGTTCAAACGGCCTGAGGCCGAGCAAGAACAATTTGTGGGAAGACCAAGCAGGGAGCCAGCCTGGCTAGAATCTAGGGAGAGAAAAGCCAGATGACAGTGGAGAGATAGATTGAGGCCAAATGATACAAGATCCAAGAATAAAGTTCCAATTTTATTTTAAATGCGGATGGGAAAATACCAAAGGTTATGGCAGCATTGCCTGAAGAAGGTACCATCTGATCTACCAAACTTGAAGGCCGATCTTGATCTATATCATTTTACTTCCAGCCAACCCCAGCGGTGGGATTTCCTATCAAACATAGCTCCAGGGTATCTCCCTAGGAATATAAATCAGAGACAGATGAATTAATATTTCTATTCCTTTCTCATCCCTTTTCTTTTTGGAGATATCACAAATTTTAATTGTGGTTAGGGCAGAACCCAACCAGGATCCACATACCCAACTGCCTATCTGACATTTCCATGGGTACCTCAAACTAAGCACAATCCACCCCCACCTGTCTTTCTCTAAAATCTCACTCACCTCTAGAGTACCCTACCCAAGGAATAGCACCCCCAACCCTCCAGTTTCATAAGCCATGTATTTAGGACTTACCCAACACCTTATATTCCCTTACATCTATAATTCAATCCTCACTGACCCCTCGTTAAAGTTTCTCAATTCCATTTGTTTCTCTCCAGCCCCCACTGAGAGCTGATTCAAACTACCATTGCTCTATAGCAACATCTCTGGACTGGCCTCTCACAACACATTTTTATTTTTTTATTTTATTTTTTGAGAGAGAGAGAGAGACATCATGAGCAAGCGAGGGTCAAAGAGATAGGGAGAAACAGAATCCAAAGACAGGCTCCATGCTCTAGCTCGCTGTCAGCACAGAGCCCAATGCAGGGCTCAAACCCACAAACCACAAGATCATGACCTAAACTGAAGCCGGAACCTCAACCGACTGAGCCATCCAGGCACCCACACACACACACTTTTGTCTTCCCGTAATACACCGAAGCTTGAGTGATCTTGAAGCTGCTTAAAGCTCTGTAATCATTTCTCATCATGCTTAAGACAACCACATTCCAGCCTCCAAGGCTCTGAATGGCCAAACCCTTGTCAATTTCTTCAGACTCATTTGATAACTGTGCCCCTGCCATCCTGGCCCCTTTTCAATTCCTCAAATGTTTCCTTTAATATCAAGGTCTCTGTCCATGTTCTTCTACCCCATTTTCCTTCATCTGGTTAATGCCCATTCATTTTTTAGATCTCAACACAAACATCCTTAGGAAAGCCTTCTTGGGTTTCCCATTTTATGGCCTCATCACATCTGTACCTTTCTTTTATATCATTTATCAAAATGTATAAACATACTTCAAATTAAATCATTATATCTTTGGGTGAGTCTCCCCTACCAGTCACTGAACTCTATGAGATTACCATTACCTTCAGCATCTAATCCAGACCTGAACACCTAATAGATACTCAACAAATGTTTGTTAACTGAATAAATGCATTGTAATACCTATGTCTGCTCAATTCCATGTACATGCAATGCATGGCACCAGCTAGATGTGGTTGATGTAAAGCAACAAAATGTGGCCATACCCCAAGAAGATTTAGAGATGGAAACAGGCATGTAGTAAAGACAAGGTATGAGAAACACATAAAAGTAGCCAGAGAAGGAAGAGATTCATTTATCAAAGAAGATAGGGGCAAAGTTAAGAAATGTGGTCAAAATCCCCAACTTTTGCCCATGCCTTTCTTCAGTCTCCCAACAGATTTTATTTTATATCCTACTCAATATTTACAAGAAGCAGTTTTCCAAAATGAAGATCTAATTTTTTAATCCACTAATATGTATATTGAGCCAAAGGATACAAAGGTGAAACGGAAAAAGAAATCAACCCCTTTCCTTTTCAAATGTAAGCCAATACACTCAGTCTTCTCCTACTCAAAGCGGTTTGGGAGATCTGAACACCAGCTCTCACTCTACTCCAACTTGCTGTGTGTGTCAGTCAGTTCACATTGTCATAACAACATACTATAACAGCAGAAGTTTATCTTCTCACAGTTCTGGAGGCTGGACATCCAAGACCCAGTTGCCAGGATGGTGAGCTTCTGGTAAGAGACTTCTTTCTGGATTGTAAATGGCCACTCTCAAGGCAAATATCACTGTCTTTTCCTTTAATCTCACTCACAAACGCTTCTGACATCAGATGTGTGGGACTTTTCCCCCACCCTGACCAATTCTCTAACTTCAGCTGGGTGTCTCACAGTTCAATTCAATTCAATTTAATTCTGACACTAGCTGGAGGAAGGACAGACCCCACAGGATAAAGAGTCAATCCCACAAGACCGCCTCCCACTTCAGATGCCAGTTACAAGGAGGAGGGGCCCAGGCTACCCACAACTTCTACCTGATATGGCTAGAAATCAGAGATTCCCATGACCCCCTCCTTGAGTTTGATAATTTGCTCAAGTGACTCAATGACCCCAGGAAAACAGTTTACTGACTACTGCCAATTTATTTACAAAGGATATTTTAAAGGATACAAATGAATGATCAGATGTAAAGATACATAGGTGATGTAGGGAAGGGTCTAAGGATGTGCCTGCCAACACAGAAGCTCTCTGAACCCTATACTTTTGGGATTTTTATCCCATGCTGTAGGCATCATCATTAGCTCAGTTGCCAGCTTCTCTCCAAAGAATGAGGGAGCTGAAGGGAAGCTAAAAGTTCCAAACTTCTAATATTGACTTGGTCTTTCTGATGACCAATCCCCAACCAGGAGCCTACCCAGAGACTCCTTGTTAGAACCAAAGATGTTCCTATGATCCATGAAATTCCAAGGAATTTTAGGCATTCAGTTCCAGGAACCGGAGGCAAAGACCAATATACATATATTTTCTATTATTTCATAGTTTCCTTCTTTGCTGTGTCCATACATGGTAAAGAGAGACATCAGGCTCCCTAGTGTCTCTTCTTATAAGGACACTAATCCTATCATATTAGGGTCCCACTCAATGACCTCATTTAACCTTAATTACCTCCTTGTAAACCTTATGTCCAAATAATGTCCCATTAGGAATTAGGCTTCAACATATGAATGCAGGGGTGGGGTGAGGGGGGAGAGGGGACACAGTTCAGTCCATATCACTATGTGATCTTGATCAACCTTGACGACTCTGGTATTTATCCAGATCAATGTCTGGCAATCACATCTCACAGGCCAAAAATCCAACTGGCCTTCTGTTTTTGTATATAAAGTTACTGGAACACAGCCATGTCCAATGTATGATTATTTACATATTATCTATGGCTGCTTTTGCGCTACAACGACAGAGTTGAAGAGCTGCCGTGATGATCTCATGGTTGGAAAGCCTACAAACTGATTGTCTGGCCCTTTTCAGAAAAGGTTTGCTGACTCTTGACCCCAGTAATCCCGTAGGGCTCTCCCAGCTCTAACATTCTAGGATCCCATTCATGCCTTCAGCCTCGAACATCTTTTAGTTCGAGACTTCCAATTCTGCCAGAGGTATTAGTGACCTAATGACTACTTAAGTATTAAATGCTTACGCTGACATAAGTGTGTTCATTAATCTCACATTGTAACTAACTTCTGTACCTTTATTAAGTGAGCTTAAGTAGACAGACATGGAACTAAGTCTTTCCATGTAGTAAATGCATTTTATATCTCTATATCCAAATACATTCTGGTTAAATCATTGTTTTAGGGGCTCTGTTGAGTGCCTAATGTAGCAAGAAAAAACAGAGAGAGTATAAGTGTTCCAGCCTCATTGCCGTCCCCTCTCTGCACTGGCAAAGCCCCTCTACTCTGCACCACACAATTTGGCACAGAGATATGTGCCACACTGTGAATTGCTTGCAAAGTTGTGTCATTTACATTAGCTTTGTGCCCCAAGCCAGATGGTGAGTATCTTGGGGTCAGGGATCATGCTTTCTGAATCAAAAAAAGCATAGAATTAAAGATCTGAAAGACACATTAGCAATCACAATCCAACCTTCTTACTTCACAGACAAATAAACCAAGACCCAGACCAAACCAATGTCTTACTTTTCGTTAACTGTCATGGTGCATTTCAAGCACTGGACTCTGAATCTGTTTGGCAAGAACTTGAAGAATTATCAGAGAAGGGAATCTGGAAAGGAAGGAGGAGGAAGAAGTGCTGGACCCTGACTTGATGGGCTTTTGCTGATGTGTTCTAGGAAACAATCTAAAGTCTACCTTGCTATGGGTCTCTAACACAGCATTTCCTAACATGTGTTCTGTGGGGCGCCAATCCCAAGAGCTGCTCCAAGACAAGGTGGGCTTATAGTCAAATAAGTTTGGAAAAGCTTCATACTGTGCTCCCCTCGTGTAGAACCACATGCGTATCACCACGGCAAGGCTCTGAGAAGTGCTGCAGCAGAAGCTCTGAGAGGCACAGACCTGTTTTTCAAGACATCTGTCAACACTTCAAGAAAAAAGAATGAAATACGGGTTTCTCAGAAATCGCTTTAGAAAAAATACTTTCTATCTTGCACTAGGCAAACTCTATCCAAGAATATTTTCCAGAGCAATTATGCACATTTATCCAAGTCTTTCTTCCATTGTGTATTACAAATCTGAGAAGAAGCAAAGCTCCTTCTCTTTATAAACCTGCCCTACATGGGGCCACTGCCCCTCCCATCATGGTGAGTCACCTGCCTCATGGATGTAGCAGGGGCAAACTTCAGATTTTCCAGGAATCTGTGCTGGCTCAGGGCTTTCTCTTTGACAGTGGCTGGTGAAAAAGGTGGAGGGGAAGGGGTCATAAAACCAGGAATGACTGGTAGCTATTGAAACCAGATTGCCTAGGGAATTCCTCCTCTCTGGTTTTAGTGGTATTTGTAGAAGAAAGAATTATGTGAGTAACTTCGCACGTTATAGTTCTTAAGATCTCTTTTTAAAAGAGTAAACCTAGGGCGTCTGGGTGACTCAGACTTCGGCTCAGGTCATGATCTCATGGTTCGTGGGTTTGAGCCTCACATCAGGCTCTGTGCTGACAGCTCAGAACCTGAGGCCTGTCTTCGGATTCTGTGTCTCCCTCTCTCTCTGACCCTCCTCTACTCACGTTGTCTCTCTTTCTCCCTTTCTCTCTCTCAAAAATATATAAAGCACTAAAAATAATAATAATAAAATAAAAATAAAAAAATGAAAGAGTAAACCTTAGGGGCTCCTGGGTGGCTCAGTCAGTTAAGCGTCCAACTTCAGCTCAGGTCACAGTTTGTGGGTTCAAGCCCTGAATCGGGTTCTGTGCTAACAGCCCTGGAGCCTGCTTTGGATTCTGTGTTCTCCTCTCTCTCTGGCCCTCCAACCCTCCCCCACTTGGTCTCTCTCTCTCTCTCTCAAAAATAAATAAACATTAAAAATTATTTTTTAATAAAATAAAATAATAACCTTAAACCTAATTTCTGGTTGAATTTGCTAGAGCATCAATGATAATCTTACTGGTCTGGCACAGTTGGTTTGGAAAAACCAACCAGTTTCCAGATTTTAACTGACCATTTCACCCCTTTGAGACCGACGCGTCTAAGGCTGTCTGCTTACCATCTGTCATCGTTCAGCAGCACGGTGTCCAGAGCATCTAAGTAAAAGCCTGCCTCCGTCCTAAGCTATAAATGGGCACCTACTTCCTGGGCTCCCTCAGGAGACCCAAGCCCACCTTCTCCCGAGGGTGGTCTTCCTGCTTGCCTGGCCTGGACCTCCCACCCGTCATCACCCAACAACCCCGCGTATCTGAACCTAAACCATCACTCCGTCCATCTCTTCTTCACTCCCTCCTTCCCGTCATCTCATCCTCATCCTATGATTCTTTCAAAGTGATGTTTTTCTTTCAGAAAATGAATCTCCAAAGCTACTTAAGACCTCAAAGCAGGCCCATGACAGTATTTATTAGCGCTAAACATATACCCTTTCTGTGGCAATTGCACCCCCGGGTAAATACCTAAAAGAAATGAATGCATATGTCCAACGCTGGAAACAACTCAAATGCCCATGAACAGGTAAACAGATAAATAAACTATGGTATAACCACAGAACACTAAACAGCAATTTTTAAAAACATACTATCAATACGCACAACAACATGAATATGTTCACTGAGCAAAACCAAACCCAAGACTATGCACTGTGTGACTGCAATCAGATGAAGTTCAAGATTAACAGAGATAGAAATCAGGATAATGATTTATTCTGGTGGGGGTAGGGGAAAGGGAAAACTAGGAATTAGCTGGAAAGAGGCAAAAAGGAATTTTGTGCAGTGATAAAAATATTTCATCTGATTAAGGTGATGGGCATGTGGGTGTGTACATCTGTATAAGTCTTGCAAGTTGTATACTTTTTTAATGCTTATTTATTTTCAGAGAGAGAGAGCACACACAAGTAGGTGAGGGGCAGAGAGAGAGAATACTAAGCAGGTTCCACACTGTCAGCACAGAGCCAGACTTGGGGCTTTATCTCACAAACCGTGAGATCATCACCTGAACCAAAATCAAGAGTCTGCTGCCTAACCAACTGAGCCACCCAGGCACCCCTCAAGCTGTATACTTAAAATTAGTGTGCTTTACACAGTATGTTACACCTCAAAAAAATTTAAGAAGAAGGGAGAGGACCCTGACCAATATCAGTGATATGAATAGGTGAACAGTTTTGCACATGAGTTCTGACATTCTAAAATAATGTAAACAAACAAACAAAATCGTATGACACCAATTTGCTATTTTCAGCTCATCTTAACACCGTTTTGCTGTTGTAAGCTCATCTTTTTATCAAATATCTAACAGAAGATCGATTTCAATGGTGAGGCTTGGTTGGTTGATTAGTTTACCTATCTTTATCACTCAATTTGTCTCACAGTCTTACATGACCATTTTCTTCAGTTTCCTCCAAGGAATCAGTGATGTTCATGGCATTGTCAAAATACTTAACTTTTTTTGTTATGTACTCTTCTTCAAAATCTGCACTCTGAACCATGGATTCAAAAATCTGTTGACGTGTCAAAGAATGTTTACACTAAGAGGGATGTTAGAAATTCGTGCTCAGCTTCATGTTACATATTAAGAACATAAAACCTAGAGAAGTTCAGGGACTTGCCCAAAGTTGAATGGTTAGTTCGTGGTAGAAGTGGGTATGGAAATAGGCTCTCCCAATTCCTACTTTGATGCTACTATTCTTATATCATTATACCCATACAAACATTTCATGATTAGTTCATCTTCTCAGAAGCAGTAGGAAATACCAAGAAAGAAAAAGTCACACAAATTTGAGGCAATGGATAATTGTCCACTATCAAGTGGTGACAGGTGAACTCTTTCAAGGCACGCCAGCACACTGAATAGACTTTTACTTCCACATATTAAATAAGAATGAAACATTGATGTTCTTCCAAAAAGAAAGTAATTTTCTCCTTCTCAGAATGGCCACAATAATATCTTTCCAATTAAATACAGAATGCACTCAATTGGTACCCTGCTAAAAAGCAATTGATTTAATGAAGGCAAGAAAATATCACTATAATCATGGATGTCAAATGATAAAAGTGACAAATTAATAGAACTTTTTCTTGAGAGAAGAAAAGGTCTATTTAGGAGCCACATGTAATTTGGCCTTCAGGACTGGTCACAGCACTAACTAATCAAGTTGGTATTTAAAATGCTCCCCAGAGAATTCCACTGCTGGCCAAGACTGGGTGGTAGGAACTAGATTTATCTTCTCAGTTAACCAGGAAAAAACAAACGGACTCAAGCATATGAAATAATGGTTTCCAAGCATAATATATAAGAAACGAAGAACAGTGATCCCTAAAAGACAGACAACAAATGAATGTAACCCTACAATTATTCCAGCTTTTTGCTTTGAAATAGTTTCCATGACACGACCCTGAGAGAGGGAATCCTGACAGAGCCCAGCAGACAGCCGGAGACAAGCTGACAGCTGGGAGTGTGGGTAGTCCAAGAGAGCTAGAGTTCACAGGACAGAATATGGGAGAGAACCCAGCAGGGCTGAGACATACTGCAGATATGTGACAGGGTCTCCCCCACCTTGTGATGCCAGAGCACACATGTGATGATCAGTGCCTACATGTGAGGTGACCACGTGGGAGGCCAGGGAAAGACCAGCTGAAAGGATTCAAGGTCATAGTGCCCATGTTCCCACCAGCCAGCCTGGAAAACCTCCGGATTCACAGGGCAATGGGTAGAGACACAGAAGTGACTTGCATCAACAACAAGGGAAAATTAGCCCTAACTAACTGTTGCTCAGCCCTCAAAATGTATCTTAAAAGCCAGACCCAAAAAATTCAAAAGGTTTCAAGGAACTTAACTGTGTCTATGAACAAAGCTTAAGAATTTTAACAGAAACACAAAAATATCCAACATACAACAAGGTAAAATTCACAATGTGTTCAAATGTTAAATAGAAACATGGGAATATAAAACACCCAAACTGAACTTCTACATGAATACAGACAATACATGAACTAATTTAGTGAACCTAGAAACAATGAAATGGAAACTTTCCAAAATGAAGCATAGAGAGAAAAGCAATTTTTTTTAAATGAGCACAATATGAGGGAGTTATGATAAAGTTTCAAGTGGAGTCCCTGGGTGGGAGACAAGGTACAGAAAAACATATTTGAAGAAATAATGGATAAACATTCTCCAAATATGTTGAAAATACCAACCCACAAATCCAAAAAGCTCAATGAATCCCAAATATGAAATCTATGAAGAAAACCATATAAAGATACATTTTAATCAAATTGCTCAAACTGATAATAAAGAGAAAAATCTTAAAAATCGGATAGAGAAAAAAGAAACATAACATAAAGGAGAACAAAAATAAAAATGACAAGGGCACCTGGGTGGCTCAGTCAGTTGAGCATCCGGCTTCAGCTTAGGTCATGATCTCACGGTTCATGGGTTCAAGCCCCGCGTCAGGCTCTGTGCTGACAGCTAGCTCAGAGCCTGGAGCCTGTCTTCAGATCCTGTGTCTCCCTCTCTCTCTGACCCTCTCTCTCTCTCTCTCTCTCGCTCAAAAATAAATAAAACATTAAAAAATAATAATAAAATAAAATAAAAATGACAGCAAATTTCCCTTTGGATATGACATAAACAAGAGGTCAGTAGAGCAACCTCAGAAATACTGAGAGATGGACACAGTCAACCTAGATTCTATTCCCCAACAAGAATATATTTTTTAATCAAAAGCAAAATAAACTGGATTTCAGTTTTAAAAAGTTAAAACTTCTGTCCTTCAAGGGACACCTGGGCGACTCAGTCGATTGAGTGTATGACTTTTGATTTTGTCTCATGTCATGATCCCAGGGATGTGGGATCAAGCCCTACATCAGACTCTGAGCTGAGTGTGGAGCCTGCTTATGATTCTCTCCTCCTCTGTCCCTCTCCCCTGCTTGCATACACACACACAAATCTCGCTCTCTCTCTCTCTCTCTCTCTAAAATTAAAAAAAAAAAAGCTTCTGTTCTTCAAAAGGTACTGAAAAGAGAAAGAAAGCCACACATCGAAAGAAATATTTGTGAGCACATATTAAATATATGAAGACCTCTCAAATCTCACAGTGTCTGGGTGGCCCAGTCAGTTGAGCTTCTGACTTCACCTCAGGTCATGATCTCATGGTTATTGGTTTCGAGCCCCACACTGGGCTGCCGGCTGTCAGCACGGAAGATTTCAGTGCAGAGTCTACTTCTGATCCTCTGTCCCCCTCCTCCCTTGTTTGTTCTCTCTCTCTCTTAAAAATAAATAAAACATTTTAAAATTTAAAAAAAAGAACTCTCAAAACTCAACTATAAGAAAATAACAACCCAGTTTCTAAAAATGGGCAGAATATTTGAAGAGACATTTCACCAAACAAGATATACAGATGTCAAATAAACACATAAAAAGATACTTAATGTCATTATATTACCTGTCATATGGCTAAAATTTTAAAAGCAAACTACATCAAGAATTCACAAGGATATAGAGGAACTAGACTCTCTTACACTGCTGCCGGGAATGTAAAATGGTGCAACTGCTTAAAAAAACAGTTTGGCAATTTTTAATGTTTATGTATTTATTTTCAGAGAGAACACGAGTGGGAAAGGCAGAGAGAAAGAGGGAAAGAGGCTCCAAGTTGTCAGCACAGAGCCAGATGCGGGGCTCGATCCCATGAACCCTGAGCTCATGACCCAAGCTGAAATCACGAGCCAGATGCTTGACTGAAAGAGCCACCCAGGTGCTCCAGTCTGGCAATTCTTAAAACTTAAACACATATGTGCCATTTGATCTCACCATTCTACTCCTGTGTATTCGCCCAAGAGAAGTGAAAATGCACAAACACTATACATGAATATTCTTAGAAGTTATATTTATAATAGCCAAAGACTGAACAGAAGCCAAATTTCCATAAGCAGGTGACTGGAAAAGCAAACTGTGGCACATCCACACAATGAAATACTATTCAGCAATGAAAAGGAATGAGCCACTCTACAACATGAACAAATCTCAAAATAATTACACAGAATGAAACAATCCAGACCAAAAAAAAACAAGAAACAAAAACCACCTCACAATGACCACTGTATGATTCCATTTATGTAAAATTCTAAAAAATGCAAACTAATCCGTAGTGACAGAAAGCAGACCGGTGGCTTCCCGGAGCAGGTGGGCAGGAAGGGATGGCTGGGAAAGGTGACAAAGCCGCACAGGGAAATGTTGAGGGAGGTGGACGTATTCATTTTCTTGTCCGCAGCGATGGTTTATTGGTATAATCATATATCAAAACATCATACTGTATACTTTTAAAGCATGCAGTTTATTATATATCAACAATACCTAAATAAAGCTTTTTATAATTAATTAATTAAAGACACTCCACACGCTCTGTTTCCCAAATGCAGCAGTTGAGATCGACTGTTTCTAGTAAACATATTTAGTACAAACACAGCCCAGAAACATAATATCGCTTTCACTGCTATCTTCTTAAATACCTCAAAACTCATATCTTCTGGGGCACCTGGGTGGCTCAGTCAGTTAGGCATCGACTTCAGCTCAGGTCATGATCTCACGGTTCGTGAGTTTGAGCCCAGCCTCAGGTTCTGTGTTTGTACTGACAGCTCAGAGCCTGGAGCCTACTTCGGATTCTGTGTCTCCCTCTCTCTCTGCCCCTCCTCTGCTTGTGCACTTGCTCTCTGTCTGTCTGTCTCTCTCTCTCTCTCTCTCAAAATATAAAGTAAACATTAGAAATTTTAATAAAAATAAACTGATATCTATTGACACAATGCACTGAGAGAGAGAACCTGTGATCACCTAACCAGTTTCTAATGAGCTCCTTTCATTTGGGCAGCACAATTAGCTGAATTTACTGGAGACCTCCTGAGCTCACAACTTAACCTATTTCTTTCTGGCGGAGAACTGGAATGGTGCCCATCTGGTCTAACATCCGATCCGATCGTAACTTTCTCTCCCACAAGGTTCCCTTCACATCTCACAGTTTCTCTGGATAGGAAAGTGTTGATTCACCAACTGGGAAACCACATCATGCCACTGGACCACAGAGACCGTCTGAGACCAGAGATAACATCATTGTCTATGTCTGAGCCACACTCTCCAGGCCTGGCATCCCAGGCCTGTTAGATGCAGGTAAGGCAGACAGCCGTATGGCAGAAAAAGTTTTTTAAAAATCTCTAAATTATCAGCTTTGAGACTAAAAAGGCGAACGATGACAAAATTGCTGACATTTCACCTAAAACCATCATCTCCAATGAAAACAAAATGAATACCTTATAGCACATGTATCTTTTTGCAGCTCACTGTTTCTCCTCCTTTCTCCCAAGGCATCTGAGATGAAAGTTCCCTCATTGATGCATTTTGCTAGAGTTTGACGACTTAGCACTTTTCCAGAAAACAATCTGTGCAAACAATTGAAGTAATTTTTCTGAGTTCAGATCTCTACAAAATTAACTGCTTTCCTAATTAAGAAAGTAATTGCCGGCAATTTTCAATTTACCACCGAGTTTCCAAATTCCAAAATTTTACTGGGTGGGTCATAGTTTGGAATTGAGAACTTATTGCCCATGAAAACAATGCTCTTAATTATTAACTCCTTCAGCAAAGATATAGACGGCTACCTACAAAACTGAAGCTTTTGGGGATTCAGAAGGTGCAAGACATTGTTCCTGTATATAATGGAGAAAATAAAGAGGAAAAACTTTTCAAGGTCATGAAGGACCAAATGGCGAACTGCCCAAACTGCCCAGGCCAGGTGTTCCCCACCCCTACTTCCCTTCTCTCCCTCCATGTAACAGTGACCCCAAGTCACCCTACCCCGGTACATCCAATCAGCTTTAAACACCTCTGCCCAGAATAGGTGGACTTCTTTTACCTTTACAAGCGTGCTATAATCTTTGTTCCAGGCTCAGTCTTTGGGGAATGATCCCACTGAGCCTGGCGTACTAAAGCGGTGTCCTCCCAGTTCTCCGCGTGCCGCTTGAGTTTTCTCTGGCCTCGGTCTATTTTTTCCACACATACACAAAGAGTTTTTATTTTAATTGAAGAGATACAGATATAAAAAATTAATAAGTATATATACATATATATGCGTATACATATATATGTAATATAAATTGGTATGTGGTAAGTACTATCCATACCATTTAGATCAGTGTTTCTTAAAATTTGGTCTATGCGCCGCTGGTACCTCAATTCCCCAGGATTTATTTAAAATGCAGATCTTTCAGCCCTTCACTTGTTCTCCTAAACTCAGATCTCTGGCAATTATTTGTATGAACATTAAAGATTCAGGACAATGGTATAAGTGATTCAATGCAATGTATATAAATATAAATGTATTCAATATAAATATATATTTAATATATAGAAATTTTCAAAAAGATCTCTCCCTGCTATGGTCAGGGAAAGGTTTAGAAATTCAGAATTGATGAATAGGACTTCATCAATGGAAACTGAAACTCAAAGCATTTCACACAAAGATTCTGGCTTCCAGAATGACAGAGTAAGGAACTCCAAAAATCCACTCCTCCCGTAAACGCAATGAAAATACTGGCCAAAACCTTCAAAACCTCTTTTTTTTTTCAGAACTTCAGAAATTACCCAAAAGCTTGTGACAATCCAAGAGTATTTATTCCAAAAAATGGCGAAATCTGCATAAGAAACAGGGAGTGGTGTTTCACATTGTCCTATTCCCATCCCCTCTCCCAAGCTCCACTGTAATCTTGAAAAACAACAGCTTGGAATCCCAGGAACCTCGAAAGCCAGCAGCTTAACAACAGCTGGAGAGGAAGAGAATGGATTCAAGGTTCTCTAAAGCTTCATCCCACCATTTGACCCAGCTGGTAGTTCCCAGAAAACAGTCACTTCCAAGGCCCAACTTTATTTGATCTGAACAGAGTTCACTCAGTGAAAACAGCTTTTTCCTCTCAGGGTAGTGGTCAAAAACAATCACCAGCATTTGTTTACTATTATAACAATACAATCAAGTTAGCAATAGCAATTGGGACAAATGAGAAGATGATCAAACTTAAAAGGAAAAGCTGGGGAATAAGATAGGCATAGGAGACTGAGAAGGCGTGTCCTAGTTCTGGCTATCTAGGAGGCCATACGGGAGGTGGTGTATTTTTCTCACTTCCGGTTGATGATGAAGCTCTGAGCATGCAGGGAATGTTGTAAGTTATCTGCAGCGGCATTGGAGACCTTCCCCAAGATACACACACGCAGAGCCCCTCAGCAAAGACTGAGAGATTTCTTAAGGGAAGGCATTTAAGGAAATCTCTGTCTGATCGGTCGCTAAACAAACAAGCAGCAAAGGCAAAAACCCAGGTGAGGGTGAATGGGAATGGAAAATGACTTCCAGAATTCCCATGTTATGTTATTTTAAATGTTCCAAGTTAAAAAAAAAAAATGATGAGGCATGCAAAGAAACAGGTAAATAAGGTCCAGAAGATGGTGCAGAGAGCAGGTGGGGGAGGAAGCAGTCGATACCAGCTTTCCCTGAGGAAACTGGATGTTGATCTCACTAGACAAAAACTTTAAATTAGCTATTATAAAGATATTAAAAGAACTCAAGGAACGTATGTCTGAAGAACTAAAGAAAAGCAAGAGAGGGGCGCCTGGGTGGCTCAGTCGGTTAAGTGTCCGGCTTCAGCTCGGGTCATGATCTCATGGTTTGTGGGTTTGAACCCCGTGTCAGGCTCTGTGCTGACAGCTAGCTCAGAGCCTGGAACCTGCTTCAGATTCTGTATCTCCCTCTCTCTCTCTCTGACCCTCCCCTGCTCGCACGGTCTCTCTCTGTTTCTCAAAAATAAATAAAAAACATTAAAAAAATTTTTTCAATAAAAAATAAGAAAAGCAGGAGAATGTTATCTCACTAAGTAGAAAATATCAGTAAAGAGATAGAAATTATTAAAAGAACCAAATAGAAATTCTTGAGTTGAAAAGTACATGAACTAAAATGAAAAATTCACTAGAGGGGCTTAACAGCATATTTCAGTCAACAGAAGAAAGAATCAGTGACCTTAAATATAGATCAATTGAAATCATCCTTTCTGAGGAACAAAAAAAATTTTTTTAATTTTTAAAAAATGACCAGACCTCAGAGATTTGTGGGATTCCATCAAACATACTAATATACACGTAATATGATTCTCAGAAGGAGCAACAAGAGACAAAGGAGCAGAAAGAACATTTGAAGAACTTCTTAAATTTGATAATAAAATATTAATCATATCCAAGAAGCTCAACAAACTTCAAGTAGGATAAATCAAAAACATCCATACCCAGAGACATTATATTCTAACTATTGAGAGACAACGTATTTCATGCAGAACAAGAGAAGTAAGGGGTTTAGATTAGATATGCATAGACTTCTGGCCTCTGTGGAAGAAGATACAGTTTAAAAAATTGGTTAGGATCAGGTTACCAAAAGAGCCCTGGCTTGAAGTGATAAAGGCTTGAATTAAAATTGCAGAACTTAGGAAAAGGAAAGAACAAGGTACCTCATTATAAAAGCCAAATCAGTAGAACTGGAGACCAATGCCATGGTGAAGGTATATGGAAAGCATTTGGAAATGACCCCAAATGTCCAAGTCTCAATCATTTCAAGATGGTAGCTACAATGGCAACAGCAGGGAATTGAGAAGTTTTTGGTTAGAAAAGGAAGGAAAAATATGAAGAGTCTGATTTAAGATCTGTGGGGCTCAAAGCCCTGAACACACACATAGACACCACCAGTAAGGGGTTGGAAATGTGGGCCTGAGAGAAGCTGGGGGAGGTTACCTTCCCGGTTGTTCCTATTGTCCTGGCATCCCAGCGAGTCTAGCATCTGTCCCAGACAACAATGCCCAAGTCTGGACAGCATATTTTCTGGCCACCTTATCACTGAGGGAGAACGTACAGAGATAAGGGAAGAGCTCACAGGACAGAACACTGGGCAATGTTCATGGATGGATAAGAGGAAGAGGAGTAAAGCCAGCTATAGAGATGGGAAAGCACATCCAGAGGAGCAGGAACGTGCATCCAGAGAAGGGAAAGAGCAGCATGACTCGGGAAAGGAGGCCAACTCTGATGTGATCTTCAGAGCCCCCAGGAGAGCAAATTCTGTCAGCCGGTGGATTAATAAAGGCCCAGGATTTTTTTAAACACTGTGATTCAAGAAAGTAACAAGTTAAAAAATAGATTGTTTTTTAATTCTAAACATGTCGGCTGGCTGCTAGGAGCTAAGAAATGAAGTGATAGAAGATAAAAGTAAAAGCCAGATAATGAAAAGAGCAACGTCTCACAGGAGATGAGGACAGAAGGGAGGGTAATAGTAGAGACAGGAATTGTGACATCATAGAAACGGTTAACCTTGAAAAGTCAAGGAACTTTTCTTATGAACGGATGAAGGCAGAGAATGTTTGAAGCAAGGAGGTTGTGGTAACAGATGAAAAGAAGAAAAGATGAAGCACCATCACTCCCTGAGGACAAGGATGTTCCTTGTTTATCTAGTACAGTTGTGCCTGCCTACTTGGATTCAAATCCCAGCTCTGCCACCAGTTCTGTTCTGTCAGGCAAGTTATTTGACCTCTCTGTGCTTCTATTTCCTCATACATAAAATACAGATAATAGTATCATTGTCGTGAGGCTGAGTATATATAAGCAAAGGGACTTACAATAGTAATGCTTACTGCGGGTTTAATAATAAACATTTGATTGTTATTATTTGCATAGTGTACCCTGCCTTACACGATCCTGGGAGCTCTCTAAGTGTCCCATGAATGAATGAAGTCAAAAGCAAGGTAATCTACTGGGAGCTAGGATGTGGAGATGTTGTTGAAGAAGAAAGGTCAAGAAGATGAGAATTCAAGAATTCTACAGCGGGCAAAATTAAAGTAACAAATGAGGTTCAGGTTATTGCAAAGCCTCCTAAGCTAAATGATTCATTCTTCAATATTCCTACCTAATGAAATGCCTTCATTATCCCGTTGGCTTCCTAATACATATTGGATGGATAAATAAATGTATAAATACAAACTCCAAACTAAAACATGACTGACTTGAACAATGACTATTGGCATTCATGATAGTCTCTCTGAGCCTTCTGTTTGCTAACTCACTCTGTTAGATCATTATGAGTCCCAATTTTGCACACCTCCCTGTATTCACATATATTGACTCTGGACTTGACCATGAGATTTACTTTGGTCAATGGGAAAGCAGAAAATTTGACTGAGCTTGAAAAATGACTTGCACATTAACTGCAACTTACATGAGAACGAGCAGGAGCTAGCCTGCTGGAGAGATGTGGGAAACATGCAGAGGACAGACGAACTGTCCTTGGCAAAGTCGTCCTAGACCCACCAGCCACCAGCCGACCCACCCGCTGACCACGTAGATGCAGGCCAGACCCCAGTCAGAGTCAGCAGAACCACCCAGCCGACCCTTTAACTCATAAGATATAACAAATGTTGTATCTATTTTGTTATAAATGTTATGTTATATAAATGTTGTGTAATAAATGTTTTTGTCTTAAACCACAAAGTTCTGGGACAGAGATGGCTCACTGATACATTTCCAAACCCTAAATCCCCACATGGCTACATTAGAGTGGCAGTTGCATTGTACCATTTTGGGAGGGCAGGGGCACCATTTACATTGCAATCTATGCTGTACCGGGCAGAGCCCATATGACCATATACAGTAGCACTGGGGAAGAACCTACTTGACCTTCACCCCTAATTATATAGGAAGAAATAGGGAAAAAAATGCTAAAAGCAGTTAGAGCTACCAAGACAAACTGCATATCGCAAAAGGAACCATTTCACTTGGCTAAACATTTCCAAACAAGTTTCAGCTCTGAGCATTTTAAACAGTATAAAAAACAATATAAATAATGTATTTGTGGTGTATATGTGTGCATGTACACACACACACACACACACACACACAGATATGCATTTATATCTATATGGCTCTTAATGAATCATTGCAAGGGACATTTTGAATTTTAAGATGGTGTGAATTTCCACACTCCCTTCTATCTGGCTTTCTAGACACCAATCCCATCAATCTCTAAACCCTGACACCAGGCAGTTCATTGTTTTTCAAATTTACGACATTTTTCAGTTCATTGTTTCCAAACTGTCACCCTCAGTGGGTAGCTGGCACAACTCATTGCTACTCTCAGCTCCCACCGAGCTCATCGCCCTAGGAGTGATGTGCTAGCAAAATTTTCAGTTGACTGATCTCCAGGATGGTAAAGCCTCTCTGTGTGCTTCCTCTGGTGACATCATTACTTTTGTCCTCCACCCTTACCCCAACAGAAATAATTAAGATTGTGATTGTCCATCCCAAACCCAGATAATGAAAATTAGGGAAATTGAAAATAGAACCAGTCATTCTAACCAATCTCTTGGTGTGACGGAAGACTAACTTTCTCTCAGACATCAGTTTATGTAATACCACTGCAGAAGCGTCCCAAATATTGCAGCATCTATCTGGGCTCTGGAGGGACGATTCTGTGTCTGATTCTCAGTTTAAAAAGGCTTATTTTGATCTGCTGAATTTTCCCATTTGTTTACTGAAATGCATGACTTAAAGGCTTAGTTCTCATCTTAGGAAATGGTCTGATTTCTCCCTGGGTTCTAAAAGTAATTATACAGGGTTAGTAAACATGAAAGTAAGTCAATTCCCCCTCTCAGTCCTTGGTTTGGCATTGGGTGTTAGGGTAGAGTATGTGCCTAAATGGGAGGAATCAGAAAACTAGATCTGGGGGCTCCTGGGTGACTCAGTGAGTTAAGCATCTGACTTCGGCTCAGGTCATGATCTCTCGGTTTGTCAGTTCACGCCCGGCTTTGGGCTCTGTGCTAACAGCTCAGAGCCTGGAGCCTGTTTCAGATTCTGTGTCTCCCTTTCTGTCTCTGCCTCTCTCATGCTCATGCTCTTTCTGTCTCTGTCTTTCAATAACAAATAAACATTAAAAAAATTTATAAAAGAACAAAAAAAACCTAAGTCTAGCTGACTCTGTCCCTAACCAGAGGTATGGCCCTACACAAGTTATGATCCTATCTGGTCCTCAGGTTCCTCATATACAAAATGCAGATTTAGATCATTTCCAGCTCCTTTCAGCACTGAAAGCTTATTATATTAGCTGCAGATTTTTGTGATATTTTCTTTTACTATAGAACAGAGTATAGTGAAATATGCTTATTTCAAGACTTACGGCATTTCTAATCAGTATATTTCCTTATCTAAATTGTATACCTGTATAAAATCTTCATGAGTTTATATATTTATTTCCCTCCATTTTGGGGTTGGAAGGATTTGAAAATTAAATGGATCATGCAATCATTGAACAAACATTTATTGAACACTTATTATGCTCCAGGCCCTAGGCTAAGGGTTTGGGAAAATAAAATGAAAATGATTATAATATTGATGTTCCTAATTATTTCTCTACAAAAGCCTTGAATTAGGGACGTGGTCTCAGCCTCAATCCAAATACACATCTAGTCTAAGAAAAGCTTTAATTCAACATAAAGCTATGTTATACCAGACCCAGGAAGAGGCTAAAACCTTTTGTTAACACATACCATCCGGTTCACTCTGAAGAGTTAGTAGGGAAGCAGGTTTTGAGCTCTGAGAATTACTTAAATACGTTAAATTGCCTAACACAGTGTCTGATATGGCAGAGAAGTGCTATTATAATTTTTATCTTCCCATCATTCCTTCCTTTCTTTTCATCTCCTTTTCCCTGGGGTTAATCTGACCCCTCTCTCGCTCCCCCTACCCCAGCTGTACTGTACTCAAAGAATACACCCTTGACACAGCAGAATCACCACACCTCTTCTTCATCCCCACTTTCCACACTAGGCAAAGACAACTGCCTTCTTTGGATCTAATCTGCCACATTCCCAACCCTCTGCTCAGTACTTGCTTATACCAAAATGACCTGGAAAATAAGTAGTGATAGAAAATCTGGTATTACCCAGTGGACTGAGTATTAAGAAACACACAGAGTCTGAAATTAACCAAGATGCTAACCAAGAATAATAACTCACATTGATAGGAAAATTCTTGACCTGCTGATCTCCACTCCCTGACAAGGCTCTTCAAGATAGAATCTGTTGTATGACCACGTAACCGATTTTCCCATTGTTTGTTGCTCTAATTTATTTAGAACGCAGCTATAATCTGTATCACCCCTCACCCCTAGGAACTGAGTCTATTAGAATGAAAACCTTAGGTAATTTGCATTGTCAAATGTAATGAAGACTCATTAGCGGAGGTGTATAAGTCGTTTGAAAAAATAATTTGCAACACAGAAAAAAATAATTTAAATGGTATAAAACAGTTTTTGGGAGACACCTCAGTGGCTCAGTCGATTAAGCATCCGACTCTTGATTTCAGCTCAGGTAATGATCTCACAGTTTGTGAGATTGAGCCTCATGTTGGGCTCTGTTCTAACAGTGGGTAGCCTGCTTTGGATTGTCTATCTCCCTCTCTCTCCACCTCCCCCCGTTTGTGTGCTCTCTCTCTCTCTCTCTCTCTCTCTCTCTCTCCCTGTCTCAAAATACATAAACTTTAAAAAAAAAAAACAGTATTTGGGACATGCTTATTTAATGAAATATAGTCTAAGAACAAAAAGCAAAATTTTATTTGGTAACTAACTGCTAGTAGTCATATTAGTATTATTACTTTTAACCATCTATATATAGTATGGTAATGCTATTTAAAAAGTATGCTGTTGGGGCGCCTGGGTGGCTCAGTCAGTTAAGCATCCGACTTCCGCTAAAGTCATGATCTCATGGTTTGTGGGTTCGAGATCCGTGTCCGGCTCTGTGCTGACAGCTCAGAGCCTAGAGCCTGCTTCAGAATCTGTGTCTTCCCTCTTTCTGCTCTTACACCCCTTTCTTTCAAAAATAAATAAAAACATTTAAAAAATTAAAAATAAATAAATAAAAAGTAGGCTATTATTAGGAATAAAGATTTTCACTGCAAGAGAAAAGAGGCAAATGTGTAATTTTTAAGTTAAAAACTCTAAAAAGTTAAATTTGAATTGGAAAGTTCATGTGGGTTTTTCGCACACATTTCCTAGCTGTTGCCTACCAAAAGGGCCTAGGAGCATTAACAGCCCAATAATGAGCACCCCTACTGACCAGGTTTGAGACTCAAATATTACAAGCTACTAAAAAGAACCAGGACTCCTTGGAGAAAAAGCTGATTCCAGGCCTGGGGCAGGAAATATGCAAGTCGAGCTTGGAGCATTTTGCTGCTCTAGAAAGCAAGGAAGCCAGCAAAGTTTGAAGGGATTTGTCAAAAGGTCACAGAACTCCCTTAAGGGACTTCCACTGGCCAGAGATGGAATATTTGGAGCATCAGAGACAATCATGATTGCAATTAGTTGAAATACACTGCATATATAAAAATCCATGATGAAACTTTTTTAAAAAACAAACCAAAACAAAACAAAAAACCTTCGTAGAGAATGAGTTTAGAATTGATGTTGCCTTTATTTAAAAGACTTTATTTCAGAATACCAAAAATACCAAATGACTAGTTGATGAAAGAAAGCTCTTCTTTTTTTTTTTTTTTTTTGTTTATTATTTGTTTTTGAGAAACAGAGAGAGGATGAGCAGGGAAGGGGCACAGAGAAAAGGAGACAGAGAATCCCAGGCAGGCTCCGAGCTGTCAGCGCAGAGCCCAATGCAAGGCTATCTCACAAACTGTGAGATCATAACCTGAGCTGAAACCAAGAGTCAGATGCATAACCAACTAAGTCACCCAGATACCTCAAAAGCTCTTCTTTATAGAGGAATTCCAGGTAAAAAGAAAATGTAGTAGGAATTACAGCATTTGAAAAATCACCATTTTGGGTGCTTGGGTGGCTCAGTTGGTTAAGCCTCTGACTCTTGATTTCAGCTCTGGTCATGGTCTCACAGATTGTGAGATTGAGCCCAGTGTCCAACTCTGCTGACAGCACAGAGCCTGCTTGGGATTCTCTCCCTCCCTCTCTCGGCCCCTCCACCACTCATGAACATGCGATCGTGCTCTCTGTCTCTCTCTCTCCCAAAATAAATAAATAAGCATTTAAAAGAAAATCACCATGTTGCAATCCCTCATGGAGCATGAGTTCATGAGTTCAATAGTTGCTAAAACAATTAGTTGAAAGGACAATGATAACTGGATATTCACAGGTTACCAAAGTAACACTCCTGGTTATTTGCTGGACAGATGGGGGAAGTGTGACTTGACAACAGAAGGATCAGATGACCGCTCTGATTGTCTCTGAAGCGGACAGCATATGCCACCTGGTATGCTCTAGTATAAGCACCAGCTCCACCTATGAAATACTCTTGTTGAAAATGCTGAACCTCAACTTAATCAAGACTTTAGCTTTAACTTTCAGTTTGTGGGAGCTACAAGGAAAGAAATAGGTTAAATGCCATCATTCAGAAGCAATCAGACAAATCAGAATAAGGGGTAGTCATGAATGGGTCTTTTCCACAAGTCAATATCATGAGTAAAAAAATCAAGGGCAAGGGTACTGTTAAAAATTAAAAAGGACTCAAGAAACATAACAATAAAATGTGTGTACTTTATTTGTATGCTGACTCAAACAAACCAATTGTTAAAATGAAAAAAAGGACATGGTAAATTCAAATATGGACTGCGTATTAAATGATATTAAGGAAATATTACTAATTTGGCTGGGCATTGTAATGGTATAATGGTTATGAACAAAATGTCCTTATTTTTCAAAATATATAAATATATTGAAATATTTAGGGGCAAAAATTATCAGATTGTCCAGGATTTGCTTTAAAATTCTACAGCCAAGGGGCACCTGGATGCTCAGTCAGTTGAAGTCAGACTCTTGATACCATTTCAGGTCGTGATCTCAAAAGTCGTGAGATTGAGCCCTAAGTCAGGCTCCACACTGAGCATGGAGTTTGCTTAAGATTCTCTCTTTCTCCCTCTTTTTTTGTCCCTCCCCTCCTCTATCTTAAAAATAAATAATAAATAGACATTTTTTAAATATTCTTCAGCCAGAAAAAAGAGGCAAATAAGGGAATATGTTAACAACTATTGAAGATGAGTGTATAAGGCTTCATTATCCTATCTTTCAACTTCTGTGTGTTTGATTTTCTTAATAACAGAAAGCTCAAAGAAAAGTTTCTTCAAATATGATGAAAGACAAAGTGCCTTGTCTTCTGGAGACTTGAGACTACCCACAATAAGAATAATTATTTTAATGTAGGGAAATGAACGATGGTTTTCAGAATCTCTCTGCAAACATCTGAAAGCTCCATTTCATGGTGAATCTTTGGGTGGTCCCCACTGTTGTTTTTCCCAAATTGAGTATTACATTTCTTCTGAGATCTTTTTTCCTCTAAGGCCCATATCTACACCCACCTCCTCCACTCAGTGTATTCAATCATTCATTTAACTAAAAACTCGTGGGTGACCTCAATGTCCTGTATCCTGTACTGGACACAGGAGAAATTGTGGCGGCAATGAAGACATGTTCTCGACTCGCTCTGAAGTGACACTCTATGAGACAAACAAGAAAAGAGGAAATTACAGGGCACAAAGAAGCATACAATGACAGGGGAATTGGAGGATACCGTACAAGAGAGACTGAGTCTACTCTGGAAAGAGAGACTTGGACATTGACCCCATGGAGCCAAAAGGAATGAGCCAGGTGCAGGAGACCAAAAGTCTGTCTGATTGAGCTGGGCCATTGGTCATCTGCCCTCAGGCTGGAACTTAGACCATTGGCTGTGCTGGTTCTCAGGCCTTTGGATTCAGACTGAAACGACACACCTGGCTTCCTGGATCTCCAGCTTGTTCCCTGCAGAGCGCCTCAGCCTCCATAGTCATGTGAGCCAATCCCTTCTGATAAGAAGAAGAGTTTCTTATTATATATAATAACATTATGATTCCTGTTTCTCTGGTTCTCTGGAGAACCCTGACCAAAAAAGCCTTACTTAGTAGGGCTAGCACACAACACACATGCCTGGGAATAAGAAGGGTGGATGGAAAGAGATGAAAATGGAGAAGTAAACAGGAGTTCATACAGTGAACGTTTGGTCCCAAGGGTAATGAGAAGACATGGGAGGATTTAAACCATGACCACATTTGCATTTTTAAAGTTTATTTATTTTTTTGAGAGAGAGAGCAGGGGAAGGGCGGAGAGGGGGGAGGAGAGAGAGAGAGAGAGAGAGAGAGAGAGAGAGAGAGAGAGAGAAAGAGAGAGAGAATTCCAAGCAAGCTCCATGCTGTCATTGCAGAGCCCTTTACAGGGCTCAAATTCACGAACCTGAGCCAAAACCAAGAGAAACCAAGAGTCTGACACTCAACCAGCTGAGCCACCCCGGTGCCCCTCACATCTGCACTTTCAAAAGGACGTGTTGGCAGTTGTATGAAGAGTAGATTGGACGGGCCAATCAGGGGTCAGAGAGACCAGGGAAGAGGTTACAATATCCCAAACGGCAGGCTGTCTCCGCAGCATCCTCCTCAAGGCATTTTGAAGCTTCTCTAGGGTTTTTGTTCTTCCACCTTGAAGCACAGATATTTATGCAGATGTTTTCTCTCTCCTACCACAAGCCCCTTAAAGTGAGAACTAAGTCTTACCTTTCTCTACCTCACATGGCCTAATAATAACAGCTAGCACTTAACACTTCCGATGGGCCAAGCATGCTACAAACGTAATGTCTACCCGAACAAGACAGCTCTTATCTCCCATCCATCTAACAATGAGAAAACAGCGAGCATTTGCCCAGGTCCACACAGCCAGAAAAAAGAGTGGAGCTTGGAGTCTCTGATCCAGATTCCTGCCCTTTCCATTCTACTGTGCTCTCCGTGGACAGCACCTCACCCCTCATAGATGATCAGTTAAACATGTGTATGGCTGAGTTACAAGGTGCCTGAGTCTGGTCTTATTGAACTATAGATTATTTCTTTATTTGTTTTTTGATGTGTGCTTGACTACAGATGAGTGAAAAAATAAGTTGCCCATATGTCAGTGTTTTTAATTTCTAGAGTACTCTATATCAAGGGACTTTTTTTTCTCACAGTGCATGTGAAGGTGCTTTTCAGGGATGCTCTGGGTCATAGGATAAGCACCTGCACTGATTTAACTGGTTATGTGAGAAGAAGAGGAAGAGAATGCTAGAGCCAAAGTGGGGAGCCGAGGCCGGCCTCGAGCATTAGCCGCAGGCTCTGGTGCAATTGGAGGAAACACTTAAAAAGCTGGCATCACTCCCCACTTAATCTGTCATTTGAGTGAGCCGCAGCCCCAGTGTGGCTTTGTGAAACAAGAATCAGCAGAATTTTGCAGCTTTAATAGAATATATAAGCACCTAAAAATTTCAAGAAAGCCTTTACTTCACTACCTCAGCAATTATATCCTCACCTTGTGACTGCTCTCTGTAGAAAACCCTTTTATGTTCTTTCATATAAATGAAATTAACATTTCTCCCTCCCTGGTAGGAACTCGTGGTAGATGAATGCTTTAGTAGATTGCAAGTAGTTTTTCAATGTCACATTTTTATAACTGTGTTATGGAACAAAACTAATTGTCATCTGTATTGGAGGCAATTCTATTCACAGCAAGATAAATTGGATTTCTAAACTGTGATTTCCATTCTGTTCCCTCTATGGATCATGGAATGATCCTGATGTGCACAGCAGTCAGACTACTTACTTATACAGTGAGGTCCAGCTTTATGCTGAATCCATCATCCTTCTCTTCCCAAGGGAGGGCAGAAGCACGACGGAAGCATAATTGCAGACCACCATCTAATGGAAGGAGTTAATGAGGGAACATTATTCTAAATATCAGTATAAACATTCAAAGACTAGAAGAAAAGAATCCATACCCTAAGAGGATTAGATGTCACTGAATTATCCAGTTTTTCATCGTGGAGTTTTATGCATAGATGAGACTTTCTCCCTCTCTTTTAAAATATATACATACTTTTAAGATATATACATACATATAAATATTTCAGAATGTATACCACTATCAGTAAAAACAATCCTGTCTTGGGGCGTCTGGGTGACTCAATCAGTTAAGCATAATACTCTGGATTTATGCTTGGGTCATGATCTCACGGTCTATGGGTTTGGGCCCCATGCCGGGCTCTGCACTGACAGTGTAGAGTCTGTCTGTGATTCTCTTTCTCTCCATGTCTCTCTGCTGCTCCCCTGTTCTCTCTTGCTCTCTCAAAATAAATAAATAAACTTTTTAAAAAATAATAATAATCCTGTCTTGCCATTTGTAACTCCACTAATCTTTATTTTCTTAATTTATATTCAAGTTAACATGCAGTATAGTCTTGGCTTTAGGAGTAGAAACCAGTGATTCACCTCTTACACATGACACCCAGTGCTCATCCCAAAAAGTGCCCTCCTTAATGCTCATCACCCATTTAACCCACCCCCTCCCAGCAACTCTCAGTTTTTTCTCTATATTTGATTTTCTTATGATCTGCCTCCCTCTCTGTTTTTATCTTATTTTTCCTTCCCTTGCCCCATATTCATCTGGTGAGTTTCTCAAATTCCACATATGAATGAAATCATATGGTATCTTTCTCTAACAGACTTATTTTGCTTAGCATAGTACCACTAATCCACCAAACTTAACTTTTAATATACTGGGCAATGTCTCAAGTGACATTTTCACAATCTAGAAAAAAAGATTTGCTAAGTGAATTAATAGAGTAAAAATATGAAACACAATATGGAAAGTGCGAATGTCCACACTGTTATAATTAAAAGGCAAAATCCAGGCAGTGAAATTTAAGACCATGGACTCCCAAGCCAGTTCCTTTGGGTTTAGGTTTTTACCTCAACACTGTCCTCCTATGGACAAATTACTTTAACTTAACTGTGCCTCAGTCTTCTTACCTGAAAATGGGATCATAATAAGATACACTCTGCAGCAGATTATCACGGTGGTTAGAATCAACAATAAACTTAGAAAAGTTCCTGGCACACAATAAACACTGGTGTCACCATTGTTATTATTATGTGGAAGTATTTTTTTAACAAATAAGTGGTGAGCTAATCATAGTTTTATCTTATGCAGCAGATTTCCTCAGCACCTCTAGCAGGCAGGATCGTGTGGCTCATTCATAGCACCAGTACCTCTGAAAGTAAGAAAACACACACATACATACATATTCTATAGTTCGAGCAGTTTCCCCCCAGTGATTTTTTTATTGGTGACATTTTTCCATATTTACAGTAAATCTGGGCTGTCCAGACATTACCTGGACCTTGTTCCTTTGTGTCCAGTCAAATACTTACAGAATCTTGGAAATTATCACCATCTGTAACATCCCCCACTGTGAGGGCATGAAATAAAATGTTTGGTTTTTGGCATGAGTCATTTATGTATGTTGGAAATCATACTTACGTCTTACTTGGTAAATGCTAAAGGGAAAAGAGATAATAGACCCTAGTCTGTTTCAGAAAGAGGTAAGATAGAAAAAAGAATGACAAAAGTACCATTTTCCTAGTTCACTTGGATTAAGGAACATCTCTAATTATACTAGATGTGATTTTCATAAGCAACAAGTCAAAGAAGCTATACTCATATTTTGTGTTGATCTCAAACTATCAAATAATTTGTCTTAAAATGTAAATTTTTCCAACTAAATTGGTTTTCCTGGGTCCAGAGAGCATTATTCATCCAAGTAGTATCCAGCAAATATAGAGTGTGCAATAAATACTTATTGACATAAATAAATGTTAATAAACACATAGCACAGCACCAGACTCATGGGGCGGGGGGGGGGGGGGGTGCAGAGAGGGACTCAAGTATTTTTTGAATCAATGAACCAGAAGAAGGTAAATGGAAAATAGTTCCAGGAAATCTGTCTTCCAAGCTGTAATCAAGATTAAGAAAAAACTATATATGGAGGGGAAAATGGATGCCATCCTGAAGTAATATCCACAGATACATATCTAATAATGCATTCACTACATGCTCAGAAGCAATCTCAATAATTATCATTCAAAAGTAACAGGAACTTTTGGGGCGCCTGGGTGGCTCAGTCGGCTAAGCTTCCGACTTCAGCTCAGGTCATGATCTCACAGTTGGTGGGTTCAAACCCTGTGTCAGGCTCTGAGTTGACAGCTCAGAGCCTGAAGCCTGCTTCGGTTTCTGTGTCTCCCTCTCTCTCTTCCCCTCCCCCACTCATGCTCTGTCTCTATCTCTCCCCCCAAAATAAAAAATATACATAAAAAAGTAACTTCTCCAGTTAAAAAAGAAAGATCAGTAACTTACATAGATAATGACAATATTAAGCAAATTACCTTGTCTCTAAACCACCATTTATATCCTTGAAAGTACTAGAGACAGAAATTTTCCCCAATTCAAGTAGGTTTGTAATTTTTATGTAATTTTGGCTTTTAAATCTGAAAAAAGGAGAGAAATCTTCTGACATATCTACTGAGATCCAAACTCCTATATCTCCGCTCACCAAGTTTAAAGCTAGGGTAACCGGGTATCAGCATGACTTATCACTGGATCTGAGGGCTGAGGTCAGTTCTCCACTAACTTTATTAATCCTTAGATCTTTTAAGACCCTTGAAAGTCCCTCAAAAGCTCTTCTTCTCAGTCTCTGCCCAGTCCAATCATGATGACACAGAGGTTCCAGATTAGTTCTGTCAAAGAGTGAAATGGGGGGGGGTACCTCCTTCTACCCAGACTACTGAGTCCACCTTAAGGAAGATGGTAAGTTTAAAGGGATAATTTATGTTAAAATCAAGCATGCTCTTCTCCACCACAGAAATATGCATGAAATTCCCCTCAAACTTGTTTCATATGCTATCATTTCTCAACACTGATTTCTATTCATAAATAGGCTCTAGTGAAAATTTTTCATTTAGGATAGTATATTTAGATATTAAAAACAGCCCAAAGGGAAGCCATATGCACATTCCGTAATAGCCCGAAGAAAGGTCAATTCCACAGAGGCATATCGTAAAATAAAATAAAACAAAACATTTGAAAGTTATTGAAAAAAGTTAATAATTCAGAGGAGATCATATGTACCTTCACAGAGGGAATATAGATGTTATGCTGAGATTTGTCAAGTTGTCAAGGAAAATAAATCAAGCCCAAAAAGAAGTCTCGTCTCCGAAGGCTGACTGAAGTAGAGGGATCCAACCCAGATGGCCTCGACCAAAATGTTTTCCTCACAGCAATTAATAATTCTGGGTGGAATATTAAAAATGTACTTACAGGCTCACCAAGAAAGTAAAGACTCCTCACAGCCAAAAGTCAAGAAAAAGAGGGAACACAGAGAAGCAGAGTCCCAAAGCAGACATGTACTCCAAGGGCATTTGCCAAACCCCAAAGTCCTTGAACTTCATTTTCTGTCCTTAAAGGGAATATGGGACCATCTAAAGTAAACTGTCTTATAGGAGATCCCCTCCCACCCTAAAGCTGGACCACCAAAGGCTACCCTCAGCGTCAGACTGCACTGGAAACCAGACAGCCCCACCCCAATAAATAAAATCGTCTGTCCTAAAAGCTATCACTAGATAGAGGGGGAACAGAATCATTCTGGAGAATTCTTAACATAAGCTTATTCTCTCAAAAGGTTTCGGCCCAAATACATGATAACTTGGTGGACTGCAAAATCTTAAATAGGTACTTTAGGATAAAATGATCCCATACTGGTAGTGCCCCAGATTCCAAGCAAAAACAAACGCACATTCTGTCTGAAAGAACCCACCTTCAACATGGGCCTCAAAAATCCCCGTGAAGACAGTACTAAGAAATATGAATTCAGAGTTAAAAATCCCAAACCACAGAAGGATTTAAGGCACCATGAATGAGCCAGCAGAAACAAAAGACTACATAAGCTAACCTATGAACTTCAGATATTAGAATAAAGATACAGGTAAGTTTGCTTGTTTAGGAAATAAAGGGGGAATTGAACATGTGACTAAGGAAAAACACTGAAAAAATTGTAAATAAAACCCTTAGAAATGAAAAAAATATAATTGAATTTTAAAACTCAAGGAACTAATTTACTGTATGATTAGACTCACAGAAAAGAGAGTTCATGAAATGAACTATAATGCTGAAGAGATTAGCCAGAATGCGGAAAAGAAACACAAAGAGATTAATAATATGAAACAGATGTTAAAAAAGCAGAAAGGGCAAATAAGATAAAAACACAGAGGGAGAAAAACCATAAGAGACTCTTAAATACAGAGAAAAAATTGAGGGGTGATGGAGGTGAGGTGGGTGGGGGGATGGGTTAAATGGGTGATGGGCATTAAGGAAGGCACTTTTGGGGATGAGCATTGGGTGTCATATATAAGAGATGACTCACTGGGTTCTACTCCTGGAGACAAGACAACACTGTGTGTTAACTAACTTGAGTTTAAAGAAGAAAAAGCAGCAAGAGCAAAGTGAGATGCAATGGGAGACTAGGCCATGAATTAAGGCAAGGAAAAGACATAAAATGAATAAATATTGGAAAGAAAGAAAAAAACTTTATTTGTATATGATACATCCATATAGAAACCTTTCCCAAAAAATTGTGATTTTTTTTGAATTAATGGGACCTAAATGTAAATTTAACTGCCCTTGTAAACCAATAACAAAGACTTAAAAAGTGTACTTTTTTAAATGATATCACTTATAAGGGCACCTGAGTGGGTCAGTCAGTTAATCATCTACTCTTGATTTCAGCTCAGGTCACAATCTCGAACATGGGTTTGAGTCCCATGTCCAGATCTGTGCTGACAACATGGAGCCTGCTTGTGATTCTCTCTCTCTCTCTCTCTCTCTCTGGCCCTCCCTCACTCACATTCTCCCTCTATCTTCTTCCTTTCTCTCTCAAATTAAATCAATAAACATTTATAGAAATGATACCACTTATGGGATTTTAAAAAACATGAAGAAACTAAGAATAAATATACCAAAGGATCTTCATGAGAAAACAATTATAAACTTTATTACAAGACATTAAATATAATTGAATAAACTAAAACATATATTTGTTAATATATAACAAGAATATTTATTATAAAGATGTCAGTTCTCCTCAACTGAATGTATAGATTCAAGTCAACTTCAATAAAAAAAAAAAAAACCCACAGAAAGTCTTATTGGTCTTAAGCTAATTCTAAAATGTATATGGGAGAGAAAAGAGCCAGTAAAGGCTAAGATATGCCTAAAGACAAAGTAGATGGGGAAAGTTGTTTTATAAGACACAGACAAAGCTATATTGATTAATATACCGTGGCATTTGCATTGAAATAGATAAATATACCCGTACACCAGGAGAACCCAGAAACAGACCAATGTGCTTAGAATGTGATTTATGTTGACGTTACAGGACAGCGGGATTATGCTGGGCATTCACTCTCCATATTTTGTCGATATCCATAAATTATCCAGGTTAAAACGGGAGTGAGAAATCTGACTGCACACACAAAACTCAATTCTACATGGATTAAAAACTTAAATGTAAAAGGCAAAAACCATAAAATGTTTAGGTGATAATCTAGAAGACTTAGAGTTGGAAGTATTTCTTAGGCAGAGCGCACGCACATGCACGCACACGCACGCACACGCACACGCACACACATGCACGCACACGCGCGCACACACACATCTAACCATAAAGTAAAAGATGATTAATTTTAAAAGTAAAATTAAGAACTGTTCGCTGGAGGACACCATTAAGGCAGTTGAAAGGCAAGGCATGGAGTTGGAAACTGACAAGGTGACCAAATGCTCTTGTCCAGACTATGTCAAGAACTTCTGCAAAAGGTTAAGAAAAAAGAATCCAATAGAAGAATGGGCAAAGATGTGAACACGGATTTCACTTAAAAAAAGGAAGATATCAATGTTCAATGAGCAGAGGAAAAGATACCAGTTTCCTTAGTAATTAAGAAAATGCACATTAAAACCATAATAAGAGATGACTTCACACATGCCAGATTTCCAAAAGTTTAAAAACCGCATTATCAAGTGTTAGTAAGGCTGTGTAACAACAGAAACAGTGACGTCACTCCTGGGAGTATAAATTGGTAAAAATCACTTTGGCATTATCTAGTGAGGCCGAAGGTACCTATCAACTCCATTCCTCAAGAAACTGGAGAAACGTGTGCCCATGGGAGCCAGTAACACATGGGAGAATGTCTACAGCACCACTGTTCGCCCCGGGGGGACAGCCACAACCAGCATGATTGGCCATCAACAGGTGAATGGATAAGTATTTTTTACACTATTTCATAGAATGGAATTCTCTGCCACCACAAATTATAGCCACATGTAACAAGGTGAATGAATCTTAGGGACATATTGAATAAAAGAAGTCATCAAAGAATACTTCATATAATTCCATTCATATAAAAGTCAAAAACATGCCAACTAAATAATACATTGTTTGTTGACACATATGTATCTGGTAAAGGTGTAAAGAAAACCAAGGGAATAATGAACGCAAAATTCAGGATTATAGTTACCCTGAATGTGGAGAGAAGAGAGTGGAATGTAGGGACGCACAGGGACTTCAGAGGTGATGAGAAAATACACATGCTTTCCCTGAGCCGTGAATTCCTGGAAATTTATTGTACTGTCATTCCTTAGAGTTTAAACCTATTTCATATCAACTCTTTTGTATCACTGCAATATTTAATTTAAATTTTATTAAAAAAGAAAAGACAAATGACAAAAAATATTAATCGTGTGTGTAAAACAGAGGATTTAAAACATACAGTAAAATGATCCCTCAGAATTACTAAGAGAAAAAGAAACACAATAGAAAAAGGAGCAAAGGATATGAACATGCAGATCACACCGTAAGAAATACAAATGGCCAATAAATACATTAAAAGACATGCAACTTCACTAACCATAATGATGCAAATGAAACAGAACTATATTTCATCTGTCAGATTGGTACCATTGTTTTAAATGCACTAATATGAGGATTAGTAAGGTATGAAGAATGAACTGACAAAGTCCTGTGGAGGGCGATTTGATGTTATCTGTCAAAACTTCAAATGTAAATATCTTTCCACCTAACAATTCCCAATCCCCTATCTAGCAATCTATCTGATAGAAATGCACGTACATTTGGTCAAGGTGTGTATAAAATGCTCACTGTAGCATTATTTGTAAAAAATGGAAAATTGGAAACAATTTAAATGCCCATCAATACAGAAATAGTTAAATTCGAACACAACTGCATTTTATCATTACGCATCTGCATTTTATCATTTTGAAATGTTTTCAACTGCAAGTAGAAACGGTGCCTTAAATAAATAGGGGCCAACTTTTATCACATACCAAAAGTCGGGGAAGACCAGAGCCAGTCTGGCTCGGCTGCTCCACATTGTCCTCAAGGACCCAGGGTCTTTCCACCCCTCTGCTCCCCATCCTTGTGTGCTCACTGGGCTATACTGTTGTCTCATGACTCTCTCCCTCTGCAGTATAACCTCTCAGTGTACTAGAATGGATTGATGTTGGACTTGGCCTTGCAGTATCCATTAGGAAGTAGAATGTAGACAGAAGTAGTTTTGTGCTAGTTCTAAGCCAAGGTCTTAAGAGATATCCTACGTTTCTACTCACTCTTCTGCATTCCTGTGATCTGTTCTGGAAAGAACTTCCTTAGGGAGCCACCAACACAGAAGAATGAGAAAATACCTACAATAGACCTGAACCTAATGAAGCTTGGAGCCAAGCCCAGCCAATCTCAGGTGAGCCCAAAAGAGCCAGAGATAACTCATACCCCTACGAGCAAGGAAATAAATATTTATTGTTGTAATCCACTGAGATGGTAAGGTTCTTGTTAGCAGAAATCACTGATAAAACTTTGCATGTTGACTGTCTATCATTATGCCTGTGGCCCTGTGGTCTCAAGATGGTTTCAAATTCCAGAAATCACAATTATACTCAAAGGCAGAAAATTGGGAATGTGAGAACAGTCAGGGTGAACGAAAAACTCCTCGTGACACTTTTGCTTTTCTCTCAGGGAATAAATAAAGATATCTCCCAGAACCTTCTCTGTCAACTCTCCCTTATATTTCATAAACCAGAGTTGTGTCGCCTGGTCACTCTAGCCGTTAGTGAGGAGGAGAAGTAAATTCCTGTCAAGAGAACAGTGACTGGTTGAGCAAAGAGCCTACCTTTCGTGAGATCAAGTGATATCTGCCCCCTAGTGGACAAAGTCAGGCGTCGGCTTGCAAAGCCTGTGCAGCTGTGGTGTCTACCACTCATACATATTATACAGTCCTGGGCAAAGATCAGGCAGAATAAGGTAAAGGACATGAAAAAAGTCTCAAAGATCTACCTAATCTTTAAAAGAACAGCAAATTGCAAAACAATACACATAGTGCTCTCAGTTATGCTAAAAAAAATAAGAAATGTCAATTTGTTTGGGTACACTTATATGTATATAAATACATAGGCAAGGGTCTAGAAAATACATTTCAAACTTTCCCAGCCATCACTACTGAGAAGGAGGGAGGAGATTGTGTTTAAAGGGAACTTATTTACTCTATGTAGTTACTTCTGTTTTGTTTGATTTTCTAGCAGAATTACATTAATTTCTGGATTACTTCTTTTATTTTTTTTATTTTTTAATGTTTTCTTTATTTTTGAGGGAGAGAGAGACATTGTGAGCAGGGGAGGGTCAGAAAGAGAGGGAGACACAGAATCCAAAAGTAGGCTGCAGGCTCTGAGCTAGCTATGAGCACAGAGCCCAATGCGGGGCTCTAACTCACGAATTGTGAGATCATGACCTGAGCCAAAATTGGACGCTTAACCGACTGAGCCACCCAGGTGCCCCTAAAATGTACTTTTCACTAAAAAACTAAAAGCTGTATAAGTGAGAGACCGAATGCTGAAAGAGAATGTGAGCAAAAAGGTCTTTTTTTTTAAATTTCAAAGAGTAAAAGAGACTTTTCTCTATTATCCAGTTATTTTCTGGCTCCTAAGAAGAAGACAAAATTACTCAGACAAGATGCTTTGCCCACTACCTGTCTTTAAAGCAGGAAATCTCCTCTACCTCTCTTATTAACAACAGTTTCACTAAGAATGTCAGGCCGTCCACGGCATCTGGGTGGCTCAGTCTGTTAAGCATCTGACTCTTGGTTTCAGCCCAGGTCATCATCTCACAGATCATGAGTTCAAGCCCCATGTTGGGCTCTGTGCTGACAGTGCAGAGCCTGCTTGGAGTTCTCTCTCTCTCTCTGTCTCTCTCTCTCTGCCCCTCCTCCGGTGTCTCTCCTCTCTAAATAAACAAACTTTTTTAAAAAATGTTAGGCCATCCAGCATTAACCTTTATACTTACCAGCCTGTTTTGGCCAACTCAGAGACCAGCTTAATTACAGTTTGAATTGTTTGTTGGGAAATGCTTTCTCTTACACTCATCCTTGACACAATCTAACAGAGATCTCGATACTTTGGTATCAATTCAACCTGCCGGAAATGTAATCATTCTTCACTTTAAAAGCCATGTGTATAAATTCAAAGACATACAAAATCCAAATGCTAAAGATCATTGACAAAGTAGATTATACCTTAAATTCAAAAGTCATTTTCACATCAAGTATTCTAAGCACTCTTTTTAATGTAAGAAAGATTTCTGAATGAACCAAATTAGAAGAAGGCACTTGTTTCTCTTACAATGTTTTTATATTAGTTCTTATATAAACTGTTTTATAAAAAAATGTATAAACTTGAATCTATAAAATAGTTTTCATATCAATCTCGTTTATTAAGAGCTGAACTCGGAACTAAACTGGGAATTAGGTTCCCCAAGAATAAATAGGTTGCACTTCTTCCCCACAAGGAGCTTATAATTTGTTAGGAGGTACGGAAGTAAGACTAGGTGAATTCTATCAAATGAACAACCGGCTTTAAAAGCATGGAAATGTAATGAGACAAGAAAAATTGTACTTTCCAGAGCTCCTCTCCAGGAGAATATTATACAACGCTAGTACTTGGCTGGGCTGCGCTGGGGGAAATAATGAAGGGTGGGTGCTGGGGGACAGGGAGAAGGAAAGACATGAGAACTTGGGTGGCCGACCGCCAGGAAGGGCGCTGTGCCTTTGCTCAATGGTGTTTGCAGCAAGGTGGGGGGGGGCGGGCATGCCCTGGGGCTGCTACCGAGTTCCGCCGCCCCTCACAACAAGTGTGGACAAAGCATAAGGAGAGATCGATGTGTTTTAGGCTTTGAAATCATCAGAAGCACTTTTAGTCACTGCTGCAAAGAAACAGCAAACAGATTCGTGTTGATGCCAGAGACACGCTGAGCTCTATGTTTGGAGACAAAATGCATTTTGAAAGCATTAAGTTAAATTTGTGAACTTCCACTCTACTGTCTCGTGCCTGAGGGGGTGACACATCCCTCCTGAGTTCCAGACCTACATTGGTCGTCTCCAGAATAATACATTCCCCCAGCAAGCCTGCCTTCCTAACCTTGGCAGGTGAAACTCCATCCACCACTCTACCCACCCCAGGGATAGGGAACCGCCCTTCAAGCCCTCCAGCCTCCCCCCTACAGTGAGTCACTGGCCAGTCCTACCTCCTGAGCACCTCCCAAATGCATCCTCCTAAACTCCGCGCCGCATCACTGCCTTGGTCCAGATGCTCACCATAGCGCCTTGCCTTTCCACAGAAGCTCTCTCTTCCGTCTTCTGGTCCTGTCTCATTAAGCCCCTAGCTGTCCATCTTTCTGCTGCTGCCAAATGATCTTTCTAAAATGGTGATTTGATTATGGCAGGTTAAAATTCCTCAGGACTATCATGCACTAACGCAAATCAAACTCTTACCAAGGTGTACAAAGTGTGTGATGATCTGTCCCTGCCAGGCTCCTCTGTTTCATCTCCCGTCACTCTCCGTACGAATCCTATCCTGGCCACGCTAAATGACTCATGGATGCTGCCGTGCCTTCTCCGGGCCAGATTCCATGGTAACACGAGAGATATAACAGTGAACGGAGGACATGGGCCCAGCCTCAGAGCGTCATTGCAGGTGCCTGAAGGTAACACACGCTCGCCAGCCTCTGTACCTGCACATGCACTGCCTCACCTGCTCCGAGTCTCGGCTTGTCAGAGGCATAATTTGGCTGACCCAGCCAATGGCTACCTGGGTGACCTTAAGAAAATTACTTTACCTCTCTGGGCCTCATTCCTTCATCTACAACATGACTGGGCAGGGGCACCTGGGTGGCTCAGTCGGATGAGTGTCTGACTTCAGCTTAGGTCATGATCTCACGGTTTGTGAGTTCGAGCCCCCCTGCATCGGGCTCTGTGCTGACAGCTCAGAGCCTGGCGCCTGCTTCAGATTCTGTGTCTCCCTCTCTCTGTCCCTCCCATGATCATGCTCTGTCTCTCTCTGTCTCTCAATGATCAATAAATGTTAAAAAAAAAAAATTTTTAAACTAAAAACATGGCAGCTCAGATGATTTCCAAAATTTCTCCCAACTTTTGCAAGTTATAAATAATTTCAACTCTCAGAGTTCAACCAGAGAGTCCTCAGAAATGTCCCCCAAAGTAGTGGTACTTAAACTACCGTAAGCAGCACTGTTAACACATGCCCTCTGCTGACCCTTAGCCCAGAAACCCTGCTACTGTGTACCTTTCTTGCACTAAAGTCCTTTGTAAATTAGAAAGCAGTAAAAACACTTGTGTCATCCTGGTAATTGTGAGGTATCCTATTTTTCCATGAAGTCGTTATATAAATGCAGTCCCTGAATTTCAAGGGAAAGAAAGGTGACCTCACCTCTGAAAGACTGTTTCTTTCACATCTAACAAAAAAAAAAAAAAAAAAGGAGGCCTTTGGCATTTTTTTTCCTGGACACCCAGAATCCAAATTTATACCACTGAATTACAAATAAATCTCCTGGAACAGGATCAGACAGTGCCAAGCTATCTTCAGCCCAAAACAAAGCTAGTTTTGATGTATTTTTAACCTAGGTTCATAAATTAACTTTCAGAGAAAATCTTTATTTTGAGGTAGAGCAAAATTGTGAAACTCACATGTAATTAACCAGATCATAAACAATTCTTCTTTTGATTCTTTCACTGAGCTTTTAAAGGGAAAATGTGCTTATCAGAGCACATTAAAAGTGTATTGTTATTGTACAGATGTCATTGTCCTGGTTTTGGTATTGAACTAGGCTTATATAGAATGTTACTTATATATGTGAGGGAAGTTGGATGTACTATTTTTGCAACTGCCTATGAGTTTATCATGATTTTGAAATAAAAGTCAGCGTTCATCTCATGAATTAATGAATCTGGTCCGTGATCCCCAATGTGCTACCATCACAAAAAGAGAGACAACTAGATATTGTGTACCTCCTGGTAGAAGCAGACAGCACCGTCCATGAGGGAGTCTTGCCAAAAGGCACGAGTGAGTATGATCGAACCTCCATCCAACAACTAACAGATAGGAAATACAAAGAGCAAAGGAACCTGTTAAGAGACATCACAGGGATACAAATAGCAAGATCCAGACCATGGGAAACTTTATGAAACAAATGATCTCATTTCTTCAAGAAATAAACTGCAAAGAGAGACACAGAGACAGAAAGAGATGGAGACAGAGGATATGTGAGAATCTGTAGATAAAAAGAACCTTAAGTGCATATCAGCAAATCTCAGTGTGTGGACCTTTTCTGGATCCTGATTTGAGCAAAACAAAAAGACAAACTAAAAGATCCAATAGCACTTAAGAGATCATGAGAAAGGTTAACACTCACTAGATATCCTGTATTACAGAATCATTAACTTTAAATAAATAAGTAAAGTCCAGCTGAATAGATATAATACTTTTATTCAATTACATTAATGGCATTTCCTCAAATGTTTAAGTGTTTTTGTATGGGGTGCAGCCCTGAATTGCTATATGTAGACACTCTAATAAAAGCACTAAAAGGACCAGGTCACCATGGAAAAGAAAATAAAGAAGGTTAAGAATTGGACACTGATTTAAATTTGTCCTTTTCAATAAGATTCTATGGCCCTTCTCTTGAAATATTCAACACTGCTTGGAAAGCTAAGTGCTTGATTGGTTTCTTTCATCAGCCAAGAAAGTTCCAGATGCAGAAGTAAAGAATGTCCACTAGAAAACACTAGGTGCCATTAGCCTGAGATATGGCCACACTGAGACTTTGATTACTGCTCTTGCTTGTTTGTAAGTGTTTATTGTCTGGACAAATTACCACTTCCACCTAAGCTACCTGCAGTCCTTCTCAGAAAAACAAACAACAACAAAAAAAAAAAAAAAACAGGTGAGTGTTTTTTAAAGAAGGGCTGACTGTCTTTTAACTTTAGAAGTCTCAATATTTTAAGTGTGCTTTCCCTTAGCTCGAGAACTTTTCAGCAAAACGTCATTGACATCCGTCTCCTTCAGAAACACCTCTCTCTATTAAATTCAATGTCCTTTGGGAATTTGGGGGTAGAGTTCAAAGTTTAATAAACCTAGTTCTCAGTGAATAGCTGAAATTTTATAAACACACCAAGCCCTCCCAAGGGTATACTGAATTGGGGTGATTGCCCTACTCCTTCCGTTTAAGGGAGCTGCTCAGCTGTAATAAAGAACTGAATCTCCCTTGGGAGGGGCGGAGAGAGAGAAAAGAAGGTGGCTTCTATCGTTGGTTTTTTAAATCTGAGGAAAAGTGGTATATTTGGGATAGCATGAAGTTTGCATATAAGCCTGGATATCAGTCTCTGCTACCCAGCCACCCATTCTAAAGTAACTTCCTTCCAGTGTATTTTTTCTTTAATCGGCTCCTGCATGGAATTCAATCTGTAGCTGCTTCTCTGTGCCCAGGAGCAACTTTAATTCACTACCAGCCAAAGCCTAGAATCCCTGGACCATGACCTCTCCTGCCACCTCACACAGCAGCACCAGGTTGGTGAATGGGGCAGCCATGTTTCCTCTTCATTCCCAAGTATCACCCCTCAACTTGGTTCAATGAGGCAATTACATCTTGATGAAAGGATTGTTTGCAACAACGAAGATAATCAGCAATTAAATATTAAGTATGCTGTTCTTAAGAGATTTTTAGGGGCGCCTGGATGGCTCAGTCAGTTAACCGTCTGACTCTTGATTTCGGTTCAGGTCACGATCTCACAATCTGTGAGACAGAGCCCCTCATCGGGTTCTAGCGCTGTCAGCACAAAGCCTGCTTGAGATTTTCTCTCTCTCTCTTTCTGTCCCTTCCCTGCTTGTGCTCTATCTCTCTCAAAACATAAATAAGTTTAAAAATAAAAAAAAAAAAAATTAGGATCTCCACTTAAATTCATTCATACACGAAATATGTCATGATCGTCTGCAATATGCCTATTAAGTTTGGGGGTTGTATTGGTCAGGGTTAAACTGCAGATAACAGAAACCATACGAGCAGTTTATGTAGAGTGATTTAAAACAGAATTTAGATGCTCTATTGAAAAACAAACATTGGAAAGTCAGGAGGAGAAGCCTCCAGGCTGAGCAAGGCAGCTGCGGATGTTTGCTGCTCAGATCTCTCTTCGACAAAGAATGTGCTCTGGGAAGTCGAGTTAGCCAACAGCCTCCAGGGGCCACTTTCAAGGTCCATCACAGCATCCATATGAGGCCACTCGTTCTTCAGGCGGCTCCCAGCCTCTGACGGGGCACAGCAGGGATTCTAGATCGTGGGATTCCTGCCCAGTGCTGGGTTCCTCCGATGAGCAGTCTTTGCTCAGGGACTCTCCATCAGCCTGGCCAAGACTTTTTCAAAGTTATGCTTCAGTCTAAACCATTTCCTACCCTACCCAATCCTCCATGCTTCCTTCTGGATTTCAGAACGTCATTGTGGCCTGAAGCTCTCCTTGCCCACTCCTACTGCCTGGCCCTTGCTTCTTTACAGGCATTTCCCGCAATCAGTCTCTTATACATCTAATTCCATCTTGACATCTGCTTTCCAGCCAATCTGTATTAACTCGCTAAGCCTCCGGGACCAATTCCCAGAGCAATGCGACAAAACTGATCCACCAAAGAGGCCACAGCTGCTGCAGTCAGGAAATGGGGGAATTTGGTAGCCACCATCTCAATGGCTGAGTTCCAGGAATGTAGTACCTCTGAGGCTGTCTGAGCTACCACATCCTGCTTCTCCACACCCACAAGGTTTGGGAAAGGACAATGAGGTCTCTACCTCAGCTGCGATGAAGAAAAATAAATAAATTTTTAAAACCTACAGGACCATGCTTTCTAGGAAAAAATAATGGAAATGGCCAACGTGTAGCCTTTTCCTCATGGTGTTTATGCTGGGCATCTCAGGTCACAAGGAATCCGATGGTCCACAGTGTATGTTCAGGATCTGTAATGGTCCTCTAGCTGCCTTCTTCTAGAAGAAGGTGTTTCTTCTTCCATCTCTTCTAGAAAAGGTGTTTCTCTAAGGGAATAATTATCTGGAGAAGATGGCAGAGCTTTGCTCAAAAGCCTGAAGGTCTGCACTGGTATTTTATCTATAGGGGCCTACCACAGACACTTCCAGAACCATTGAGGAGTTGGTTCATATGTTTGTCTTCTTATTACTGATTTTAAGATTTCTGTAGATATTCCAGAAATTAAGCCTTTGTCAACTATATAAAATTAAAATTCTCTTCTTCTAGGTTGTGGCTTTTCATGTTAATTTACGTGCCTTTTGATGAACAGAAGTCCTTTTTAATGTAGTTGAATTTCTCAGTCTTTTCCGTTATTGTACATACCCTTCATATCTTGTCTTAAAAGCTTTCAACTCTGAGGGCATAAAGATATTGTCCAATAGTTTCTTCTCAAAGTTTTAAATTTTCACCTTAAATATTTAAGTCCAGAATCCTTCTAGAGTTGATTTTTGTGTGTGGTAGGAGTAGTAAGTAGCCCACTTTTTTCCCATAAAAAGATCCAATTTTCCCAGCACTTTCTACTGAGTACTCCATTCTTTACCACTCATCTGAAATATATCATTTCTATTATATCCTCCCATACATACATGAGTCTGTTCTTGGAACCTCTCTTCTGTTGCACTGACCTATTTGTCTGCCCATGCACCAACACCACATAATACTCTAAGTTTTATAGTAGGATAAAGTTCCCCATCTCATTGTTCAAGAATGTACCAGCTGTTCTTGGCTCATTGCTTCTCAATTTAAATTTTAGAGTAAATTTTTCAAGACTCACAAAATATCCTTTTAGATTTTTTTACTGGAATTGTATTGAGCCTTTTGATCCATTTGGGAACAAATGACTTCTTTATGATATTGAGTCGTTCTATTCTTGAAAATGCTATGACTCTTCATTTTTATAGATCTTTGACAAAGTTTTATGATTATGACCAGAAAGGTCCAACATAATTCTTTAGTGAGATCTATATCTAGGTACCGTTCATTCTGTTAACTTTATTTTGTTATTATAAATGTTAGATGTTAAAATTGTGTTTTTTAACTGCTGCTGATGCACAGATATGCATTGATTTTTGTATAATAATTTTATATCCAACAACCTTGTGGTTCTGTTATTAATTCTAATAATTGGTCTATAGATTCTTGGGTGTTGAGCAATTAAATAATTTGAAAATAAATACAATTTTCCTATATTCTTTCAAGTTTTTATATTTTTCATATCTTTTCCTTGGCCTGGTATACTGGATAAGGTATCTACTATATTGACTAGAAGTGGTGATGGCATACATTCTTATCTTCTAAGTAGAATGCTTTTATCAATTCATCATTAAATGCTGCGCTATTATTCCCCTCATCTCTCAGCTCAGACCCACCCCTTATACTCTGCTCTGCAATGCCAAGGTTGGGAACCTTGCTACATTTCCCAGACACCAGCTTCTTGTCAGATTCTGCCAGTGAGACATGCAAAGCAGGAGAGAAGCAGCTCCCTGTTTTCTAGGTCTTGTTGACACTTCTCTTCCAGCAGCAAACAGCATCAGGTCTCTGAATCTTTTGACACCCCAAGCACCAAACCCCAGGGTGCCCCTTTGGTAGGCAAAGCACTACCTCTGCAGCACCATCTCAGCAGTCACCACTTGTACGGGCCCCCAAGAGCCAGAAGATGACTTCCCTCAAAGGTATTAAGGGATACAATCTTCATAAAATGAGATGAAACTATTCCCTCTTTTCATATCCTGGAATAATCTGGAAACAATCTTTTACTTGAATGTTCAGTGGAACTTTTCATGAAGTCATGTGGCATAATGTTCCTTTTAAGTGAAGATATTAAATGACTTATTTAATTTTTTGAATCATTATTATAAGATCATTAGGTTTTCTATCTTTTCATAAAACTTTTGGGAATTTGGGGGGTTTTTTCAAAAAGGTGTCCAGTTTGGCTAAAATATACATAGGCAAAATGTTATTCCTTATATCCTTAAATTTCATTTTTAATCTCCACATCATCTGTAATGGTGCACTTTTTTTTGTATTCTAAATAATTTCTATTTGTGCCTTCTTTCCCTTTGTAATCACTCTTCCCAGAAGTTTGCCACTTCTTTTAGTCTTTTTGAAAATATAACTTTTGTCTCTTTTTATACTTTCTATGGTATCTTTGTTTTGTTTCATTAACGTGTGCTATCCTTATCATTTTCTTACTACTCTTTGAAGTAGTTTATTTTGATACTATTTTTCTAATGTCTTAAGTTGAATACTTAGTACTTTAATTTTCAGACTTTCTTTTTTTAATATATGCATGCATGACTGTATATTTCCTTCAAGTATTTTAGCTGCATCTTACAAATTACTTGCCTTACATTACTGTTTGCCATTTGTTCTTAAATATAATTTCTTCTTTAACCCATAAAATTTTTAGAAGTATGTTGTAAATTTTTTTAAATATTGTGGGTACAGTGTTCCGTCTGTCCATTGGACCAAGATTGCCAATTGCGTACTGAATCTTCTGTATCCTTACTGATTTTTCTCTGCTTAATTTATTACTGATATAGGTTAAAACCTCCCCCTCAGTCACCAGATATATCTGGCAGCTCCTTCTTGTCTTTTGACATCTTTGTCAAATTTTGTTTGTTTTGTATGTTGTAGAGTATGTTACTAGTGCATACCGCAGTAGAATATCAGATCTCCATGGTGAACTGAACCTTTATCAAATACTTTTTCTCTTAAAGCCTCTTTCATCTTACTTAATATTGCTACACCATCGATCCCTGATCCTGTGGCCTCTATGATAGTTACCATGTCCGTGGCTGACCATGACCCAGCCTTTTTATTCAGGAGGCCCAAATTACTCCACCACCCTTTCTTCCTTGCTACAACATGATCTCTTCTGAATCATTTATGGATGCCTTCTCCTTGCAGACAGCCTTCAGATGATCATCTTTGCCACAACATAGCAACATGGCAGACTTCCTCTTGAAAGCTTCCATTCAATAACCTTATAAACAACTGTACATTGGATGTAGGCTTTGTTCCTTTATTTCTGTTGCTCAAATTATTATTGTCTGAAAGCTGGATTGATGAGATTCCAGCTGCCCTGAGCAATGTTTCCACAAAGAATCCTATACTAACAGCTTTCATCAATTAAAGTATGCAAATAACCACTTCAAAATGTCTTAAGTTGGAATAGTATCCTTTTCTTCAATTAATTTATCAAGCTCATTATCAACATGAATCTACTAACCTTACTTGAATAATATGACTACCATAAGTGATTACATGAATGTGTTAGAAAATCTCTTTCCTAAATCTAAATTGGATAACAAAGTGCTTTTTAGTCATGTGTCCATTCATGATGACATGCTCTGGGTGTGGAAAATAGCAAAGATGACACAATAAAGTAGAAGAGGAAGGTATGTTTTGAAACAGAGTCTCAGTTCTGTTATTTGGAAGCTAGGACTTTGGGTATGTCAATTAATCTCCCCTATGCCAGATTCTTTCATCTATAAAATGGAAATAAGAGGCGCCTGGGTAGCTCAGTCGGTTAAGTGTCCGACTTCAGCTCAGGTCATGATCTCACGCTTCATGGGTTTGAGCCCCGTGTCGGACTCTGTGCTGACAGCTCAGAGCCTGGAGCCTGCTTCAGATTCTGTATCTTCCTCTGTATCTGCCCCTCCCCTGCTTGTGCTCTGTCTTTCTGTCTCTGTCTCTGTCTCTGTCTCTCTCTCTCTCTCTCTCTCTGTGTCTCTCTCTCTCTCAAAAATAAAATAAACATAAAAAAAAATTTAATAAGAAGATCTGCCGCAAATCATTGGGGTGAGAACTAAAATAATTTAAGTATGTAAAAAAAAAAAAATAGGCCCACAATAAGTAAATGTTCTCTTCATACTACCTCCCAATCTAGGGGGAAGATCCTTCTTGAAAGCAGTGATACAGTTGAGCTGATGTCTGTGAAAAGAAAACCCAGAACTTCTTTTTGAAGGATCAATATTCAACAATGGACCAGCTCTGTTTTCACTGCATTAAGTCCAGGCTTTGCCATAGTGGAACAGAACTGAGTTAAATCCAACAAAATCTTACCATGTCCATAGGACTGAACTACAAACTGAAATTTGTATTCTCAATTTTAAGTAAAATATTTTTTTAAATATCTTCTGGTATTCCTTAGTATTAAATAAACTCCATACACACCTTCCTGAGTTGCTAACGCTAAAAAGTTAATAAGTATTATATAGCCTGGAATCTTGGAGGCTTTTTAAACTAGCATTTCGAAGATGTCAGAGAGCAGCACCTGCTGGCAAGCTGTGATACTGCAGCTCACTGGGTCATTGAAGTGAAATGGATGATGTGGCCAGGGAAAACCCCAGTACCCTGTAAACAGTCCACATTCATATGGAGGGAACGATCCTCCCTCCCACCTCTCAGTCCCCCTCTGACCCCTTCAACCACTAGCCCCTGCCAATCTGCCTCCTAAACAGCTGTCAGGGTCTTCCACGTTTCATCCCCATATTCACCACCCCAGTCCAGGCCACATCTTTTATTGCCCAGATTCCAAGAACAGCCTCCTGAGTGATTTCCCAGATTCCAGACTACTCTTCATATAGCTGCCAAGTGGCCATTTTGATACAGCATCATCATAATCATATCACTCACTGCCAACTAGTTTCCTGTTAGAGAGGTAACGCTTTCACTACAGAATTAACAGATTCTTCTCTCCATCGTGGCATCCTTCTTCTCTCCCAGCATCGCCCTCTACAATCCCTTCCTTGCTCTAGCTCCTGCTCCAGTCACACGGAATGTCTCTCAGTCTCTGCTTTACACACCCTGCACCGTATTACTCTTACCTCCACATCCTCGCACTGCTCTTCCCTCTGCCTTGGAACCTCTTCACCTCTAGACACTCACCTAACTCACACTTCAAGTTCACTTTAGCGTTCATTTCCCTGGGAAGATTCTTCTGACCCCCTAGACTGGATTCAGTCACCTTGCCCTAAATGCATACAGTAAGTGTTACTCCCTTTTCAAAGCCATGGTTTCGTTGTCTGCCTCTTATTTTTGACTGTAAGCTCTGTGAGGACAAGAACACTTGACTGTTTTGTTCATCCTTGTAACTTTGGCACATGGCACAGTGTCTTCATCAGAATGTAATAAATATTTGTTAAAAGTATTGAGTCAAAATCTAGGATATATATTCAACTGAATCACATGAAATTGCCCTTTTTAAGGTCAAAACTGTTCAATACTGGCAATTACATATGTTCGACGTAACAGATGCTGCCAGTTTGGGAGAAGAAAGGAGACTTAACAATTGAAATACATTACCAAATAGTCAATAAATGTCTTTTTAAAAATATAAACGTAATCTTCACTGAAATCCATTATTCTGGTCGTAGACTCAATGAGAAATCCATGATTCAGGAAGCGATTTCCAAAACGGAAAACCAAAGTCATGTGCTAATTCTTGACAACACAGTAGACTACCAACACCTTGGTGAGTATTTTGGCTAACAAGCAACTTTCTGACCTCGTCCTGCCAAAATACTGATCCAAACCGGACCGTGCAGGCAAGGGAGTTAAATCTAGAACATTCCATTCTGCCAGGTATCATTGTGGCTCTTCCTTTATCCATCATTCAACACTTCCCCCAAGCAGACATCACCACCCATCGTGTCCAGCCCCAGAACCGTTGCTTTCAGTTGAACAGGCAATTCCAGAGGAGCAACTGCTAGTTAAATACATACATCTGGGCCTCCTCTGGCATTCACTCCTACTTTCAAATAAACACACTCAGTGGGACAGAACAGGAGAGTGGGCTCCGGCACAAAAGGAGATCTGTCGAGCAGATGTTGCGTCTGCGCAGTTGACTATTCCTTAAAAGCTTCGTGTAAGACTGAC